>NC_082686.1:81872811-82210479 GCF_949987515.2 Delphinus delphis | reverse complement strand
TCTTGCTGTGATTTATGTCATAGAGTGTCCTGCCTATGTTTTCCTCTAAGAGTTTGATAGTTTCTGACCTTACATTTAGGTCTTTAATCCATTTTGAGCTTATTTTTCTGTATGGTGTTAGGGAGTGATCTAATCTCATACTTTTACATGTACCTGTCCAGTTTTCCCAGCACCACTTATTGAAGAGGCTGTCCTTTCTCCACTGTACATTCCTGCATCCTTTATCAAAGATAAGGTGACCATATGTGCGTGGGTTTATCTCTGGGCTTTCTATCCTGTTCCATTGATCTATCTTTCTGTTTTTGTGCCAGTACCATACTGTCTTGATTACTGTAGCTTTGTAGTATAGTCTGAAGTCAGGGAGCCTGATTCCTCCAGCTCCGTTTTTCGTTCTCAAGATTGCTTTGGCTATTTGGGGTCTTTTGTGTTTCCATACAAATTGTGAAATTTTTTGTTCTAGTTCTGTGAAAAATGCCAGTGGTAGTTTGATAGGGATTGCATTGAATCTATAGATTGCTTTGGGTAGTAGAGTCATTTTCAGAATGTTGATTCTTCCAATCCAAGAACATGGTATATCTCTACATCTATTTGTATCATCTTTAATTTCTTTCATCAGTGTCCTATAATTTTCTGCATACAGGTCTTTTTTCTCCTTAGGTAGGTTTATTCCTAGATATTTTATTCTTTTTGTTGCTATGGTAAATGGGAGTGTTTTCTTGATTTCACTTTCAGATTTTTCATCCTTAGTGTATAGGAATGCAAGAGATTTCTGTGCATTAATTTTGTATCCTGCTACTTTACCAAATTCATTGATTAGCTCTAGTAGTTTTCTGGTATCATCTTTAGGATTCTCTATGTATAGCATCATGTCATCTGCAAACAGTGACCTCTTTACTTCTTCTTTTCCGATTTGGATTCCTTTTATATCCTTTTCTTCTCTGATTGCTGTGGGTAAAACTTGCAAAATTATGTTGAATAATAGTGGTGAGAGTGGGCAACCTTGTCTTGTTCCTGATCTTAGTGGAAATGCTTTCAGTTTTTCACCATTGAGGAGGATGTTGGCTGTGGGCTTGTCATATATGGCCTTTATTATGTTGAGGAAAGTTCCCTCTATGCCTACCTTCTGCAGGGTTTTTATCATAAATGGGTGTTGAATTTTGTCAAAAGCTTTCTCTGCATGTATTGTGATGATCATATGGTTTTTCTCCTTCAATTTGTTAATATGTTTTATCACATTGATAGATTTGCATATATTGAAGAATCCTTGCATTCCTGCAGTAAACCCCACTTGATCATGGTGTATGATTCTTTTAATGTGCTGTTGGATTCTGTTTGCTAGTATTTTGTTGAGGATTTTTGTGTCTATGTTCATCAGTGATATTGGCCTGTAGTTTTCTTTCTTGTGACATCCTTGTCTGGTTTTGGTATCAAGGTGATGGTGGCCTCGTAGAAGGAATTTGGGAGTGTTCCTCCCTCTGCTATATTTTGGAAGAGTTTGAGAAGGATAGGTGTTAGCTCATCTCTAAATGTTTGATAGAATTCGCCTGTGAAGCCATCTGGTCCTGGGCTTTTGTTTGTTGGAAGATTTTTAATCACAGTTTCAATTTCAGTGCTTGTGATTGGTCTGTTCATATTTTCTATTTCTTCCTGATTCAGTCTTGGCAGGTTGTGCGTTTCTAAGAATTTGTCCATTTCTTCCAGGTTGTCCATTTTATTGGCATATAGTTGCTTGTAGTAATCTCTCATGATCTTTTTTATTTCTTCAGTGTCAGTTGTTACTTCTCCTTTTTCATTTCTAATTCTATTGATTTGAGTCTTCTCCCTTTTATTCTTGATGAGTCTGGCTAATGGTTTATCAATTTTGTTTATCTTCTCAAAGAACCAGCTTTTAGTTTTATTGATCTTTGCTATTGTTTCCTTCATTTCTTTTTCATTTATTTCTGATCTGATTTTTATGATTTCTTTCCTTCTGCTAACTTTGGTGTTTTTTTGTTCTTTTTCTCTAATTGCTTTAGGTGCAAGGTTAGGTTGTTTATTGGAGATGTTTCCTGTTTCTTAAGGTGGGCTTGTATTGCTATAAACTTCCCTCTTAGAACTGCTTTTGCTGCATCCCATAGGTTTTGGGTCGTTGTGTCTCCATTGTCATTTGTTTCTAGGTATTTTTTTTATTTCCTCTTTGATTTCTTCAGTGATCACTTCGTTATTAAGTAGTGTATTGTTTAGTCTCCATGTGTTTGTATTTTTTACAGATCTTTTCCTGCAATTGATATCTAGTCTCATGGCGTTGTGGTCGGAAAAGATACTTGATACAATTTCAATTTTCTTAAATTTACCAAGGCTTGATTTGTGACCCAAGATATGGTCTATTCTGGAGAATGTTCCATGAGCACTTGAGAAAAATGTGTATTCTGTTGTTTTTGGATGGAGTGTCCTATAAATATCATTTAAGTCCATCTTGTTTAATGTATCATTTAAAGCTTGTGTTTCCTTATTTATTTTCATTTTGGATGATCTGTTCATTGGTGAAAGTGGGGTGTTAAAGTCCCCTACTATGAATGTGTTAGTGTCGATTTCCCCTTTTATGGCTGTTAGTATTTGCCTTATGTATTGTGGTGCTCCTATGTTGGGTGCATAAATATTTACTATTGTTATATCTTCTTGGATCAATCCCTTGATCATTATGTAGTGTCCTTCTTTGTCTCTTGTAATAGTCTATATTTTAAAGTCTATTTTGTCTGTTGTGAGAATTGCTACTCCAGCTTTCTTTTGGTTTCCATTTGCATGGAATGTCTTTTTCCATCCCCTCACTTTCAGTCTGTATGTGTCTCTAGGTCTGAAGTGGGTCTCTTGTAGACAGCATATATATGGGTCTTGTTTTTGTATCCATTCAGCCAATCTGTGTCTTTTGGTGGGAGCATTTAGTCCATTTACATTTAAGGTAATTATCAATATGTATGTTCCTATTCCCATTTTCTAAATTATTTTGCATTCGTTATTTTAGGTCTTTTCCTTTTCTTGTGTTTCTTGCCTAGAGAAGTTCCTTTAGCAGTTGTTGTTAAGCTGGTTTGGTGGTGCTGAACTCTCTCAGCTTTTGCTTGTTTGTAAAGGTTTTAATTTCTCCATCAAATCTGAATGAGATCCTTGCTGGGTAGAGTAATCTTGGTTGCAGGTTTTTCTCCTTCATCGCTTTCAGTATGTCCTACCACTCCCTTCTGGCTTGCAGAGTTTCTGCTGAGATCAGGTGTTAACCTTATGGGGATTCCCTTGTGTATTATTTGTTGTTTTTCCCTTGCTGCTTTTAATATGCTTTCTTTGTATTTAATTTTTGACAGTTTGATTAATACGTGTTTTGGCGTATTTCTCCTTGGATTTATCCTATATGGGACTGTCTGTGCTTCCTGGACTTGATAAACCATTTCCTTTCCCGTATTTGGGAAGTTTTCAACTATAATCTCTTCAAATATTTTCTCAGTCCCTTTCTTTTTCTCTTCTTCCTCTGGAACCCCTATAATTCGAATGTTGGTGTGTTTAATGTTGTCCCAGAGGTCTCTGAGACTGTCCTCAGTTCTTTTCATTCTTTTTTCTTTATTCTGCTCTGCAGTAGTTATTTCCACTATTTTATCTTCCAGGTCACTTATCCGTTCTTATGCCTCAGTTATTCTGCTATTGATCCCATCTAGAGTATTTTTCATTTCATTTATTGTGTTGTTCATCATTGTTTGTTTCATCTTTAGTTCTTTTAGGTCCTTGTTAAATGTTTCTTGCATTTTGTCTATTCTATTTCCAAGAGTTTGGATCATGTTTACTATCATTATTCTGAATTCTTTTTCAGGTAGACTGCCTATTTCCTCTTCATTTGTTAGGTCTCGTGGGTTTTTATCTTGCTCCTTCATCTGCTGTGTGATTTTCTGTCTTCTCATTTTGCTTATCTTACTGTGTTTGGAGTCTCCTTTTTGCAGGCTGCAGGTTCATAGTTCCTGTTGTTTTTGATGTCTGTCCCCAGTGGCTAAGGTTGGTTCAGTGTGTGTGTAGGCTTCCTGGTGGAGGGAATTAGTGCCTGTGTTCTGGTGGGTGAGGCTGGATCTTGTCTCTGTGGTGGGCAGGTCCACGTCTGGTGTTGTGTTTTGGGGGTGTCTGTGGACTTACTATGATTTTAGGCAGCCTGTCTGCTAATGGGTGGGGTTGTGTTTCTGTTTTGCTAGTTGTTTGGCATAGGTTGTCCAGCACTGTAGCTTGCTGGTCATTGAGTGAAGCTGGGTGCTGGTGTTGAGATGGAGATCTCTGGGAGATTTTTGCCGTTTGATATTATGTGGAGCTGGGAGGTCTCTTGTTGACCAGTGTCCTGAAGTTGGCTCTCCCACCTCAGAGGCACAGCACTGGCTCCTGGCTGCAGCACCAAGAGCCTTTCATCCACACGGCTCAGAATAAAAGGGAGAAAAAGTAGAAAGAATTAGTAGAAGTAGGAAGGAAGCGAAGGAAGGAAGGAAGGAAGGTAGGAAAGAAAGAAAGGAGGGAAGGAAGGAAGAAAGAAAAAAAGGAAAGAAGGAAAGTAAGAAAGGAGGGAGGGAGGGAGGAAGGAAGGAAGGAGGGAAGGAAGAAAGAAAGAAAAGATACAGTAAAATAAAATAAAGTAAAATATAATGAAGTTATTAAATTAAAAAATAATTATTAAGAAAAAAACGGACAGATAGAATCTTAGGACAAATGGTGGAAGCAAAGCTCTACAGACAGAATCTCACACAGAAGCATCATATACACCCTCACAAAAAAGAAAAGCGGAAAACATAAATCTTGCTCTCAAAGTCCACCTCCTTAATTTGGGATGATTCATTTTCTAAAGGAGGGAAGGAAGGAAAGAAAGAAAGAAAAAGAAAGAAAGAAGATAAAATAAAGTTAACATAAAATATAATAAAGTTATTAAAATAAAAATATAATTATTAAGAGAAAAAACGGACGGATAGAACCCTGGGACAAATGGTGGAAGCAAAGCTATACAGACAAAATCTCACACAGAAGCATACACATACACACTCACAAAAAGTGGAAAAGGGGAAAAAATCATAAATCTTGCTCTCAAAGTCCACCTCCTCAATTTGGGATGATTCCTTGTCTATTCATGTATTCCACAGTTGCAGGATACATCAAGTTGATTGTGGAGCTTTCATCCGCTGCTTCTGAGGCTGCTGGGAGAGATTTCCCTTTCTCTTCTTTGTTGGCACAGCTCCCAGGGGCTCAGCTTTGGATTTGGCCCCGTCTCTGTGTGTAGGTCATTGGAGGGCGTCTGTTTTTTGCTCAGACAGGACGGGGTTAAAGGAGCCGCTGATTCGGGGGCTCTGGCTCACTCAGGCCGGGGGGATGGAGGGGCACGGAGTGCGGGATGAGCCTGCGGCGGCAGAGGCCAACGTGACGTTGCACCAGCCTGAGGCCCGCCGTGCGTTCTCCCGGGGAAGTTGTCCCTGGATCCAGGGAACCTGGCAGTGGCGGACTGCACAGGCTCCCCGGAAGAGGGATGTGGATAGTGACCTGTGCTCGCACACAGGCCCCTTGGTGGCGGCAGCAGCAGCCTTAGCGTCTCCTGCCCGTCTCTGGGGTCCGCGCTTTAGCCGTGGCTCGTGCCCGTCCCTGGGGTCCGCGCTTTTAGCCGCGGCTCGCACCCGTCTCTGGAGTTCCTTTAAGGAGCGCTCTTAATCCCCTCTCCTCGCACACCAGGAAACAGAGAGTGAAGAAAAAGTCTCTTGCCTCTTTGGCAGCTCCAGACCTTTTCCCGGACTCCCTCCCGGCTAGCCGTGGTGCACTAACCCCTTCAGGCTGTGTTCACGCTGCCAACCCCAGTCCTCTCCCTGCGCTCCGACCAAAGCCCGAGCCTCAGCTCGCAGCCCCGCCCGCCCTGGCGGGTGAGCAGACAAGCCTCTCGGGCTGGTGAGTTCCGTTCAGCAGCAATCCTCTGTGCGGGAATCTCCCCGCTTTGCCCTCCCCACCCCTGTTGCTGTGCTCTCCTCGGCGGCTCCGAAGCTCCCCCCTCTGCCTCCCGCCGTCTCCGCCCGCCAAGGGGCTTCCTAGTGTGTGGAAACCTTTCCTGCTTCACAGCTCCCTCCCACTGGTGCAGGTCCCGTCCCTATTCTTTTGTCTGTTTTTTCTTTTTTTCTTTTGCCCTACCCAGGTACGTGAGGAGTTTCTTGCCTTTTGGAAGGTCTGAGGTCTTCTGCCAGCATTCACTAGGTGTTCTGTAGGAGTTGCTCCACGTGTAGATGTATTTCTGGTGTATCTGTGGGGAGGAAGGTGATCTCCGCATCTTACTCTTCCACCATCTTCCCCTCCGCCCTGTTGGAAGATTTCTAATCACATTTTCAATTTCATTACTTGTGATTGGTCTGTTCATATTTTCTGTTTCTTCCTTGTTCAGTCATGGAAGGTTATACCTTTCTAAGAATTTGTCCATTTCTTCCAGGTTGTCCATTTTATTGCCATAGAGTTGCCTGTAGTGGTCTTGTAGAATGCTTTGTATTTCTGCGGTGTCTTTTGTAACTTCTACTTTTTCATTTCTAATTTTATTCATTTGAGTCCTCTCATTCCTTTTCTTGATGAGTCTGGCTAATGGTTTATCAATTTTGTTTATCTTCTCAAAGAACCAGCTTTTAGTTTTATTGATCTTTGCGATTGTTTTCTTTGTTTCTATTTCATTTATTTCTGCTCTGATCTTTATGATTTCTTTCCTTCTGCTAACTAAGGGTTTTGTTCTTCTTTTTCTAGTTCCTTTAGGTGTAAGGTTAAGATTGTTTGAGATTTTTCTTGTTTCTTGAGGTAGGCTTGTATAGCTATGAACTTCCGTCTTAGAGCTGCTTTTGCTGCATCCCATAGGTTTTGGATCATCGTGTTTTCATTGTCATTTGTCTCTAGGTGTTTTTTGATTTCCTCTTTGATTTCTTCAGTGATCTCTTGGTTATTTAGTAATGCATTGTTTAGCCTCCACGTGTTTGTGCCTTTTATGTTTTTTTTCCCTGAAACTGATTTCTAATCTCATAGCGTTGTGGTCAGAAAAGATGCTTGATATGATTTCAGTTTTCTTAAATTTACTGAGGCTTGAATTGTGACCCAGGATGTCATCTGTCCTGGAGAATGTTCCGTGCACACTTGAGAAGAAAGTGTAATCTCTTGTTTTTGTATGGAATATCGTATAAATATCAATTAAATCTATCTGGTCCATTGTGTCATTTAAAGCTTGTGTTTGCTTATTTATTTTCATTTTGCATGATCTGTCCATTGGTGTAGGTGAGGTGTTAAAGTCCCCCACTATTATTGTGTTACTGTGGATTTCCTGTTTTATAGTTGTTAGCAGTTGCCTTATGTATTTGGTGCTCCTATGTTGGGTGCATATATATTTATAATTGTTATATCTTCTTCTTGGATTGATCCGTTGATTATTACGCAGTGTCCTTCCTTGTCTCTTGTAACATTCTTTATTTTAGAGTCTATTTTATTGGATATGAGTATTGCTACTACAGCTTTCTTTTTTTCTTTTTTTTCTTTTTTTTGTGGTACGCGGGTCTCTCACTGTTGTGGCCCCTCCTGTTGCGGAGCACAGGCTCCAGACGCACAGGCTCAGTGGCCATGGCTCATGGGCCCAGCTGCTCTGCTGCATGTGGGATCTTCCCAGACCGGAGCACGAACCCGTGTCCCCTGCATCGGCAGGCGGTCTCTCAACCACTGAGCCACCCGGGAAGCCCTACAGCTTTCTTTTGATTTCCATTTGCATGGAACATTTTTCCATCCCCTCACATTAAGTCTGTATGTGTCCCTAGGTCGGAAGTGGGTCTCTTGTAGACAGCATATATATGGGTCTTGTTTTTGTATCCATTCAGCGAGCCTGTGTCTTTTGCTTGGAGCATTTGCTCCATTCACGTTTAAGGTAATTATCGATATGTATGTTCTTATGACCATTTTCTTAATTGTTTTGGGTTTGTTTTTGTAGGTCCTTTTCTTCTCTTGTGTTTCCCAGTTAGAGAAGTTCCTTTAGCATTTGTTGTAGAGCTGGTTTGGTGGTGCTGAATTCTTTTAGCTTTTGCTTTTCTGTAAAGCTTTTGATTTCTGCATCGGATCTGAATGAGATCCTTGCTGGGTAGAGTAATCTTGATTGTAGCTTCTTCCCTTTCATCACTTTAATTATATCATGCCTCTCCCTTCTTGCTTGTAGAGTTTTTGCTGAGAAATCAGCTGTTAACCTTATGGGAGTTCCCTTGTATGTTATTTGTCATTTTTCCCTTGTTGCTTTCAATAATTTCTCTTTGTCTTTAATTTTTGCCAGTTTGATTACTATGTGTCTCAGCATATTTCTCCTTGGGTTTTTCCTGTTTGGGACTCACTGTGCTTCCTGGACTTGGGTGACTATTTCCTTTCCCATGTTAGGGAAGTTTTTGACTATAATCTCCTCAAATATTTTTTCGGGTCCTTTTTCTCTCCCTTCTCCTTCTGGGACCCCTATAATGTGAAGGTTGTTGTGTTTAATGTTATCCCAGAGGTCTCTTAGGCTGTCTTCATTTCTTTTCATTCTGTTTTTTTATTCTGTTCTGCAGCAGTGAATTCCACCATTCTGTCTTCCAGGTCACTTATCCATTCTTCTGCCTCAGTTATTCTGCTATTGATTCCTTCTAGTGTATTTTTCATTTCAGTTATTATATTGTTCATCTCTGTCTGTTTTTAAATTCTTCTAGTTGTTTGTTCTTTAATTCTTCTAGGTCTTTGTTAAACATTTCTTGCATCTTCTCGATCTTTGCCTCCATTCTTTTTCCGAGGTCTTGGATCATCTTCGCTATCATTATTCTGAATTCTTTTTTTGGAAGGTTTCCTATCTTCACTTCTTCATTTAGTTGTTTTTCTAGGGTTTTATCTTGTTCCTTCATCTGGTACATAGACCTCTGCCTTTTCATCTTGTCTATCTTTCTATGAATGTGCTTTTTATCTACAGACTGCAGGATTGTAGTTCTTCTTGCTTCTGCTGTCTGCCCTCTGGTGGATGAGGCTATCTAAGAGGCTTGTGTAAGTTTCCTGATGGGAGGCACTGGCAGTGGGTACAGCTGACTGTTGCCCTGGTGGGCACAGCTCATTAAAACTCTAATCTGCTTGACTGATGATGGGTGGGGCTGGGTTCCTTCCCTGTTGATTCTTTGGCCTGAGGCATCCCAACACTGGAGCCTACCTGGGCTCTTTGGTGGGGCTAATGACAGACTCTGGGAGGGCTCACACCAAGAACTTCTGCTGCCAGTGTCCTTGTCCCCACGGTGAGCCACAGCCACCCCCGACCTCTGCAGAAGACCCTCCAGCACTAGCAGGTAGGTCTGGTTCAGTGTCTTTGGGGTCACTGCTCCTTCCCCTGGGTCCCGATGAGCACACTACTTTGTGTGTGTGCCCTCCAAGAGTGGAGTCTCTGTTTCCCCCAGTCCTGTTGAAGTCCTGCAATAAAATCCTGCTAGCCTTCAAAATCTGATTCTCTAGGAATTCCTCCTCCCATTGCCGGACCCCCAGCTTGGGAAGCCGGACGTGGGGCTCAGAACCTTCACTCCAGTGGGTGGACTTCTGTGGTATAAGTGTTCTGCAGCCTGTGAGTCACCCACTCAGCAGTTATGGGATTTGATTTTACTGTGATTGCACCCCTCCTACCATCTCATTGTGGCTTCTCCTTTGTCTTTGGATGTTGGGTGTCTTTTGGTGAGTTCCAGAGTCTTCCTGTCAATGACTGTCCAGCAGCTAGTTGTGATTCTGGTGTTCTCACAAGAGGGAGTGAGAGCACGTCCTTCTACTCTGCCATCTTGGTTACTCCCGGGCAAAACTCTCCTCATTCTTTAATTTATTTTTTTATTGAAGTATTGTTGATTTACAATGTTGTGTTAACTTCTGCTGTATAGCAAGGTGACTGAGTTATACACTTATATACATTCCTTTTTATGTTCTTTTCCATTATAGTTCATCACAGGATATTGAATATAGTTCCCTGTGTTATACAGTAGCACCTTGTTGTTTATCCATTCTATATGTAATAGTTTTCATCTACTAACCCAAATCCCCAGTCCATCCCTCCCCCAGTTTCCTCCCCCTCGGCAACCACAAGTCTGTTCTCTATGTCTATGAGTCTGTTTCTGTTTCATAGATAGGTTCATTTGTGCCGTATTTTAGATTACACATATAGGTGATATCATACAATATTTGTCTTAGTATGATGATCTCTAGTTGCATCCATGTTGCTGCAAATGGCATTATTTTGTTCCTTTTTATGACTGAGTACTATTCCATTGTATATATGTACCACATCTTATTTATCCATTCATCTGTCAGTGGACATTTAGGTTGGTTCCACGTCTTGGCTATTGTGAATAGTCCTGCTATGAACATAGGGGTGCATGTATCTTTTTGAATATCCAGTTTTGCCTGGATATATGCCCAGGAGTGGGATTGCTGGGTCATATGGTAATTCTATTTTTAGTTTTTTTAAGGAACCTCCATACTGTTCTCCATAGTAGGTGCACCAATTTACATTCCCACCAACAGTGTAGGAGGGTTCCCTTTTCTCCACACCCTCTCCAGCATTTATTGTTTGCAGACTTCTTGATGATGGCCCTTCTGACCAGTGTGAGGTGATACCTCATTGTAGTTTTGATTTGCATTTCTCTAATGATTAGTGATGTTGAGCATCTTTTCATCTGCCTGTTGCCCATCTGTATGTCTTCTTTGGAGAAAAGTCTGTTTAGGTCTTCTGCCCATTTTTTGATTGGGTTGTTTGTTTGTTTTTGTTGTTGAGTTGTATGAGTTTTTTGTATATTTTGGAAATTAAGCCCTTGTCAGTTGCATCATTTGCAAATATTTTCTCCCATTCCATAGGTTGCCTTTTCATTTTGTTTATGGTTTCCTTTGCTGTGCAAAAGCCTGTTTGATTAGGTCACATGTTTGTTTTTGTTTTTTTATCTGTTGCCTTGGGAGATGACCTGAGTAAACATTAGTATGATTCCTGTTTTGCCTATGATCTCTTCTAGGAGGTTTATGGTGGCTTGTCTTGTATTTAAGTCTTTAAGCCATTTTCAGTTTATTTTTGTTCATGGTGTGAGGGTGTGTCTGACTTCATTGAAAGCTTCTTGCTTTCTTCTTTCTCCTCAGGATTAGTTGGGCAATTCTGGGTCTATTATAGTTCCATATAAATTTTAGGATTATTTATTCCAGTTCTGTGAAAAAAGTCATGGGTAATTTGATAGGGATCATATTAAATCTATAGATTGCTTTGGGTAGTATTGCCATTTTAACAATATTAATTCTTCTAATCCTAGAGCATGGGATATTTTTCCATTTCTTTGAATCATCTTTAATTTCCTTTATTAATGTTTTATAGTTCTTAGCATGTAAGTCTCTCACCTCCTTGGTCAGGTTTATTTCTAAGTTTTGGGGGTTTTTTGGTGCGATTTTAAAAGGCATTGTTTGGAGGATTGGTTCACGATGGCGGAGTAGAAGGACATGCGCTCACTCGCTCTTACTAGAGCACTGGAATCACAACTAACTGCTGAACAGTCATCGACAGGAAGACACTGGAACTCATCAAAAAAGATACCCCACATCCAAAGGAGAAGCCACAATGAGATGGTAGGAGGGGCGCAATCATAATAAAATCAATTCCCATAACTGCTGGGTGGGTGACTCACAAACTGCAGAACATTTATACCACAGAAGTCCACCCACTGGAGTGAAGGTTCTGAGCCCCACGTCAGGCTTCCCAACTTGGGGGTCCAGCAATAGGAGGAGGAATTCCTAGAGAATCAGACTTGGAAGGCTAGCAGGATTTTATTGCAGGACTTCAACAAGACTGGGGGAAACAGAGACTCCACTCTTGGAGGGCACACAGAAAGGAGTGTGCACATCAGGACCCAGTGGAAGGAGCAGTGACCCAATAGGAGACTCAACCAGAACTACCTGCTAGTGTTGGAGGGGCTCCTGCAGAGGTGGGGGTTGGCTGTGTCTCACTGTGAGGACAAAGACACTGGCAGCAGAAGTTCTGGGAAGTACTCCTTGGCGTGAGCCCTCCCAGAGTCCACTGTTAGTCCCACGAAAGAGCCAGGTAGGCTCCAGTGTTGGGTTGCCTCAGGCCAGACAACCAACAGGGAGGGAACCCAGCCCCACCCATCAGGAGACAGGCAGATTAAAGTTTTAATGAGCTCTGCCCACCAGAGCAACACCCAGCTCTACCCATCACCAGTCCCTCCCATCAAGAAACTTGCACAAGCCTCTTAGATAGCCTCATCCACCAGGGAGCAGACAGCAGAAGCAACGAGAAGTACAGTCCTGTGGCCTGTAGAACAAAAACCACATTCACAGAAAGATAGACAAGATGAAAAGGCAGAGGACTATGTACCAGATGAAGGAACAAGATAAAACCCTAGAAAATCAACTAAATGAAGAAGTGAAGATAGGAAACCTTCCAGAAAAAGAATTCAGAATAATGATAGTGAAGATATCCAAGATCTTGGAAAAAGAATGGAGGCAAAGATTGAGAAGATGCAAGAAATGTTTAACAAAGACCTAGAAGCATTAAAAAACAAACAACTAGAAAAATTTAGGAACAAACAGAGATGAACAATACAATAACTGAAATGAAAAATATACTAGAAGGAATCAATACCAGAATAACTGAGGCAGAAGAATGGATAAGTGACCTGGAAGACAGAATGGTGGAATCCACTGCCGGGGAACAGAATAATGAAAAAAGAATGAAAAGAATTGAAGACAGCCTCAGAGACCTCTGGGACAACATTAAACTCACCAACATTCGCATTATAGTGATCCCAGAAGGAGAAGGGAGAGAAAAAGGACCCGAGAAAATATTCGAAGAGATTACAGTCAAACACTTCCCTAACATGGGAAATGAAATAGCCACCCAAGTCCAGTAAGTGCAGAGAGTCCCAGACAAGATAAACCCACAGAGGAACACGCCAAGAAACATAGTAATCAAATTGACAAAAATTAAAGACACAGAAAAATTATTGAAAGCAACAAGGGAAAAATGACAAATAACATACAGGGGAACTCCCATAAGGTTAGCAACTGATATCTCAGCAGAAACTCTACAAACCAGAAGGGAGTGGCATGATATATTAAAAGTGATGAAAGAGAAGAACCTACAATGAAGATTACTCTACCCAGCAAGGATCTCATTCAGATTCGATGGAGAAATCAAAAGCTTTACAGAAAAGCAAAAGCTAAAAGAATTCAGCACCACCAAACCAGCTCTACAACAAATGCTAAAGGAACTTCTCTAACTGGGAAACACAAGAGAAGAAAAGGACCTACAAAAACAAACCCTTAAAAATTAAGAAAATGGTCACAGGAACGTACATATCGATAATTACCTTAAACGTGAATGGATTAAATGCTCCAACCAAAGGACACAGGCTCACTGAATGGATACAAAAACAAGACCCATATATATGCTGTCTACAAGAGACCCACTTCAGACCTAGGGACACATACAGACTGAAAGTGAGGGGATGGAAAAAGATATTCCATGCAAATGGATATGGGGAGGGGGAAGGGTAAGCTGGGACAAAGTGAGAGAGTGGCATGGACATATATACACTTCCAAACGTAAAATAGGTAGCTAGTTGGAAGCAGCCGCATAGCACAGGGAGATTAGCTTGGTGCTTTGTGACCACCTAGAGGGGTGGGATAGGGAGGGTGGGAGGGAGGGAGATGCAAGAAGGAAGAGATATGGGGACATATGTATAACTGATTCACTTTGTTACAAAGCAGAAACTAACACCATTGTAAAGCAATTATACTCCAATAAAGATGTTTAAAAAAAAAGCAAATGGAGATCAAAAGAAAGCTGGAGTAGCAATACTCATATCAGATAAAATAGACTTTAAAATAAAGAATGTTATAAGACACAAGGAAGGACACTACAAAATAATCAAGGGATCAGTCCAAGAAGAAGATAAAATGCTTATAAATATATATGCACCCAACATAGGAGCACCTCAATACATAAGGCAACTGCTAACCGCTATAAAAGAGGAAGTCAACAGTAACACAATAATAGTGGGGGACTTTAACACCAATGGACAGATCATCCAAACAGAATATTAATAAGGAAACTCAAGCTTTAAATGACACAATAGACCAGAAAGATTTAATTGATATTTATAGGACATTCCATCCAAAAATATCAGATTACAGTTTCTTCTCATGTGCTCGTGGAACATTCTCCAGGATAGATCACAGCTTGGGTCACAAATCAAGCCTCAGAAATTTAAGAAAATTGAAATCATATCCAGCATCTTTTCTGACCACAACGCTATGAGATTAGAAATCAATTACGGGGAAAAAAACATAAAAAACACAAACAACATAAAAAGCACAAACACATGGAGTCTAAACAATATGTTACTAAATAACCAAGAGCTCACTGAAGGAATCAAAGAGGAAATCAAAAAATACCTAGAGACACATTTCAACCAAAACACGATGATCCAACACCTATGGGTTTCAGCAAATCAGTTCTAAGAGGGGAGTTTATAGCAATACAAGCCTACTTCCAGAAACAAGAAAAATCTCAAATAAACAATCTAACCTTACACCTAAAGGAACTAGAGAAGAAGAACAAACAAAACTCAAAGTTAGTAGAAGGAAGGAAATCATAAAGATCAGAGCAGAAATAAGTGAAATAGAAACAAAGAAAACCAATCGCAAAGATCAATAAAACTAAAAGCTGGTTCTTTGAGAAGATAAAATTGATAAACCAGACTGATCAAGAAAAAGAGGGAGAGGACTCAAATCAGTAAAATTAGAAATGAAAAAGTAGAAGTTACAACAGACACCACAGAAATACAAATCATCCTAAGAGATGACTACAAGCAACTCTATGGCAATAAATTGGACAACCTGGAAGAAATGGACAAATTCTTAGAATAAACTTCCACGAATGAACCAGGAAGAAATAGAAAATATGAATAGACCAATCACAAGTAATGAAATTGAAACTGTGATTAAAAATCTTGTAACAAACAAAAGTCCAGGACCGGATTGCTTCACGGGTGAATTCTATCAAACATTTAGAGAAGAGCTATCACCCATCCTTCTCAAACTCTTCCAAAAATTGCAGAGGAAGGAACACTCCCAAGTCATTCTGTGAGGCCACCGTCACCCTGATACCAAAACCAAACAAAGATACTACAAAAAAAGAAAATTACAGACCAGTATCACTGGTGAGTATAGATGCAAAAATCCTCAACAAAATACTAGCAAAGAGAATCCAACAGCACATTAAAAGGATCATACACCACGATCAAGTGGGATTTATCCCAGGGATGCAAGGATTCTTCAATATACGCAAATCAATCAATGTGATACACCATATTAACAAATTGAAGTACAAAAACCATATGATCATCTCAATAGATGCAGAAAAAGCTTCTTACAAAATTCAACACCGATTTATGATAAAAACTCTCCAGAAAGTGGGCATAGATGGAACCTACCTCAACATAATAAAGGCCATATATGACAAACCCACAGCAAGCATCATTCTCACTCGTGAAAAACTGAAAGCATTTCCTCTAAAATCAGGAACAAGACAAGGATGTCCACTCTCGCCACTATTATTCAACATAGTTTTGGAAGTCCTAGCCACGGCAATCAAAGAAGGAAGACAAATAAAAGGATTACAAATTGGAAAAGAAGTAAAACTGTCACTGTTTGCAGATGACATGATACTATGCATAGAGAATTCTAAAGATGCCACCAGAAAACTACTAGAGCTAGTCAATGAATTTGGTAAAGTTGCAGGATACAAAATTAATGCACAGAAATCTCTTGCATTCCAATACACTAATGATGAAAAATCTGAAAGAGAAATTAAGGAAACACTCCCATTTAACCATTGCAACAAAAAGAATAAAATACCTAGGAATAAACCTACCTAGGGGGTCAAAAGTCCTATATGCAGAAAACTATAAGACACTGATGAAAGAAATTAAAGATGATACAAAATAGATGGAGAGATATACCATGTTCTTGGATTGGAAGAATCAGTATTGTGAAAATGACTATACTGTCCAAAGCAATGTACAGATTCAATGCAATCCCTATCAAATTACCAATGGTATTTTTTATGGAACTAGAACAAAAAATCTTAAAATTTGTATGGAGACACAAAAGACCCCGAATAGCCAAAGCAGTCTTGAGAAAGAAAAATGGAATTGGAGCAATCAGGCTCCCTGACTTTGGACTACACTACAAAGCTACAGTAATCAAGACAATATGGTACTGGCACAAAAACACAAATATAGATCAATGGAACAGGATAGAAAGCCCAGAGATTAACGCACGCACATATGGTCACCTTATTTTTGATAAAGGAGGCAAGAATATACAATGGAGAAAAGACAGCCTCTTCAATAAGTGCTTCTGGGAAAACTGGACAGCTACATGTAAAAGAATGAAATTAGAACACTCCCTAACACCATACACAAAAGTAAACTCAAAATGGATTAGAGACCTAAATGTAAGACCGGACACTATAAAACTCTTTGAGGAAATCATAGGAAGAACACTCTTTGACCTAAATCATAGCAAGATCTTTTTTGATCCACCTCCTAGAATAATGGAAATAAAAACGAAAATAAACAAATGGGACCTAATGAAACTTAAAAGCTTTTGCATAGCAAAGAAAGCTGCAAACAAGACTAAAAGACAACCCTCAGAATGGAAGAAAATATTTGCAAACGAAGCAACGGACAAAGGATTAATCCCCAAAATATATAAACAGCTTATGCAGCTCAATATTTAAAAAAAACAGACAACCCAATCAAAAAATGGGCAGAAAACCTAAATTGACATGTCTCCAAAGAAGACAAACAGATGGCCCAGAAGCACATGAAAAGCTGCTCAACATCACTAATTATTAGAGAGATGCAAATCAAAACTACAATGAGGTATCACCTCACACCAGTTAGAATGGGCATCATCAGAAAATCTACAAACAACAAATGCTGGAGAGTGTGTGGAGAAAAGGAAACCCTCTTGCACTGTTGGTGGGAATGTAAATTGATAAAACCACTATGGAGAATAGTATGGAGGTTCCTTAAAAAAGTAAAAGTAGAATTACCATATGACCCCGCAATTCCACTACTGTGCCTATAGCCAGAGAAAACCATAATTCAAAAAGACACATGCACCCCAATGTTCATTGCAGCACTATTTACAATAGCCAGGACATGGAAGCAACATAAATGCCCATCGATAGACGAATGGATAAAGAAGTTGTGGTACTTATATACAATGGAATATTACTCAGCCATAAAAAGGAACGAAATTGGGTCATTTGCAGAGACATGGATGGATCTAGAGACTGTCATACAGAGTAAAGTATGTCAGAAAGAGAAAGACAAATATCGTATATTAACACATATATGTGGAACCTAGAAAAATGGTACAGATGAACCAGTTTGCAGGGCAGAAACAGAGACACAGATGTAGAGAACAAACGTATGGACAGCAGGGGGGGAAAGTGGCAGGGGGTTGGTGGTGGTGGTGTGATGAATTGGGAAATTGGGATTGGCATGTATACACTAATATGTATAAAATGGATAACTAATAAGAACCTGCTGTATAAAAAAAATAATATTCGAAAATTCAAAAAATAAATAATTAAAAGGCAGTGTTTTTTTACATTCCCTTTTTGCTATTTCATTTTTAGTATAAAGAAATGCCACTGATTTCTGTATGTTAATCTTGTATCCTGCTACGTTGCTGGATTCATGTTCTAGTAGTTTTTGTGTGGAGTCTTTAGGGTTTCCTATATATAGTATCATGTCATTTGCTGATGACATGATACTATATGTAGTGACCTGAGATTTTCTGAAGTCTGCCTGTTACTTCTCAGGTAGAAAGAATGTCAGCAGGAAACAGTTACTAAGAAGGACAGTGGTGACCATTTGTAGTACTCATCCTTCTCAATGATAATTATGCATATCTTCTGACCTGCACAGTGAGACTAGCTGAGGATTTCAAGGGATCGCAGAATTCTTACCCAATGTGGAGATCCACTCCTCACCCATTTCTTTTGCGTTAAGTGAATATTTTCCAATGTAGCATTTGATTGCTTTAATGATTTTTTTAAATTAATACACTTTATTTTTTAGAGCAGTTTTAGGTTGACAGAAATATTGAACAGAAAGTACACAGTTCCCATATATCCCCTCACCCCAATTTCCCCTGTTATTAACATCTTGCATTTCTGTGGTACATGTATTAACAATTGATGAGTCACCATTGAAAATTATTATTAACTAAAGTCTGTAGTTTACACTGTAGTTCGCTCTGTGTTGTATGTTCTGTGGGTGCTGACAAATGTATAATGAAATGTATCAACCATTACTGTATCATACAGTATAGTTTCACTGCCCTAAATATCCCATGCTTCACCTAGTCATCCTTCCCTCCCTCCCTGCAAACTTCTGGCAACTGCCTTTTTTTTTTCACTGTCTGCATAGTTTTTCCTTTTCCAGAACGTCATGTAGTTGGACAATATGCAGCCTTTTCATTACTCTAGGTTCTGTTTCTGTAAATCACACCAGAAGCACATTGTTTTTTAGCAGCCATTTTGCATGGTTGACTCAATGAACATGTTTGATAGCAAACTCCTAATTCTGTTCACACATGCTCCTGATCCCACCCTATGTAAATAAATTAGTTTCTAGAGCCAGTGCAGGGCTTTTCTTAATTGTTTCAGTTTATAACGTTTGGGAGTCATGGATTTTCATACCATGCATTTTAATCCTTATCCAAGTCATGGATAAAATATTTGTATAGAACAAAGCCTGGGATAGAGCCCTACAGCTCATCATGAGAGACCTAGGTCACATTATTTATTAGTCAGCATACCTTGGCAATTGAGGGTCAATGGATGTGATTTTTCTGCTTCTGTTCACACCACTTCATGAACAGTTGACAGGACTGTTTCCACTTAGTAGAGTCTAATCATATGATATATGTATGTGAGACCACATCAGAGCCAGTGGTAGTTCTTTATTCTACCCTTATCCCCTCAGGATATGGAAGTGGATTCCCTTATCAAAACAAGTAGTGCCATCATGTCTACCATCTCCTTGGAGTTTTGGATCCTACTGCAGTTTAGAGTATTGAGCAACTTACAAATGGGCCTTTCCCCTCCAACAGTATTTCCTGATGAAGCTTTTCGGCCTTCCTACAATATATGGCAGAGATCTTTTTTCTCTTCAGCATGCATGACAGAGCAACTAACAGCCTGTTTGGCATTCAGACAACTCAGTAGGCCATTCTTAATTGCACTCTGTTGAAATATCACCTATTCGTAAAGGTCATAGAATCCAAACAGCAGAGCTTTGCAGTTTGAGCTGCTTTAATGTATGTGAAGTTCTTGAGTGGCTGATATACTGTTACCCAGAGTACAGCTTTCTGTCTGGACCACTGTCCCAAAGCAGTTACTGCATCACCCCTGAAAGCTCACACTCCTTTCATGTAGTATCAGAACATGGGATTGAGTATGTTCAGCAAACAGTGAGAAATCTTCTTTGGTTAAAGCAGAAGCAAAGGAAGAGAAGATGAATGAAGTGTGGGCGGGTACTTAGTACAATCTGTTCTGTCTGACAGGTCACTGCCTTGGGACTTTTGTGTTTTTGTTGTTTTCTACACCTATCCTAGGGGCATTCTAGTTGTGATTCTGTTACAACATGAATAAGTTTTAGCCTCCTGGTTTGTAGTGAAACATCTGTTAACGGTAGATACTATTCCAAACACAGCATTTTCTTAACGAGACCCCACTCTACATGGTTACATCACTTAACTTTTTCATTTATTGGCCGAGTCAGTTAAGGCTACCTTTTTATGGTACTAAGTGGGGCAATTCATATCTGTCTCCAGCAACTTCACAGCAATGTGTAAGAGAAAATGAAATTAAATAGAAATTTCTTTGCAATCTTTGGAAGGATTATCTAATTCCCTGCGTTTTGCTTTTAGCTCTGAGAAGCCTTCTTCAACAGTGCCAAAACCATCTCCTCCTCTGTACTTCCCATTTGCTTCAATAGTGTTGTCATTTCCCAATCAGTGCACACCTCTACTTCCACGAGTCTCTTCACTGACCTCACTGTCCCTGTCTCCTGGAGCTCCAGTCCATCCTCCTCCACCTCTTCTAGTGCTGAGAAAACTTCAGTTGCTCCCTGTTGCTAACAAAGTTAAATCTGAATAAGTTTAGAGTGACCATCTAGGCTGCTGATGCATCACCAGCCCACATTTCATCCTTATCTTCTCTTCCTTTCCTTAACTAAAGGAAATTTCTCATTTTCCTAAACGTAATGAATCCCATGCCCGTATATTTACTCCTCCTCTCCTTTCCATAATCTGGTATGTCCTTCCTTCACTCCCCTCGTAAGTGATGCCTTGTTTTTAACCTGCAGCTCAAATTCTGCTTCATTCATTCAAAAGATATTTATTGAGCACTTTCTGTACACCAGGCATGGGTCTAAGTGCAAGGAATCCTACAGGAAACAAAACCAAGCCTCCGCCTTCACAGAGCTCATTCAGGTGGCAGAGGGTAGATATTGAACAAACATATGGTAAGATACATGGGTATACATATGGGATGTCAGATTCTGAGAAGGCTGTGGAGGAAAAACATGATGAAGGAGCTAAAAAGGAAGATGGCTCTTTTCAAAGGAGTGGTCACCAAAGGTTGATAGCTAACATTTTCTACATGAAAAAAGTGAAGGTTCAGTCATGTGAGCATGAGGAGAAAGAGTGTTCCAGACAGACGCAACAGCAGACACAGGGTCTGGACACAGGAGAATGCCAGTGTGTCCCAGGAACAACATGGAGGCCACTCTGCCTGGGACGCAGCTTGGTGGCTGTGGTGGTGAGCATTGGGGCGGGGTGGGGGCGGGGGCGGTCTTCCTCCTTGTTTTCTAGTGCACTGAGAAATCCATTGAGAATACAGAGGAAGTGAGAAATGTTGGAAGTTTGGAGAGAGAGGTGAAGGTAAACCTCTAGCATAGCAGCAGAGTGAATAGACCAGGGAGATACCAGGGGGCTCACTTGCAGTTCCTAACATTGAATTTAAATGTCTTTGACCTGATCACCTCTTCCTTTGAATTCTTGTAGCAGTTGTTACCCATACTTCATTTGGTACTTGGCATAAACTACCTTCTGTTGTTTCCAGTGTCTGGCCTAACTTTCTAACTTGTTATTTGTTGGGGGGTTTTTAATGCGTTATACCCCACCTGTCTCCTCAGCTGCTTTGAAGTAACTTTGAATATGCAAACAGCAGAAAAGGACAAAAATAAATAATGGAGAGTGTCAGAACAAAATGAAAATATAAAAAACAAACAAAAAAAATGAAAATATACCTGAGTAGAATTCAATAATAGCTGAAAAGCATTTGGAGAGGAGGAATCTTGAATGAAAACTTTTTAATCTCCACTACCTAAAACAGGATAGTTTATTGAAATTGAATAATATTAAAATCATTACTGCAATAATTACAGTGAAACCCACCTTTGCATTGCCTCAATTTTTGTCCCACACGTCCACCTTGATTCCCGGGAAAAAAAAGTTTTACATGTACCCAGTGTATTGATTCCTTATAATTTACAATGTCATATCAGAGATATTTGGTAAGGACTGCAGTGATTGCCATGAAGCTTGCTGAGAAGAGCACACAGAGGCCTGATGCTTTGAGAAAATGCCTGGCATAGTTTTCTCATGGGCACAGGAGTCCTGGACAGGCATTGCAGGACCCAGGGACCTTCTGAGCCAAAGTACAAGTTCATTCCATAAAGGGATCTATAAAGATTTCCCCCCTTGAGAAGCTTTTGTTGATTGTCACAACTTGTAAAATGTCCATGATGATTACAGTCCATATCTTTTCCTTTCAGTTCATTAAAAATGCTATTCTACTGTCTTAGGTTTGCATTGTTTTAATAAGTCATCAGTGGTAATTCTTACCATTGTTTTCCTATGTTGTGGGTGCCCTGTTCTCCCATCTTCCAGGAGAATGAGAAGTACTCATTCCTTCAGCTGCCGGGAGTTTCAGCAGCCGATAGCTTTCAGCTCATCCTTCTCTAGGAATTGTCCTCAGCTAAAGGGGATGTATCTTGCCAACAGTGACAGCCTCTTCTTGAAAGTGGCCTGCATCTAATGTCTAGTGATTGAAGGGTTATAAAGGCCAGAACACCTTGTCTTAATGCAGGACAATTTCTTCAAAGCCATCTTAGCTCCAGAACTCTCCTTGGGATCACCTGGGGCCTATGCTGTGATTGCATCACAGTTTAACTTCTCCCTCTGCCCACTTCTGCATCCTTTACTTCCCCAGAGGTTTCCATTCCAAGCACCCACCAGTAACTGCCGGCACATAGATCTCCATCTTAGTGTCTTTTTTCCAGGGAAGGCAGCTGATAACACCTTGTATACAATGTCCTTTCTCCTTCTGGCTGCTTTCAAGTTTTCCTCTTTATCTTTGTTCTTCAGCGATGATATGCCTAGGTGTGGATTTCTTTTTGTGTGTGTGTGTGGATTTCTTTATGTTTTTTTTTCCTTGGGGTTCATTAAGATTCTTGGATCTAAATGTTTAATATTTTCATCAATTTTGGAAAACTTTTGGCCATTATTTCTTGAAATATATTTTCTGCCCCGATCTCTCTCCTTCTGGGCCTCTAAGTACACATATATTAGACAGTTTAATGTTGTTCCACAAGTCACTGTTGTTGTTCCACAGGTCACTGAGGCCTTTTTCATTATTTTTACCTTATTTTCTCTCTATGCTTCAATTTGAGTAATTTCTATTGTTATGGCTTCAAATTCACTGATCTTTTCTCCTGCAGTATCAAATTGACTGTCAAGATCATCCAGTGAGTTTTTCACATCAGATATTATACTTGTCAGTTCTACAATTTCCATTTAGTTATTTTTGTCTTCCTTCTTTCTACTTAGGATTTAATTTGCTTTTCTTTTTCTAGCTTCTTAAGGTGGAAACTTAGTAAGCCTTTCTTCTTACCTAATATAAAACTTTAAAGCTATAAATTTCTGTCTAAGCACTGCTTTAGCTGCATCCCACAAATTTTGATAATGTTATACTTTCATTACTTTCTTGAAATATTTTCTATTTTACCTTGTGATTTCTTCTTCACTTATTGGTTATTCGGAAGTATATTATTTTAATTTTCAAATATTTGAGGTTTCTTTAGCTACATTATTGTTTTGGATTTCTAATTTAATTCTGTTGTGGTCGGAGAGCGTACCCTGTAACATATAAATCTTTGGAAAGTCATCAAGACTTTTTTATGGGCAAGCATATGGTCTCTCTATGTGAACATTCTTCATGCACTTGAAAAAAGTGTAATCTACAGTTGTTGGGTATAATTCCTATAAATTTCAGTTAAGCGAAGGTTAGGCAAAGAGTAGCCAAGCATAGAGTATACAGGTATCAGAGACTTTAAACCAATTGGGGGGCATTTCTTGTTGGTCCAAAAGCTTTTCTCTCTTGTGGACAGCAAACTGGTGTCTAAACGAAATAGAGTACAACCACAGTGCACCAGTGTTCTTTTTCCTTTGGTTTGTAATTATGTTGTTAACTTGAATCGGGTTTTGCTAATTTCAGGGTTAAACTTGCTTTTCCAGTTGATTCTATACTCCTTGTTATCAGGTAATCATTTTAGCCCAGTAAAAATGGGCAGGAATACTAGAACTTAAAATGTTTCAGCAGTCACGACTCTGATAAAATATCATTAAGGACCCTACCCTTAGAGGAGAGCTTTGTCATAATTGCTACCCCACAGTGGCATCCATCAAGATAATGGTTTGACTTTCTTCTTAAGTAGACAACAATCAGTTAGATAATCAAAGGGTAGCAAGCCTTAATTACATATATGAACTCCCTGTTTTAATTTTTTTAAATAAGACAAATGGGGATTCCTGACTAACAGAAAATGCCACACCACTAAAGAGCTTCCTTTGTGAGTGTTCTTCCCATAAAAGTAAATCTTTCTGGTCCTTTCCTGACAGAAAGAAAAAGCAAGATTAGAGGAACCACGATATACCATGTAGCAAAATGCAAGTTTGCATAGGACAGTGCCCTCAGGAAGGAAAGAGGTTGGGGGTCCCAGCCTAGTTGTCATTCACCTCATTTCCTGGTACTTTCATTTTTCATTTCTAGTTATAATGGTCCTGGTCTGTGTCCTGACATATCCAGATAACGCTGGCTCTAGATAATGCCTCCATTACATGGGGATGGCAACACCCAGCAATTATGTTTTCATCTGTTTGGGAGTTTGAGCTTCCCATTACACCAAGATGACCAACCCTTTGTAATGATAGTAATAATAATCCCTGTTAAGATAATAGGCAAGTATTCATGAATTTAACCAAGGAACTACATTAGTTATTTAAAAGTTCAAACTGCATTCTCCAGTTGCCTAATCCGTTGGGTTTTTTTAATCCTTTCTTTTAGGCATAATGAGATAGTTTTTGCCACCATGGATTTTCCCTAGGTTGTTGCCTTTCAAAGCAGGTTAGGCAAGGAGTAGCCAAGCATAGACAGGGTATACAGGTATCAGAGACTTTAAACCAATTGGGGGGCATTTCTTTTTGTGAGGGAGCAAAATGGGTGGACAACGAAAAAAAAAATATATTGTGTCCCTTGTATAGTGACACAGAATTAGTGGCACTGACCTCATGGATGGCCCCAAGGATCCTGACAGGTACTTGGGCAGATGCCGTGTCAGCCCCCAGCACACTGGGCAGCTCAGGTTGTCCTCAGGAGTACCTAGTACCTCACACACTCGTAGCACCTTATGTTGCCAACGTGGGTAGTGGGCTTAGGGTTAGACCTATTATCAGGAGCTGCCCTGTCTCTTACAAATTGTATTTTAACATGTCTGAACCTCAGTTTCCTCCCACGTAAATTAGAGACAATCAAATCTACCTGTTGGGTTAATATACACATCAAACACGAAAGTAACAGAATAAGGCCAGAGACTTAAATAGATGCCAGGAAACGTTTTCTCCATTTCCTTCTTCTCCCCTTCTTCCCTCCCCTCCACTCCCCTCACAAGACCCTTGTGAGGTAGACTATGCAGGTATCTTCTGTTTTGTAGATGAGATAACTGACATCAAGGGTATCAACACAACTAATTAGTGTCAGCCTAGTTCAGACTTTTTTCTGTGGTGGGAGAAAACATTCATGTCCTGGTGTGTGCACACAACTGCCTTTTCACCACGTGTGAAGTCTCTCACTGCAAGAGCTTAGCTTGGTCCTTAGCACCGTTGGCTTTCACAGGGCTTCTGCAGCCCAGCCTTCCAAGATGCACTTTTAGGCCTGACACTAATAGCTGTAGAGGATATTCATCGGATCTGCTGTCCCTGTCTCCTGGGCTTTTTGTTGAGACCTCATAGGCCTGATAGGATGAGTTTCTTTAACTAAAAAGCAGAATCGTGAAGGATCCCCTGAAGGAGGTGATAGACCATCAGCGTTTCAAGAGCATGGCTCAGATATTGACCCCAGCTAGTCCTAGTGTGCTTCCCCCCTTTTTTAAATTCTTATTGGAGTAAAGTTGATTTACAGTGTTGTGTAATTTCAGGTGTACAGCGAAGTGAATCAGTTATACATATACATATATCCACTCTTTTTTAGATTTTTTTCCCATATAGGCCATTACAGAGTATTAAGTAGAGTTCCCTGTGCTATACAGCAGGTTCTTATTAGTTATCTATTTTATATCTAGCAGCATGTATATGTCAATCTCAGTCTCCCAGTATATCCCTCCCTCCCCCTTATCCCTTGGTTACCACAAGTTTGTTTTCTATTACATTCGTGACTCTACTTCTGTTTTGTAAATAAGTTCATTTGTACCCTTTTTTTTAGATTCCGCATATAAGTGATATTGTGTGATATTTGTTTTTCTGTGTCTGACTTAACTTCACTCAGTATAATAATCTCTAGGTCCGTCCATGTTGCTGCAAATGGCATTATTTTGTTCTTTGCTATGGTTCCATTGTATATATGTACCACATCTTCTTTATCCATTCCTCTGTTGATGGACATTTCAGTTGCTTCCATGTCCTGGCTATTATAAATAGTGCTGCAATGAACACTGGGGTGCATGTATCTTTTCGAATTATGGTTTGCTCCAGGTATGTGCTCAGCAGTGGGATTGCTGGGTCGTATGGTAGTTCTATTTTTAGTTTTTTAAGGAACCTCCATACTGTTCTCAATAGTGGCTGTATCAATTTACATTCCCACCACCCCTTTTCTCCACACCCTCTCCAGCATTTATTGTTTGTAGATATTTTGATGATGGCCATTCTGACCAGTGTGAGGCGGTACACATTTGATTTGCATTTCTCTAATAAATAGTGATGTTGAGCATCTTTTCATGTGCTTTTTGGCCATCTGTATGTCTTCTTTGGAGAAATGTCTATTTAGATCTTCCACCCACTTTTTGATTGTGTTGTTTTTTGATATTGAGCTGCATGAGCTGTTTGTACCTAGTGTGCTCCTGACACAGCCTTCTGAGTCCCTTGAAAGTGACTTTTTGTCAGGCTTTTTCCAGACCGATACCAAGAGCATGGCAAGTAGAAGAAACCTCTGGGACTGGAGTGCCCAAGTTCACTTCTGGGCTCTGCCACCAGCCAGAGTGACCTTGGGCACATCCTGCACCCAGGACCTTAGTTCCTTCAAAGGTAAAATGAGGATAACAAAAGAACCAACTTCATGGGGTGTTTGTGATGATTAGATGAGGTGAGGTAATACACGGTCAGGGCTTGGAACATGCTGGCACACAGTAATCACTTGCTCAATATCTGTCAGCTGCTGCAGTGGTAGTTGTTACTCCTTTTCACACCTTGGAAGACTTAAACCAGCATTTTCTTCCTCTGCTGTGAACAGTCACTGTGCTCTTTCTTTTTAATGGTGGTTTTGAAGGTCTTGGTTTTTTATTTTCAGTCAGCCTTTCACATTTCCATCTCCAACCTCAAATACTCTCTTCCCTTATAGCTGGTTCTAAGTGAAATCTCCTTAAGAGATGTTCTGCCAGGTGTTTCCCTCCTCTCTCCAGTCAGCTTAGCAATGTACCTGCTTATTTTATTATTTCTTCACCTGATTCATTATTAGCTTTGAGCTAATTGAGTGTTTTGAGGCATTGGGAAAGGAGGGTGTGTGAGGGGCCAGGTTCTGTGTGAAAGCAAACTGCGCCGTGGGTGGGAATTTTAGGAAAGGTGTTTTCTGTTTGCAGGTGGGGAAGGAAGTATGGCTTCACTCTTACCTCTGAAGTCAGAGTTTCATTTTAGGCAAGAGTGTTAAATATTAAGGACCTCTAGTTTGAAACAGCTTAGGTGGTGGCAAAAGTCTGACTCTATTAGAAAGAGAAGGATTTGGTAGTGAGGCCAAGGCAGGTGGGAGCAGGTGGGCAATACCGTTCTCATTTCGTTCATTCTGCTCCATCTGTGCCCCCATCCCCGCCAGCCAGTTACAGAGCTGCCAGTAGAAGGCTCCTGGAGTGCATGCAGACAAATATCGTGTTGCAGAATTAGACTAGGTTCACCTGTCATGTGCTCGCGTGGGAAGACAATCAGGAAGGGAAATGTTGGGATTTTGATTTCAGGACCTTGTTTGTTGTGGAGAATAAGACACGAACAAGCAGAGCTTAGTCTTCTGTGACTGTCCCTGTCTGCGTGTGTGACTCGGAAGGCTCTGTATTCAGAATCCCTAGTGTTATTATCCATATTCCTAGGAACCCAGCCTTCAGGGTGGCACGGATCATAGTTGTTTCCTGTATCAAGCTTGATGTGCCAGTTACGAGGCCCGTGGATCCTGAAAGCCCTGGTTTGTTTTCTTCCTTGCATCGAATGTAATTACAGCTCTCACTTCCACCACGTCTGGGAGTCACTGAGCTTTTTGAGTCACTATGTCAGCCCAGCATCCCTCTCCCTGTGGCTCTCCCAGATCATCAGAGCCTCATTTTCCCCCGGATTTACTTTAATGCCTAGTGTTACAAGGTTATTTCCAGGGTTGTCATTGCTTCTTCCTCTAATGTTCAGCTGCAGTTTAATTTTCAGCTCTTATCGCTGGACTTCATTACATGGGGAGAAAGAAATTTGCTCTAGCAGATAGTATCAGGTATGTTTTTCTTTCTCTTACAATTGGAAAATCACTCCCGATCAGTTCTGTGCTAGTGGGTTAGATGGTCTAGGTGGGGCGCCTTATGTTTAAGGATTCGCCAAACTGAGACTGTGCTCAAATTTTGTTGCTCCCACTTTTGTGCATGACACTGATTTGGCAAATCAGTTTCTCTGTACAGCATCTTAGACTGAATCTACTATTTCTCTTCAGGGCTATCATGGGTCTTTGTGACAGTGTCTGTAGTTGGTTGCCCTAGTTTGCTTCTGATGATGCAATAAAATCCATGATTAGCTTCAGTAAACACCACTAGCTTACTTGAAAATTTCGTGCCCTAAATGCCTATTGTCTCATGGCGCCCACATCTTCCCCGGGTGGTAGAGTGTGGCCTATGGTGGCACTGCCCTTCAATAAATTGGAGCACAGACCCAGCGGAGCAATGCAACCCGCTCAGCTTACACAGGGAGCTATGACCGGATGAGCGCTCAAGTTTCCTGCGTCTCAGCCCAGTGCTCTTCCTTCCAGGTGCTTCCGCAGGGAGCAGAGATAACACAGGCACAATAGTCGTGGCCGATTACTGACCATCAAATAGGTGTCAGGACCATACGTCATCTCTGATCCTCACAATTCTGCGGAGTAGTGTTTTACAGCTAAAGAAGCTGAGAGAAGCTAAAAAACTTGGCCAGGGCCACTCACTAGTCATCACAGAATCCAGGTGGAGCCAAGGTCTGTGCAAGCCATGCCCTGTGTTCCCCTTCCTGCATTGCAGGCGGTTTAGAAACACCCCAGTGACTGTAAGAAGTAGAAAATCTGCTCACCCTTCCCATCCTTTCAGCAGATAATTATCAGCAGATAATTATTTCACAGCTGTTCTGTGCCAGGCACAGTGCTGGGTGCCGTGAGCGAGAGATGGCGCCCTGTCCTTGGGGCACTCCTTTCTCGAAGCTTTCCCTCCACTGTCCCTTCTCTCTCTCCTGCAACATCCACCGATCCCTCTTATTGCCAGGCCCGTCTTGTCTGCACTGTGCTCTGATGTCTCCTTTCTTTCCATTTTCAGTGGCCATGTTAGGACTACGTACACACGACCAGTATCGTGCGTAGACTGGTAACACTTATTGAGGACTTACTGAGTCTTGGGTGTTTACTGCATGCTCCACGTGTGTTACCTTCTTGATCTTCTCAGACACACACACCCCTAGCTCAGAGAGAATAGGTAACGTGCCAGTGTTTGGTGACGCAGGGTGTGGGCTCAGGCAGGCAGGCTCTAGAGCCCAGGCTTCTGTCTACCTGCCGCCGCAGTTATCACGGGCACTTGGGAAGCAGGCTTTGGTCACGTGGGACAGAGGGCCCTGCACAGGATGTGCCAGAGCAACAACAGAAAGAGGCTTTTAACCAAAAGTCCCACTGGTTTGGTAAATTTCCATTCCTTCTTACAAGGGTTGGTATCTTCTGACATTTGAAAAATAATACTTTCCCCAAAAGTGAATTAAATAGGATGAAATAGATATTTCACTGAGACACAGGATAAACCTGCCAGAAATCACAAAGAATCTTTTTACAAAGTCTAAGTTCTTAGAAACAGGAAGACAAATGCCAGTGATTTCACACTGGGCCGAGAGCAAATTGCTGCCTGCTCTTGTTCCTAAAATGGACAGTGCAGAGTAAAACAGGATGTGGGATGTCCAGCAAATGTTTGCTGAACATTTATTTGCTGGCTGTAGAGCACTGGGAATAAAGGATGGATAAGATAAAGTTCTGATATTTAAGGAGTTCACAGGCTAACGGGGAGACAGGTAAACATAATTACACTATAGCACAACAATGCAGTTGTGGACGGGCCATGTGGCAGCTAATCTACTGACAGGAAGGGATGGGGGCGCTCGGGGAGAGGGCTGGAGCTGAGCCTTCCTAAGTGTTTGCTCTCAAGTGTGCAAGAGTGTAATCTGGACCCAAAAATGTTGTGATTTCAGAGACCTTTTGATGGTATATGTAGATCATGTGAGAGCGTGTTTCAAACAAGGCTGCCCTGGCAAATATGCTGTATATGGTTATTATACCTCAGTAACCTCTCAAGCTTTGCTTATCAGCTCTGGAGAAGGTGATCTTTTTGTGGGGTTTTTAATGTCCCCAAATCTGTGAGACATTTAAGCTCCTCTTCATTTACTCATCTTTATATCCCAGGCACTGATATAGCAGAGGCCCCAGAAATATCTGTTGAACAACAGAACTGGATCCCCATTTGTGAGTCCTGGAGGTGAGTGGGCCGGACCCTGCATAGGGCAGGGCATAAAACCACTAAACTGGCCTTCTCTGGACAAGCCGCCTGCCCAGGGCCCTGTCCCTTCCCTCATTCTCACCCCGCCTCACTGCTGGAACCCTCAACCCAAGGAGAAGAGTACAGAAATCCTCACCTTAGTGATGTATTAGTCATTCCCTGAAATGCTTCCTTTTTTTTAATATTCCGTCTTGTTCCAGGAAGGATTTTAAGACAGGTAAGCATCTACTGGGTCCTAGGCATGTCTACAAAGAGCTCTGCTGTTTCACCTCAGATGAATTGTATTCAGATAGTTTTCCACAGAGACAGCACCGCCTGGCCAAGAACAGGGCATCTCTGTCCTGCAGCACCTTTGCTTCCAGAGGGTCCCAGGGCAGCCCCAGCAGTGGCTCCTTTGTTCCGTATCTGGTTGTCCAGGATGATGGCTTGTGTTGTAAGAAAGGTCCTGTCACCTTCAGTTATTTCACACCCATGGAACAACCACATTTTTCAATTTCTGAAGGATGTCGTTGTTGGAAAACCCCTTCCCTTGGTATCTCCAAGGAGTTTAAGGGCCTAGAGGGGGAATATGATGACGACAAGGCCAGAACTCAGTGCAACCCTGCACACTTATCTGGACATGTCGTGTTTGAAATTATGGGTCTGCGTGTGTGTATGTGTTTGTGTGCACACTTACCTATTTGTTACTCCAGCTTTTCTCCCAGGAGAGGGGGACTAGGGTTTATAAGGTAGAGGTCCTGGTTATGACCCTTACTGGACTGTGAATTTTTGATTTGTGTTGGGCAAGTCTCCTAGCCTTCCTTTCCTCAATTTGCACAATCCCGTTCACTTATGTAGTAGAGTAGGTGTAGGGCTTGCAATTCAGTAGGATTCGAAATAAACCATATGGCAGAAACCTTCTTATCTTATTAAATTTTCTTATTATACCCAAGGGCTTCTAAGATGCATTGGAACTCATTGAAAGTTGAATACAACATACCTAATCGGGACACTTAGAAAAAGAGAAATGCTGGTTGATTGATTTGGTACAGTCGAATCAGAAGGCAAATGCCCATAAGCTGAGAGTGTCCTGCTCCCATTAGGACGCAGTGAGGACAGGAAGTCCAGCTGTGCTGAGCTGTTCTAGGTACAGATTAGCGCTGTGCTGCTCCAGGTGTCACCCGGGAGCATGTGAGAAACACTGAATCTCAGACTCCACCCCAGACCTTGTAACCAGAATCTGCATTTTAACAAGATCTTTCTGCAGTTCTTATGCACGTGAAAGAAATCGCTTGGAGAAGCGCTGGATCAGAAAACATGGGTTGGACTATCATTTGAGACTCCTGCACTTTCTGCCTCAGTAAGCAAACTTCCAGGGACTAGAGCCATTTATTCTGTGCCTGGAATAGACTCATCTGTGTAATGCTTCCTGGGGATGAAAGCGTGATTCTATTTTTAACAGTAGCATTTTCTACTTTTTTTTTTAAATTTTATTAGAGTATGGTTGATTTACAATGTTGTGTTAGTTTCAAGTGTACAGCAAAGTGATTCAGTTATACATAGATGTGTATTCATTCTTTTTCAGATTCTTTTCCATATAGGGTATTACAGAAGATTGAGTAGAGTTCCCTGTGCTGTACAGTAGGTCCTTGTTGGTTGTCTATTTTATATTATAGTAGTATGTATATGTTAATCCAAAACTCCCAATCTGTCCCTCCCCCCAACATTTCCCCATTGGTAACCATAAGTTTGTTTTCAAAATCTCTGTCTGTTTTGTAAATAAGTTCATTTGTATCACTTTTGAAAATTAGGTTCTACATATGAGTGATAGCATATATTTGTCTTTCTCTGTCTGACTTACTTCACTTAGAGGTTACTGAGTCCATCCATGTTGCTGCAAATGTCATTATTTCATTCTGTTTTCTGGCTGAGTAATATTCCATTGTATATATGTACCACATCATCTTTATCCATTCCTCTGTCAATGGACATTTATGTTGCTTCCATGTCTTGGCTATTGTAAATAGTGTTGCAGTGAACATTGGGGTGCATGTGTCTTTTCGAATTATGGATTTCTCTGGATATTATTCCCAGGAGTAGGATTGCTGGATCATATGGCAGCTCTATTTTTAGTTTTTTAAGGAACCTCCATACTGTTCTCCATAGTGGCTGTATCAGTTTACATTCCCACCAACAGTGCAAGATGGTTCCCTTTTCTCCACACCCTCTCCAGCATTTATTGTTTGCAGACTTCTTGATGATGGCCCTTCTGACCAGTGTGAGGTGATACCTCATTGTAGTTTTGATTTGCATTTCTCTAATGATTAGTGATGTTGAGCATCTTTTCATGTGCTTTTTGGCCATCTGTATGTCTTCTTTGGAGAAATGTCTATTTAGATCTGCCCATTTTTTTACCGGGTTGTTTGTTTTTTTGATATAGAGTTGCATGAGCTGTTTGTATATTTGGGAGATTAATCCCTTGTCAGTCAGTCGCTTTGTTTGCAAATATTTTCTCCAATTCTGTGGGTTTTCTTTTCATTTTGTTTATGGTTTCCTTTGCTGTGCAAAAGCTTTGAAGTTTCATTAGGTCCCATTTGTTTATTTTTGTTTTTATTTTCATTATTCTAGGAGGTGGATCAAAAAAGATCTTGCTGTGATTTATGTCAAAGTATGTTCTCCCTATGTTTTCCTCTAACAGTTTTATAGTATCCAGCCTTACATTTGTCTTTATTCCATTTTGAGTTTATTTTTGTATACGGTGTTAGAGAATGTTCTAATTTCATTCTTTTACATGTGGCTGTCCAGTTTTCCCAGAAGCACTTATTGAAGAGGCTGTCTTTTGCCCATTATATATTCTTGCCTCCTTTGTCATAGATTAATTGACCATAGGTGCATGGGTTTACTTCTGGGCTTTCTATCCTGTTCCATTGATCTGTATTTCTGTTTTTGTGCCAGTACCGTACTGTCTTGATTGCTGTTGCTTTGTAGTATAGTCTGAAGTCAGGGAGCCTGATTCCTCCAGCTCCATTTTTCTTTTTCATGTTTGCTTAGGCAGTCTGGGGTCTTTTGTGTTTCTGTACAAATTAAAAATTTCTTTGTTCTAGTTCTGTGAAAAATGCCATTAGTAATTTGATCAGGATTGCATTGAATCTTTAGATTGCCTTGGGTGGTGCAGTCATTTTCAAAATATTGATTCTTCCAATCCAAGAACATGGTGCATCTTTCCATCTGTTTGTGTCATCTTTGATTTCTTTCATCAGTGTCTTATAGTTTCAGAGTACAGGTCTTTTGCCTCCTTAGGTAGGTTTATTCCTAGGAATTTTATTCTTTTTGATGTGATGGTATATGGGAGTGTTTCCTTAATTTCTCTTTCTGATCTTTCGTTGTTAGTGTATAGGTATGCAAGATATTTCTGTATATTAATTTTGTATCCTGCAACTTTACTGAATTCACTGATGAGCTCTAGTAGTTTTCTGGTAGCATCTTTAGGAGTTTCTACATATAGTATCATGTCATCTGCAAACAGTGACAGATTTATTTCTTCTTTTCCAATTTGGATTCCTTTTATTTCTTCTTCTTCTCTGATTGCCATGGCTAGGACTTCCAAAACTATGTTGAATAAAAGTGGTGAGGGTGGACATCCTTGTCTTGTTCCTGATCTTAGAGGGAATGCTTTCAGCTTTTCACTGTTGAGAATGATGTTAGTTGTGGGTTTGTCATATGCATTTTCTACTTCTGATCTGACTTGACCTTTGCTTTCCCAAAATGATTTGAGTTGGCTTCCAAAATACAACCAATTGGATGAAAAAATGAGGAAATCTAGATTTAAAAAAAACTGTATGCCTATGGAAACTAATATAAGACCAGATTATAATAGCACACATAAATGTTTGCCACCAAGTCTTGTGCAGCTGCTAGACTTACGTAGCTGACCACTTAGTTTTGAGCTCCCTAGTGACAGAAACAAAAAAGAAAACACAATTAGTAGCAAGTCTACACAACTAGTAACTGTGTCCAACACAGTTTTTCTCAGCACAGGGTCTGATGGGAATTTCTTCATTGGATCATCACAAGTAGACTGTACATCTGCATTTTCATAACAAGTACAGTAGTACATTTCATGAGATTTTTTTCTTACATTATCCCTTCAAGGCAAAGGGCTGTTTTACAGAAGTGTTTCTGTAAGGAGAGATCTTTTCTTGCTCTTGCTGCTTTGTCATCTTCCACCTTCACCTTTACAACCTCCTTGTTAATTAACCTGCCTTAACAGCCCCACCCCCAGCCCCTGCTGCCTTACCTAGTCCACTCCTGACGCCATTCCACTTGGACCCTCCTTGTTAAACTGCATCACGGAGTAACCAGGGAATAAACAAAGGTAAGATCAGGGCAGCTTGGTCCCTTGTCATATGGACTGTGGCACTGGCAGGCCCCACAGCTGAGGTTTTGAATTGCCAGTGAAAGGCAGATGTCATCCTTGTCCTTAACCTGTCCTGCTCCCCCGTTCATGCCAGTAGTACTGAAGGGATTTGGAAAATCGAGGGAGGACCAGTGTTAAGTCTCTCGAAGGTATTTATATATTTTCTCTTTTTGCTTGTTTGTTTGAGCTTGGTTTGCAGTATTTCTCAAACCTTCTGCTCATCTTTAGCTTGGAACTCCCCTGTGCGTCTTACTTAGTATCTATTGGAAGTGTGATGATACTCCACACACGTTCTAAGAATAGGATAGTTTTTATACCAAATTATACTGAGAAGAAGTGTTTCTTAAAGTGTCAAGGCAAGTTTAAGCATTCTCAGATTAGAGGATGATCCCTCCATGTGTCTGGCGGACCCAGAGGTGTGAGTCTAGAATGAAAAGCAGGACTCCTATGGTCCATCCTTTTCTCTTTCTGGCTGCCCTGCTTGGGATTCCCATCAGGCCATCCTCAGCCATTCCCACATCACTGAGAGCATCAGGAAGAACTGAGGCAGCTGCGTCCTGGGCTGGTCTCTGGGGCATCATCGTGGGATTACAGAAGCCCAGGAGCTGTGAGCCTCCTTATTAACAGCTGCTCTCTTGGTCTTGAAGCAGATCCTTTCACAGAGAAGCTGTGAAGTCATTTCACAATCATTAGCATGATTCATTCAGGGGTAGTGCTTATTTCCATTCTCTCTTACTGCTTAGTAGGTTTTTTCCCCCTAAGGTTGGTGAAAATTTTGAAGAAAAGAAGCAAAGCCATTCCTGGAACACAAGTTCACATAACTTCTTAAAGTTGTAATGCTGTTTAAAGTTCAAATCTTTGGGGGGTGGGGGAGAATGAACACAGCAGAACCTCCCTCCTAGAGTGGTTGTGAGGGTTTAATGAGGTCATCCATGAAAATCACGTAGCACACAGGGCTTGGCACGTAGGAAATGCTCAGTACATGGTAAGTGTTCTGAGTGAGGTTACTTGCTCTGTGCCTCTCCTGTTCCTGAACTTCTTCCACATCCTGGATGCAGGCATTTGTTTATATCACTGTTTTGGTGGCCGTTCCTGCCAGGACTTTCTTATAAACAGAACGAGTCTCCAGACCACCTTTTGAAGCTCCCTTTAGTCCCAGAGCCCTCGCTCAGCCCTCAGGATGGACGCAAATGTCAACACCTTCATCACTGAAACACACCATCGTTTAACTGAGGGTGCTCTAAATTGTGGTAAGAAAAACCAGCATAATTTTTCACAGAACTAGAACAAAAAAATTCACAATTTGTATGGAAACACAAAAGACCCAGAAGAGCCAAAGCAATCTTGAGAAAGAAAAACAGAGCTGGAGCAATCAGGCTCCCTGAGTTCAGACTATACTACGAAGCTACAGTAATCAAGACAGTATGGTACTGGCACAAAAACAGAAAGATAGATCAATGGAACAGGATAGAAAGCCCAGAGCTAAACTCATACACATATGGTCACCTTATCTTTGATGAAGGAGGCAAGAATATACAGTGGAGAAAAGACAGCCTCTTCAATAAGTGCTTCTGGGAAAACTGGACAGCTACATGTAAAAGTATGAAATTAGAACACTCCCTAACACCATACACAAAAATAAACTCAAAATGGATTAAAGACCTAAATGTAAGGCCAGACACTATCAAACTCTTAGAGGAAAACATAGGCCAAACACACTATGACATAAATCACAGCAAGATCCTTTTTGACCCACCTCCTAGAGAAATGGAAATAAAAACAAAAATAAACAAATGGGACCTAATGAAACTTCAAAGCTTTTGCATAGCAAAGGAAACCATAAACAAGACAAAAAAGCAACCCTCAGAATGGGAGAAAATATTTTCAAATGAAGCAACTGACAAAGGATGAATCTCCAAAATTTACAAGCAGCTCATGCAGCTCAATATCAAAAAAACAAACAACCCAGTCCAAAAATGGGCAGGAGACCTAAATAGACATTTCTCCAAAGAAGATATACAGATTGCCAACAAACACATGAAAGAACGCTCAGCATCATTAATCATTAGAGAAATGCAAATCAAAACTACAATGAGATATCATCTCACACCAGAATGGCCATCATCAAAAAATCTACAAACAGTAAATGCTGGAGAGGGTGTGGAGAAAAGGGAACACTCTTGCACTGTTGGTGGGAATGTAAATTGATACAGCCACTATGGAGAACAGTATGGAGGTTCCTTAAAAAACTAAAAATAGAACTACCATATGACCAGCAATCCCACTACTGGGCATATACCCTGAGAAAACCATAATTCAAAAAGAGTCATGTAGCAAAATGTTCACTGCAGCTCTATTTACAATAGCCAGATGATGGAAGCAACCTAAGGGTCCATCATCTGATGAATGGATAAAGAAGGTGTGGCACATATATACAATGGAATATTACTCAGCCATAAAAAGAAACGAAATTGAGTTATTTGTAGTGAGGTGGCTGGACCTAGAGTCTGTCATGCAGAGTAAAGTACGTCAGAAAGAGAAAAACAAATACCGTATGCTAACACGGTATATATGGAATCTAAGGAAAAAGTAATGGAAATCTAATCTAATCTAATGGAAAAAGTAAATGGTCATGAAGAACCTAGGGGCAAGACGGGAGTAAAGGCACAGACCTACTAGAGAATGGACTTGAGGATATGGGGAGGGGGAAGGGTAAGCTGTGACACAGTGAGAGAGTGGCATGGACATATATACACTACCAAACGTAAAATAGCTAGTGGGAAGCAACCACATAGCACAGGGAGATCAGCTCGGTGCTTTGTGACCACCTAGAGGGGTGGATAGGGAGGGTGGGAGGGAGGGAGATGCAAGAGGGAAGAGATATGGGAACATATGTATAACTGATTCACTTTGTTATAAAGCGGAAACTAACACACCATTGTAAAGCAATTATACTCCAATAAAGATGTTAAAAAAGAAACAAAAAACAAAAACCAGCATATACTGAGCCTTTATGGGGTGGGGACAGGCAGGTAAAAGACACTTTAAATATGGATCTCATCTAATTTAATGTTCAGTAACCTCATAAGGAAGCATTATCCTGTCTCACAAGTCAGAGCAGGAACTTGCCTAAGGTCACGTAGCAGGTTAGTATCAGAACTGGTATTCCAGTTCACCTCTGACTCCAAAGCTTATGGCAGCCTCTGCCAGGATCCCATTTCTTCCTCTAGCTGTGAGTTGGATCTGATCCACCAAGAGTAGAACCACAGTGTTGGGCGCAGTAACCAGTGGAACAAAACGAGACTGCTGGAAAAGCAAGTTAGACTTCCCCTCTCCCAAAAGCAGATTAAAATCTCAGCCCCTTAGGTGGCTACCAGCTTTATAACGAGGCAGGGAAATGACATGCTTTTTCATGTATAACGTATCTCCACTGGCAGCACAAAGAAGGGGCATCTTTGCTGGCTGTATTCAGTGCTGGGGTTGCCAGGCTGGGTGCAGCTAAATTATTCTGCAGAGTAAAGGCCAAGAGGGACCAAGAAGCCCCAGGGGAAGCTCTTTTTTTTTTTCTTATGTCTTTATTGGAGTCTAATTGCTTTACAGTGGTGTGTTAGTTTCTGCTTTATAACAAAGTGAATCAGTTATACATATACATATGTTCCCATATCTCTTCGTTTTTAAGTACGGAGAATCTGGAGACCACATGGGAAGGGGAGCTGGCACCAAGGGCGTGTGGAGGCACACGGCCATGTCTAATCCATGTTCGGTAAACTATCAGCTGCTGGTAGCATGGATTTTCTTCAGAGGAGTGAAGGAAGCACTGCATCCTGTTTCACCGCTGACCAAATACAGAGGCCGCCCATGGGTGTTATTACTAACCTTATTGTTTTTGATTTCTCAGGCAACCTCAGAACCTGTTCTGGATCCACAGCAGATCCAAGCATTTGACCAGCTTTGCCATCTCTACCGAGGAAGTTCTAGGGTAATGTTGGTGTGGCTGTTTACATTTTTATTTCCCTATTTATAATGAGTGTTTTGGTAACACAGTGTTCTCAGGTCCTCACTCCAACCTCATCCTTAGTCTGTAAGGTGCCCTGGCGTCCCTGTTATGGCTGTGTGGAGCCCTGACCCCAGGGAGCACTCAGAACTTGGCAAAGGATGCAGAGGAAGTGGAAAGATATCTGTCCCTTACCTGCCCTGGGCTGTGAGGACACAGAAGGGCATCTGTCTTTATACTGCCTCCAGAGAGAGCAGGCATAAGCCTAATCCCTCATCTGGGAGCCTCTGTTTATACCGATGACTGCCAAATCTGCCCTAAGCCCCAGACTCTGCTGGACGTCTGCACTGGTTGAATTTGCTTTGGCCATGAAAGATAAATGCTAAGTTGTAGTGGCTTAACCAAAATAGAATTGTAAATATGGGCATCCCAGGGCATCTTCCACAAACCTCTCTCCGGATTTCTTCTAGTTTGTGGCTCTGCCATCTCTAACGTATGGCTTATATTTGCATGATGCAGCATGGCTGCCCCAGCTCAAACCATCACATCTGCATTCCTGCTAGCAAGGTGGAGAAAAAGGAGGAAGACCATAAGCCCTCTATTTAAGGATAGTTCCTAGAAACTGTATACACCGCTTCCACTTACCTCCTTTGTCTGGAACTTAGACATGTGACCACACCTAACTGCAGTGGAGACTGGGGACATTGGTCTTGATTCCAAAAGGCCAGGGGCTAAAACTGCTGGAATCCTGGGAATCCTGTTGCTGTAGAAGAGTACAGATTTAGAGGGCTACGGCAGTCATGCCACAACATCAGTCTGGGGGCCCCACAGGCACTTCAGAAGTGCACTTATTAACTTTTCCAACCCGCTCCTCCTTGCCCGTGCCTGTCTCTGGGTGTCATCCTCTGTCATCAGGTCACCCAAAGCAGTCACCTGCTGGCACCCTGGGTTCATCCCTCCCACCCCACCCACTCAGTAGGGAGCTCTCCTGTCTCTTTCTCCCCTTTCCTTCCAGCTCACAGAGGTCACTGCAGGTCTTCTGTTCCTTCTCCAGGCTGCTGCTTGGGCACCATCTCCAAACCCAAAAGTCCTGTTACCCCCTTGCTTACAGCACTTTCCTGGCCCTCCATCACCTGAAGCGGAGTCCAAACTCTACCACCTCCTCCATGCCCCAGGTCACACCTAAATTCCAGCCAGGCCAGATTTGTTCTATAAGCTTTTCTTGGGCTTTCACAGACTGCTTATGTCCTGTTTTTTATGCCTGGGCTCCCTCTGCCCACTCCCCACACACCTGCTAGGTTGCTGGCAGCCCAGAGGAAAAATGGTGTTCCCTCTTTGAGAGCTGGTCTTGGGCAGGGTCTTTTATTCCAGGAGGTTTCCTGAACTGGCATCACTTCCAGCCAGGCTCTGCCCCAGGAGTTGGGTTTCTGGGCCTTCTATTCTAAGGAAGTTCTGCTGCTTTAAACTGTTGAGCCACTATTCAGGACTCATCAATTTCTAGAACACTAAGTTACAGAAGTAGAACACAAAAATATCTTTTTCCTTGGAAAACAGAAAATATTTTTTGTGTACTTCAGTGTCAATGTGAAAGAACTTTGGGTTTACGTAGCATCTGTCACCTGTCCTGTTATAGCATCGTACATAACAGTCCTTGCAGAGAACTCCACATGCTGATGGGAAGCTGAGAGGGTTACAGAAGACAGAAAGTGGCACAGGTGGGGCTTGTGCAGAGCGAGGGACACCCCTCTGTAACCTGCTCAGGCAGCAGTGGAAGTCCCTGCAGGGAGCCACCTCCTGCGTGTCCTGGGCCAGCTAAGGGGTTTGCAGTCGGAGCTTTCGAGCCTGTGTTACGAATTATGCATTGAACCATAGCTGTGTGTTGCAACCAGGAGCAGGCGCTGGATTATTTTAGATAAATTGGCACTTCGAACCAAGGGGCCTTCAGATGTCTCCCCAGTTACCCCAGTCACTGGTATTGAGTTTTCAACAGAAGTGACAGACACGTGTGAGTCTTCTGCCACTATTGCCTGGGTGAGGAGAGAACCCTTGCTAGAGGTTGGAGAACAGCTGGAAGACAGACTACCTGGCAGGGGAGGTGAGGAGAGAGCAGGTGACAGGTTATCTCCAGAGAAGGCAGAACCGTAGGCAGCTCGGCTGAGCAGAAACTGTCACAGGGACCAGAGTTCGAGTCCCACGCTGTCACTCATCGCTGGGTGACCCAGGGCAAGTAACTTAACTTCTCAGGGCTCTGGGATTTTTACCCAGAGGGTGATTGTGGAGGATTAGACATAATTCATGTAAAGGACCTAGTATCCTGGTGCCTGGTGCCTAAAAGGCACTCACTCAGGGAACTTACCTGGGGCTTTTAGAAGTCCCGCAGACTCCGGGCCTGCAGGCTGACACCGAGAGGCTCGCCCTGCTGTGTGTGATGGCTCGGTCCTCACAGCTGCCCTCTCTCCGGATGAAGGAGCTTGGGTGTGGCATTCAGCTCTTCTCTGACCATCAAGGGCATCTCAACGGTTAGGCTGTCAGGCTCTGTACTTTTGCCGAAAGCCTTTCTGAGCTCAAAGGAATGGCCCCACTGAGGGCCCAAGCCTGGTTTCCCAGTGGGCTGGGTTAACACTCTCCCCTCCTCAGCAGGTCTCCCAGAACTGAGCCTGTAACAGAGTGAGGGTAGCGCTGGTGTCGCTGGTGGACAGGAGCAGGGAGGGCACTTAGAGGAGAAGGTGGCATCTGTGAGTTTGCCTGGAGCCCCTGAGTTTGAAGTGGCAGCGGGGCGTCCACTTGGAGCTGTCCTGGTTCCACGAAGGAGAGGGGTCGGAGCCAGTGATCGTCATTCATCCCAAGGAGAACCCACCAACAGGGAGTGTGTGGCGTGAGCTGAGCAGAGAGCGGAGAACCGCGGCTCAGGCTGTGTGTCCACAGGGAGAGGACGGAGGCAACAGGCTCACACACCCGCTGGAGAGGGACTACTCAGAGTGAAGGAGGTTCAGGATCGGACAGCTTCCCCTTGTCAGAAAGTGTCACAGTTTGTTGTGCCCACAGGACTTACCCAGTCCAGCCGCCTCATCATCAAAGGAGGAAATTTAGGCCCTAGCAGATGCCATGAACTTGTGCCAAGTCACCATTGCCTGTTAGCGAGATGCAGCTCTGGGGTCCACACCCGGGTCTTACCCTCCAGCCTCGGCTGACGTGTGTCCCCTCCTTTGCAGCTGGCTCTGCTTACGGAACTCTCCCAGAAGCGTGGCAGCGAGAGCTGCAGGCCGTTTAGCGGCTCCCAGAGTGGCCCTGCCTTCACCAGCATCTTCCAGAAGGAGAACTTCCAGCTACAGCTCATACCCCCGCCTGTGACTGAGGACTGAAGACTCTCCCGGGCCTGGAGCCCCAAGACCACCCCAGCAGGTGGGGAGGGCCCCCTCTGACAGGCCTGGCCCCGCTGCCCTCAGGCTCCTGGGCGAGGCCCGAGGGCGGCTCCATGCCCGCCAGCCCTGGGAGACTCCGGCTCTTCCTGATGTTGCCGCAGCATCAGCACCAGACTGGTTGATTTTGTTTTGCTTATTAAGCAAATGAACGCCATATACCTCTATCCAGTTATTTAAGAAAATGCATCTTGCCTGTTGGGACTTTTTCTCATTTTCCCTGAAGTGTGGAGAAGAGGCGGAGCTCCTGCAGATGGCGTTTTGAGTCCGGCGCAGCCTGTCTCCTCCAGCTGGTGGGCACCACGGAGGGCTGTCACCTCCTGCTGCCATTGGGACAGGGAACAGCACGGTTGGGAACGGTGGTTGCCAGGCCGCAGCACAGCTGAAACCTGCGTTGGAGGGAATGAAGGGCTTGCGGGAGCTGGGGCACCTCCCTTTCCATGTGTTTGTGCTTAAACCCATTTGAGTGTAAGATCTGCCATTTCTAACAATAAATGCCTCGTGTTTAAGCCCTGCTGGCTGTCTCACTCTCCGTCTGTCAAGTCATAAAGGACGTTTAGAACCCCTGTTGCCACCATTCAGTTCTATTAGCTCCAAGTCAAGGACCCTGATTGATTGGGGCAGCCCTGCCTTTATTCCATAAGCAGCTGCGTCACAAGCTCCCTCCAGAGCACCAGCCACCCAGGCCCCCCTCTGCCAGGGACCAGGCTGCCAGAGCAGGATTTTTCCATTTCTTGGCCTGGGCACTTCCTATACGTCATTGAACCAACCACCGCAGGAGCTCACACCACACGCACAGAGGCTAGGTGTCTGCCTCCCAGGCTCAGGTGCTCCCTGTGTGGTTCCCTCAGGGCCGACCGGGCTCCCAGGGACTGGCTGTCAGGTGCGCAGGGTGAGCCCACCTGTCCAGCTCCGGGCCCAAAGCCCGTGGTGCTCCTACCAGCCCAGTGACCAGCCAGCGCCTTCTAGGTGCCAGGCGCCATGCTGGCTCCTTTGCGTGTGCATCATTTTTAATCCTCCAGAACAATCCACAGGAAATAGATGTAGAAACTAGATACAACTTTTCATAAAAAATATATCCTGCTTCTGCCACATCCTGGCTGTGATCCTGAGCAAGTCACTTAACCTCGCTCAGCTTCAGTTTCTTTATAAAATAAAGCTGCAGTGAAGACTAAATGAGCCAGTACCTACCTGAGAACGCGTAGTGCTGGGCAGGCACATGGCAAATGCCCCAGACATGTCAGCTTAGCTCTTATCACAGAACTACCCCCCGAGGTGGCAGCCCAAGCTGCCGCCTCCTGCCAGAGGTGCAAGGAGGCCACACTGGGGGACATGGTAGAGCATTAAGTGAAGTGGCCACCAGCTGGATGGCCCTTGAAGCCACATGAGAGCCTCATCTCCATTCTACAGATGAGAAAGCTGAGGCTCACACTGGACAGTTTAACCAAGGCGACACACAAGAAGTAGCAAAGCACAAAACTCAGAACTGATTTCAGAGCCAGTGATGCCACCTCCACAAATTCCGTATCAGAAGGTTTCTTGACAAGTCTAAAACTAAGGCCAAAGGGGCTCGACAGTCTCAAAGCAAAATGTGGTGATTGCCTGCCCTCAGTCGACACTCTAAGGCAGTTTACTGAGCATCCGAGCCCCCTATTCAAACCAGGGCTGGTAAACACCAGCAATGCAGTCTCCTCCAGCCACTAACCTAGTTGATCATCCCCAAGAGTTCTTTGTCATTCGAGTCACAGCACCATTGAATAAGTGACAGCAGCCTTATATCCAGGTCATGCCTTCTGGATTGGATTGAAGAGCCCTCTTGTCTCATCTAAGGGCAGATGAGAAACCGACTCCAGGGCTGGGCAGTGCTGGGCCCGGTCCCTGTCCCCTCGTGGCACTTAGCACATGTTCTACTCTGCAGTGACGTCGGGTCCCACTTCAGAGCAGTTCCTTAGCAGAGGCTTCTCTGGAAATACATCCAGGCTCAGTCAGCGGCCGTGGTTCTGCTGACATGGCCACAGGAGCTCACTGAGGGGGTGGGGGGCTCCCAGGATGGAGGAGCAGCGGCTCTGAGCACTCGCTTCCAGCCCCGGTGCTGAGCTCCAGCTGCTCTTGCAGGTCACGTGCCCACCCCTGGGCTGTGACAGGTGGTAAGAGGAAAGATCTGGAGGAGGGAGGCTCCAGGCACCCATCAGCTACCATTTGGGGAGGGCAGGTGCCTGGTCTGAGCCGGCTCCTCCCATGCTGCGCCCGGGGGAGGGGAAGGTGGTCCTCTGAAAGGAAGTCAGGGCCCTAAGAAGGGAGGGATTCTGATTTGCCAAAACGCAGCAGTGTCCATCACAGCCTGTTTCTTCTTTGTACCTGGCAAACGGTTAAGTATTTGAAAGGACCATCTGAAAATAGCTCCCAGCTCAGCTGAGTGCCCCACCTCCTGCCATGGGGGGCGAGGAGGGGGATGGAGTCTCACCCAGTTCCCCATAGGAAGCAGAATGCACTGTTGGAAAGAGCCCTGGACTGCCTGTCAGGGGCCCCAGGTTCTAGGCACAGGCCCCACAGGCCCACGTGTGAGCTGAGGAAGGCTAGTACTCCTCTGAAAAATAGAGACGCATCTGCTCCATGTACAGCGAAGGTCCAAGTGACGTGGGGGAGACGCTTTGTAAAGGTAACATGGTACCAACCAGAGCCTACCATGGTGAGAGCGGGAGGGCAGTTGTTTGTGGAAGAGGAAAGCCAACCGGGGCCTCATCAATGATGAATGCATCAGTGAATAAATAATTCAGAGCTTTGGGGATCCTTTTAGCAGCAGTATGTTTCCACTCAGCTCTGCCTGCTGAAAATGTTTTTTCCAAAGGTGCATCTCCAGAATCAGACGCGTGTGACGTGCCCAGAGCTGCAGGAAAGACCTAGTGTGTCGTCCTCCGGCAGCCCAGGGCGGACCTCAGGTCCCTGCAGAGTCTCAGGGGATTCTGAGCACCTCTGAGCTCCAGGGGGTGGCCCTGACTCATCAGAGGGTTCATCCAGGGGCCCCTCCTCTCAGAGCATCCACGGCCATCTTTCTGCCACCAGCCTCCTCCACACCCCAATACTCTATGAAGCCTTCCCCACCTCCCCAGGAAAGGGGCAGTTTGACTCCCTTGTTTCCACGCTTGGGTGTTTTCCTGTCTGCCTCCATCACTCCTGAGGGACGTGACTGTGTCCAGTCCACTCCTGTGTCTTTCACAGCACAGTGCTGAAAAGCAGGCTAGCTGCCACCATCTTTTAAGTCTCTTTTTAAAGTAAACTTTTTATGGACAGAAATGTTCACAAACCACATTGCAAAGCCAGATTAATTCATGAAGTGAACATACCTGTATAACCAGCACCCAGATCACGCAAACGGAAATGGCCAGCACCTCAGACGTCCCCTGAATTCTGTTCATCACCCCGCAAGTCAGCCACCATCCTGCCTTCTAACACCATACATGGTTTTGCCTGTTTTGAACTTCATAAAGTACATTATTTACTCTTTTGGAAGTGGCTTCTTTTACTCCAGTTATGCTTGTGAGATTGCTCCATGGTATTCCTTCTCATTGCTGAATACTATTCCATTGTATGAATATACCATAACCGATCCATTCTATCGTTAATGGATGTTTGCGTTGTTTCCAGTACTGGCTCATTACCATTCTTCTTCCTGTCTTTTGGGTGAACATACATATGCATTTCTGTTGGGTATAAACTTAGGAATGATTTTTCAGAGTCAGAGGGTAGGTATAATTAACAGATTTTTGAACATATGCCTGCCTGTGTGAATGAATGCATGTCTACAGCTTCGGGGGCGATGGGGCAGGTCAGACATGCACACCACCCCCGGCACAGTCCCTTCCCCACAGCTCTCGGTGCACAGGCCCTGGCTTCTGCCTCCTGCCCCAGCCAGGGATTAGTTGGCTCAGGAGCCTGTCGGGATCTGCTGTTAAGCTGCTGGTGGGGATGGGCCTCAGCTTCACACAGGGACACTTCTCAATAACCGAGGGAAGCCAGTAGCCCGTTCCTATCTGACATCGGTTCCCTCAGAACTCTGCGCTACATGCATCGCAGAGGTCAGAATTTGGTGCCAATAGCCTTGGAGGGCCAGGTCAGGTCCCAGCCCCTGGCAAAGTGGGGGACCTCATGGTTTGCCCAACCCAGCCTCTTCTCTCTCTAGAAGAATGAGTTGGCCCATCATCCTTCAATACTCCCACAATCCACTTCCACCTCCACCTGAGATGGTGACTCCCAGTCAACTTCCTCCCTTCATCCTCCCCACTTCTGACCTCTCCATAACCCATTATTCCCTTTCCGAGTGGCTGTATCAGGCATAACATGGGGCCCAAGTGATTTCCCGATTCAGGAAACACATTGCAGCTCCAGGAATTCACTGCCTCTCTGTGACTCTTGGATAGGTTGGGGTAAGGATAAATCTTCCGGGAAGAACTGACCTGTTTTGGAACCCCAGTCATCAGAAAAGACCCCAGCGAATTCTAGTTGGACCCACTGGTCTTGTGCTGACCTCCCAGTGACCTGTACAGAGATGCCCACTCTAGGCCCCATTCACCCAGGGCCTTGGGTTCCTCAGGAATCCCAAATCCCTGGCGTCCTCCCCATATTCAGTGCAGCTTCTAAATCATGCTAGTTACCTCTCAACATTCTAGATTCCCAGGAAAAACCAGCTCTGTGGATCCCTATGCACATCCCAGCCAGGCCTCAGGGAGCCCACCCTCTGGACACAGGGCAGAACCACCCCCCCCCACCCCGGGCCTTCCCGAGGGCTCCCGGCCTGACTGCATGGCCTCTGAGAGCATTGTTGTGGATACGCTGGGATGGCTCTTCCAGGTCCTCTGCTGATACATGCGAGTACCTACATCTGCTTGATGAAGTCTGGCATCACAGTTCATACAGGAAGATTCTAAACACGGGGGCAGAAACAGTCTAGTACATGAGGCCCTCGTGCCCTGGAGTAGGCTGGGAGGCAAGCCTAAGGTGGGTGAGGATCGGTGCTACCACGGGAAGCAGTTGGTATCAAAGGCCCCACTTCAGTGAGGCTGGGAGCAGGAGGCCACCGAGGTGGCTGACACCTAAAGTGCTAAGATCTGAGGCCAGTTCTCAAGAGAGTTCTTACATCCAGGGCTGCTCCCGAGCCAGAGGCAGCATCCAGGTCTCATCTGGGTCTCAAGCCAGACCCAGGACGAGGTCAAGCCAGGCTGGGCAGAATCCAGAGCACTTGACAGCAAGGGCAGCAGCAGGTGATGCCCGGAAGGCTGGGCTGTGGCTCCTGGATGACCCCACCTAGAGCCATGGCTGGGGAGTGAGGACTGCAATGGATGGCCTCGGGGCCCCAGGTCTGGGGAGGAGAGAGAGGCAGGGGAGGGAGAGAGGCAGGGGAGGGCAGGTGTGACTGCAGGGGCTCAACAAGTGAGGAGGGGAACACTGGCTGAACTTGGCATCAACAGAATTTTGGAGCTCTGGCCCCGCTACTTACCTGCCAATTAAGAGTGACTCACCTGCCTTTACTGTTGACTTAGCTCTTGGATGCTTCAGCCATAAACTCATGAAATTATCCTGTCCTGCCTGTCATGCAGAATTGCCGGGCTTGGCAGGTAAGGTGACATCTGGGGAAATGCCTGCTAAGTCCCCCTTCAGATGCAGTGGGGCTTCGAGGACCCACAATGCTGCACTTCCTGTCGTCACCTTACAGTGACGCTCCAGATCTCCTTCTTGGGATAAATCCTCTGGGACTGTACACTAGGTGACAGGCTAGTTGTCAAAGAGAACTAAGATGTCCCACCAGAGCCCAAGCTTTCTGGTCTCCCATCTCCAAATTCACACACACAGTTTCAGACTGGGGACTGAGAAGGACAATGAGAAACAAATCCTCTCTTTTCTCCAACTCACTGGCCCAAGACCCTTCCAGCCATGGTTGGAGGCCTGGACTGGGGTCAGTCCTTGGGGAGGCCGGGTGGTTCCAGGACACACAGTCTGCAGCCCGGCCTTTAGTAGCCCCTCCCCCAAGTGGATGAGTGGGTGCAACGCTGCCCAGACTCTAAGGCTCCCCACTTCCTCCCACAAACCTGCAGTGCCAGGCTCCACCCGAACTCACTATCTTCAAAACAGCTTACAGGGTTTGTTTCTGATTATAAAAGTAACACCAATTCATTTAGAAAACTAGGAAAATTCCAAAGAGCAAACAAAAACGCTGCTAATATCTAGGCATATCTATCTACCCTTACCTGCCCGGTTTCTGAGGAATTCCCGCTGGCTTCCAATTGCTCCTCCTGACCCTGCTGCAGCGAGCCTGAGTCCCGAGGTCCTGTCTCACCCCTTCATTCAGCACAGAACTGGAGTGGGACACCAAGGGCTAAAGGCATTACCAATTCCCAGCGATAGAAATGTAGTAAGGATGAGATGCTAAATTAAAGTTTATTGCAGAATAAAAGTGTGTGCAGTCAGCATCTGTAAGAGGCTACAGTGAGATGCTTTCTACAACTTGGCAATACAATCATGTAGAGTTAAATTAGTAAAATGCACACTTTGTTAATGAGATCAGTTGTCTGCAGAAGTCACTTTAAAAGACAAGTTATCTTTTGTGAAGGCAGAAAGAGTTAGCCTAGACTCATGATTAAACGTAGAAGAAGCAATGGCCAAATCAAAGCACTGAGATACCTGCAGAAAGATGCTGAGCGCGTGCGGGCGCGTGTACGTGTTGGGGGGAGGTCCACGTGGAGCACAGAACGGGGAGGGAGGGAGAAGCCTGGTGGTGTCTGGGTTAGGGAGGCGTCTTCTTGGTCACGGACAGGAAGGGGGCACCCTCTGCTCTCCTCCCCACTCACTATCGGCCTCCTGGCTCAGCCTCCATGGCCCCTGAGGGTGGGAAGGGCTACAGGAGGATGCAACGCAGGACAAGGGCCAAGAGTATGAGCTCCACGGCCAAGGTGACAGTTCAAACATGACTCCCACTTACTTACAAGCTGTGCCACTCTGAACAAAAGTGTTTTCTTTCTGGAGCCCTTTTCCTGATTTGTGAAATGAGGATACTGAAGTCTCCTTCAGAGGGCTGCTGTGAGGGATACTCAGAGAAAGCAGGAAGGCAGCTGTTGAGCTATCATTATTAATATAAACAATGATATTATTTCTATTACTGATAAGCAAATTTGTTTAGCACTCCCCATGAGGTTATTCAATAAAAGCCAACCCCAAAGCTGTTCTTTTCTTGGTGTGAATATAAAAATTAAGCTCCTGGACCTGCCACGCTGAGGCTTGGACCCTCAGCCTTGGGGACCTAGTGACTGCACCCTCGAGGGTCAGCAGGGCAGCGGCCTCCCTGGATCCAACGTGCAGTCAGAACTGTCTTACGTGGAATGTGTGAACCGAACACACAGCTTGTAGCGTTGTGTGAAATAAATCCCGTTTGTGGGGGAATGTAATTTTTATTTGTATAAACCCAATGCAGCCAACAAAAAAGTTCTTATTATAAAGCGTTCTGGGAATTATCACCAGTGGTGACCGTGAGTGTACAGTATGCATAATAATAATTACCTGCACTAAGGATTTGTAAAATTTAAATGGAATAATGATGTAAAACACTGATTTCCTAGCACAGAGTAAGCACTGGATATAAATGTTTCACATTTTGCAAATGGGGGCTTTTGTTTTTGTTTCGTTAGGCTCACATTGCGTTATTATTTAAATCAGACAGAAACTCTCTAAAGTGGGGTGGAGAGGGAGGATATTCCAAAATTCAAAATATCGTATTTGTGCTGGTAAAAAAGAAAAAAATCACATTTATTTTACAAGGTAGTATTTTCCTAAAGTATTATACAGAGAGGAAAGTTGAGCTGTTTGTAGGAAAACAGAATATAATTTTAGGAAATTACACAAGGATCGACATTGTGCTTAAAACTTTAAAACAGACAGGTTTTTAAAAAATCACACAGTGAGTATTACAGGGTACGAACAGCCTTAAAAGTACACATGAACACGATGATATGGAAGCTCAGCATTAAAACTGCTACTGATGATTTGCTTTCAGACTTGTTCAGACTATTAAGAGAGCACTGCTTCAGCCTTAACAGAAAGAACTCAAAGCACGAACAGAAACGCAACCCTTTCCCAATACAGTCAACTCTCAATTATCCATGACAACGAAAGGGAGCAGTGACATAAGAAATTTTTTAAAGATAAATAATTCCAAACTTAGTTTTGAGAAGTGCCCCTGTACTTATGTTTGGATGTGAGAAGCACTGACATCCCTGGAATTGACAGCACTGATAAAGTGCGGAAACGGCCAACGGGAAGAGACACAATCGCACACGACAGAAAAGCCCAAAATACAACTGGCCTCCTTAATGTGCTCACACCTCCTCTGGAGAGGGGAGCGGGAAAGAAAACCCACGGAATCTTTGTTTTCCTCATGTAAAAATCCAAAACATATCAACCAAATTTTGCAAACAAGATGGAATAATCAAGTGTTGACTGTATAAATATTATTTTAACTTGTGCTTTTTTTTTCTTGCCTAGAAGTATTTATACCACCAAAAGTATCTGGATATTTTGACAGCTTTCCAAATTATCTGGTTGCATCCTATTGCCCAAGAAGAGAAATTTGCTTTAAAAGGAGTTTATGATCGCCCCAAAAGAACTTTGATGTTTCAAATAGGCCAGGAAGTAGAGATTAAGAAATAAAACCACCACTCAGATAAAATCAAATCCTAGATCAAATCCAAAAAGTACCTCAGGAAAACAACTTCATGGTTTTGTTCTGGTTTTGGTGATTTTATTTTCTGTTTCATTTTGTACTGTATTACCTTGAACTACAGGTCTTCCCCTTCCAGGAAAGCATCTGTTTTTCTTCAGGGTTTTCCTCAAATTTGCATTTCAGATCCTGAAAATACCTAGATTTGATTGTAAAGCTTCAGTTGTTAATGTACCAAACAGTTGTAACGACAAAAGCATTTTAATTGCTTTGTCATTTCTCAGAAAAGTCATGAACACGTGTGAAACTTGAAAATTCTAGAAGAAATCTTGGTTAGATAAGAAACCTAAATTCCACACAGCACTTACTTTGTATGTTCTACCTAACAGCTTTTACGCCAACTTTCAGAAGTGGGAATGGTGCCAGTTTTTGATAAAAGCCCAAGAAAGCAGTTTTTCCACCCACACAGCCCAACTCTTTGCCCCAAGTGAGCAAAGGTCCAAATGGTAAAGCTTTCATATCTCTCAATGTACAAGTATTAATCAAAAACCTATTTAACATGACTGTGTTCTATGTCTATAGTACACACTGCAGTCTAAACATTTTCTAAAAGTGCCTATAAATATGCTTATACAAATGAGCAATACAGTATCAGGATTACAGAGCAATTCTTTCATATAATACAGAACAGAATAGGCCTAGAATTTAAGTTGAAACTACGTAGTTTTATATCCTTATCAGTTGTTTTTGGAATGCAAGCATTAGAGAAACAATTCTCGCTCAATCATATATGATTTTCAGATAATTATTAACAGTGCTAGGACAAAAAAAAGAATTCTTGTTTGTGCTTATTTAGAAAAGGCTATTTTGAGATCCAGGAGCATCTGATATTTAGAATCCTGTGGAACATCTCCAGTTCTATAAAATAGATAGAAGTGAATCTTAGTTTTTAATTATAAAGAGTTTGTGCAAACATTTAAAGTGATTTATCAACTAGTCTTAAATCCAAAAATTCCATTAAAATCATGGCTAATCTGAATGGCAGTTCAGGAGTTTAAACAGGAACATAGGCAAAAGTCATAGATATTACCATATAAAGTGCCCAACCCTGACACAGCCAGCCTCAGAAACGTGGCCCTGTGCCCATGGATTCCCATGGCGCTGGAGACCTGGTGGTTGACTCCAATTAGATTAACGGATGGAGGAGAGAACTGATAGGAATGGTGCAGAGAAAGAGTGCCTCGTGTTCCTGCCCGGGGTTGCAACAAGCTCACCCAGAATTAGGTGAAGACAGGAGCCTGGCGCGAGTCGCCCTGGCTGCAGCTGGCCACTCAATCCTGGGCGGTGCTGAGAGCCCAGGGCAGGGCTCATCAGCTGTCTGTCCCTAAGCCCCTCTCCGTACACCCTCCTCCGCCACCCTCTCCTGGGCCCCGCTGTACCTGGAGCTCTGCTCACCACCTTCTTGGTTTGACTTGTTAAGTCTTTACATTTCAATAAGTGGGAACTTTATGCTGGCTGCATTCTCATCTAGCACAGAAAGTGTTAGCAAACACTGCTTTCAAAGGAATATGCACACTCTGCTTTCTAAACCCTATGGCTGCTTGGGGCACCTAAATCTAACAAACTCTTCTAGCCAGTCACGTGACTACACATACAACTAGGAAAGCAGGTTCTGCCTGGAGTGACTTTTGAAAGATGCCAAGTGGAGGCTTCAGGGAAGGACACAACAGGCCTCTTCTTATTTCTTAAAATACAAACTAATGTGACACAGAAGCTATGTCATGAGATGATGCCATGAGCGCACACTCATGGATAGTCAGGGTGTAGGAAGTATTTCTCCAGCTCCAACTTTGACAGTTCTGGTTTCATGTGGGCCATATTTTAAATTTCCTAGATTCTTAACTATGCCTCACAGACGGTATATTTGGAGAAACAGCAGGTAACCGACTCACACGAGAACACCAGTTACTAATGGAGATTAGGAGCAGAATTCTGAAGAGAGCTAAATAAGAAAGAATCACTTACTACTTTATGTGTGCAGGAAAAGAGAATATTTACAACAGCCCATGAATATTACTGTTGTAAAGTGAATGAATATTACACAAAATATTTTCTCCTGACTTAGCGAACTATTTCAACTGTTTTTGCATTGGCATAAAAAATCCATGCATCATACTGAATTCTAATCCAGTTCTCACCTAAGCCATCCTAATGCTTCATACAACCAAATGAAGCAGAATTAATCAAACCTATTAGATTCATTCCTAATCCCTAAAGGACTGCTGTCTTTAGCACTTCCATGCTAACTAAAACTATGACTGACTTTTTTTCTTAAGACATCAGATGTGGCTGCCTCCTAAATATAATACCTATATAACTCCTAAAAGTTTCCCCCAGACTTGAAGAACAATTTTAAAAAGCAGGGATATGTTGGGGAACCCACCCAAGAGGCCAGTTCAAATGGTACAACATCCCCAGCTAGCCCAGGCCAAGTACATCTCTCCTTCCCCCGGGTTCCCAGGGCACTCTGGGTCCCATCACCTGCATGTGTTACCTCGCCTACTGGACTGTGGTCCCTTCCTGCCGGGAGTCAGGCCTTATTCACTCTGTATCCCTGAAGAGTGTAGGCACTCAGCTAAAGCTGGACTGAGCCTGAAACAGAGGTGGAATCTCTTCTGAAGTGAGGTCTAGCTCAGCCCCAGATAACGGAGGGATGTGCAGACACTGGCCATAACTAGGGACTGAGCTGGCCTCCACTAACCTCCCAGAAGTAAGCCAGGACAGCACTGGCCCAGCCCCAGTGCAGGCGGTGGGGAGACGGGGAAAGGGACAGAATGGCATTAACCAGTGCACACCTTGAGGGGTCACGTGAGCCACTTTCCACACGGGACTAGCAGGGTAGGGGTGCTCATCAGCACACCAAAAGGAACGCCAAAGAGTTGTTCTGCGAAGAACTGGCTCTTTACAAAATAGTGTCTCCTTCACTCCGGGCAGCTCCTCAACCTGATCCGTGATGCTCTGTGATCATCACTTCATCACATCATTGCTTTCAAAGTTCCCAGTGAAATTAAGGCTGGGTCACAATTCATGACACCAGATGCTACATAAAAAGGAAGTCAAGATACAAAAGAAAACCATTTATAAGAAAAAAATGTCTTAATTATAAGACTAATGTAAAAGTGAAGCTAAATCAGCAGACCACTGAACTGGTATGGTTGTTAGAGAGGGGTAGAAAACATCGACTGCATTGGAAAAAGGATCCATTAGACAAAAGTACAAAAGCTCAGCATGGATCAGAGGACGGGGCTTCCTGCCTGGACGCTCACACGGTGGTTTCTATTGTTTCGATCACTTCCAGATCAGACTGCGAAGGGGAGAGAAGGGTGCACTCGTCTGGTTCCCAGCTGCTCTCTGGACTGTAATCTTCCTCTGAACTCAGTTCTGCTCCTTCTTCTGTGTCCTCATCGCACGACTCCACATAGTGAGCCCCGACTGCATTGATCCCAGAGTCCTCAGAACTTGAGGGAGAAGAGCAGTGATCTATTTTTGGCGTATTGCTCTCTTTTGATATTAAGGCATCGTGTGCAGAGACCTCCTCGGGGCTAATTTTGTGGGAATGTGGCGCCGGCTGCTTCTGCACATAACACATCTTCCCATTAATACATTTAACCTGATAGTTGTCAATAAAGAGGTCTGAGATCATACAGTACCTTGGTGAATCAGGGGGGAGGGGAGGCTGGAAGACAGATGCGAATTTCAAAAAGTGTTCAGTGAGGGACACTGAGATCTGAATGGTGTTTGTGGGTTCCCAAGGCCTTGCGGGAATCTCAGTGCTTGGAAGCTGTTCCACAGGGGTCATCGGCTGATACACGTATTTGCCTGTGGGGAACACAAAAAGGCAGCTGAAATCTAAGAGTATTACACACACTACATTAAGGTAGCCATAATGGTTTCTCTCTGAGGACTCAGAATGTTTTTAAAAATATTTCAATAACATCTCAGAAGAAACTAATAATAGAATCGTTCAAAACTGTTATAATCAATTAAAAATACAACACAGTACCATAACATCATGGTGTTTTCATCTAAGAAACTCAACACACTTTACAAATCTTAATTTATATTTGAGTCTTTTTAATGCCTCTGGAATAGGTGGGTGGATACTATCATCCTTATTTTTCAGACAACTTGAAATGATTTACCCATCATACTAAAATAAAGAATGTCCACATTATAGTATGGTAAAAACATACTGTAAAATAGTATAATATACCATAAAATTATAATTCCATTTTTATCTTTAATAATTATATGCTAATATAGACATTTAAAATTTATCATCAGGATTATGATAAGACTTTCACTCTTCAGGTTTCTATGTTTTAATCAGAATACACATACACACACACATTTAATAGGTAATGGCCTATAGCATTGTCCTGGTCACCCTCAGTGGCCAGGGTCAGGTGCAGGGTGTGAAATGATCTCTTTCAAGACCCAAAGCTCATCAGTGGCCAAAGCAGGAGATGTTCTCCCTGACACCAATTCCACAAGCACAACCTCAGCCAAGCACAGGCACAGGCAGATGCAGGGGGGTGACCTGCCAGATGTTTCTAGAAAACCAAGAAGCTTATCCCCAAACCTCCCCTCTGCCTAGGTGTTTCTCACAGAGTTTGTGTGGAAGTGAAACCTAACTGGATCTGCTCCTCCCGCATCTCTTTGCTCATTCTCTTTTGCTTCACTCAACAGTTAACAAAGCCTCCCCTGTACCAAGTGCTAAGAAGACAGATGGAGATGACAATTGCCCAGTCTGTAAGCCTAAAATGATTTAAAAATAGAAATCTGGAAAAAAAAAAAACCAACAACCACCACAAGTCCCAGAGACAGAAGCCACAAATGTAGGCACCATCTTGGGTTTATTCCTAACGTAGCTGATTTATCAATCAGTCCATACAGTATCTTCTGCACATATTTATGACACTGTTTTTTAACCTCAATGCTATTGCCATTTCAGATCAGATAATCCTTTGTTGAGGGGCTGTCCTATGCACTAGCATCCTTGGCCTCTACCCACTAGATGCCAGTAGCACCTCCTCCCCAGGCTGACAATCAAAACATCTCCAGGGCTTCCCTGGTGGCGCAGTGGTTGAGAGTCCGCCTGCCGATGCAGGGGACACGGGTTGGTGCCCCGGTCCGGGAAGATCCCACATGCCGCGGAGCGGCTGGGCCCATGAGCCATGGCCGCTGAGCCTGCGCGTCTTGAGCCTGTGCTCCGCAACAGGAGAGGCCACAACAGTGAGAGGCCCGCGTACTGAAAAAATAAAACCCCAAAAAACCCAAAAACCAAAACAAAACATCTCCAGATGTTGTCACATATACCTGGAGGCAAAATCGCCCTCGCTGAGAACCACTGATTTATGACCTCCTCATGAGCATCTCTTTGCAGGCAAATCACCCACTGTGCTCTGCTCCCATCTGTTTTAGTTCTTAGTCAGATCGAAAATTCTAGGATAGGGATCACATTTGTAAGGAAAACTACCTTATATTTTTTAAATAAGTTCATTAAGCATGGACGAATAGCAATTTTAGATCAGAAATGTGAACAGCAAACTGTGCCACAGATAGTGCAACATTTGATCTATTAAGATCAATCAAGCCTGCATTTTTTACCTCTGTTTCTTGACTCCTGTACAAAAAAGTAGGCTTAGATGCCACAATTTCTTTGTAACTAAATTACTCTAAAAATACACTCAGCTTCATTCTGGAGTGAGGGAATTCCCCTGGCAGTCCAGCGTTAGAATTCCGCACTCTCATTGCCAAGGGCCCGGGTTCAATCGCTGGTCTGGGAACTAAGATCCCACATGCCACGCGGCACGGCTAAAAAAAAAAATCATTCTGGAGTAAAACTGTTAAGCCTTTGGGGTCCCAGGTCTGCTTCCAAGCCTGGACATATTTCACACAAACCTTACGGTCTAACAAAAATACAAGCAAGAACTGTCATGCCTGCCTGGGAAATTGTTTAAAATATATTGGGCTGGCCAAAAAGTTCGTTCAGTTTTAAGTAAAAATAAAAGACATTTTTCGTTTTCACAAAGAACTTCATTGAGCAACATATTCACTAACCGATCTGACTTTTTGGCCAACCCAATACCAGGTATCTTCAATTCTGTTATCTGTAAAGGAAGGGATTACTCCTTGTCAGGCAAAGTTCAAGTCAGGCAAGTTCTAACAGCTTGGTAGGAACTCTGAATCCAAGCAGAGGGGCAAAAAAGGCAGACTTTCAAGCCTCCCCTCTGGTCTGTCAGCCCCAGGATTAGAGAAAGATGAGTGTGGGCAGAGGACAGAAAAGGGACTGGGAGAATTTAGGGGACTCTACTCCCTTCTGTCCACATAGTGGTGAACAAAACATCTGGAACGGAGGTTTGGTCTTTTCTTGGGTGGTAGACTGGTGGTTACTGGGTTCAGAGGCTATGGATGGCAGGCACTCATGAAATGCTTGTCGCAGATGCTGATTAAGCTCATTCTGGCCCAAGTAACCTATGGTTTAGTTACCCACTGGTCACCGCATAAGAGGTTCCTGAGACCCAGAGGGCTCAGCGCTTTATCTAGTCCAAAGGTTGGAGAGGATCCTGCAGCCTGACTTTGGGCCTTCTCTGACCAGCCTCTCCTACTCTCACCTAAGCCCCCTTGCTGCACCCACCCCCTTACCCGCCTTTGTGCTTCTTCAAAATTTGCTTTTTCTCTTCTTCTCAGTTGTTCTACCTCTTACTTTCCTCTCTCCTCCAAAGCACCATTTTTATTTCTTGAAGTGTGGTAAAAGTAAGAGAAATGCAGCTTGGAGAGAAAGGTATGTTGCATTCCAGATTACATTTTCTTCTACCAGTTACACCTATTAAACATGCTATTCAGAGCTGGAGTGACAGCCTGTTATCTGGTGATACTGAGATACAGATGCAAAGAGGAAGGCAGGGAAGAGAAAAGTAATAAAGATGGCCAGATGAGAAACAGAGTTGAGTAAACATCTTTTAAATATCAATGATTATATAATACTATATTGTTTGATTTGCTCATAAACATATAAATTATAAAACAAACATATCAAGGATTTAGTTTTGTAAAGAGTCCAGAGGGGGTACTTCCCTGGGGGTGCAGTGGTTAAGAATCCACCTGCCAATGCAGGGGACATGGGTTCGAGCCCTGGTCCGGGAAGATCCCACATGCCACGGAGCAAATAAGCCCATGCACCACAACTACTGAGCCCGCGTTCTAGAGCCTGCACTCTAGAGCCTGCAAACCACAACTACTGAGCCCACGTGCCACAACTACCGAAGCCTGCGCGCCTAGAGCCCGTGCTCTGCAACAAGAGAAGCCACCGCAATGAGAAGCTGGCACACCGCAACAAAGAGTAGCCCCCGCTCGTTGCAACTAGAGAAAGCCTGCGCGCAGCAACAAAGACCCAACGCAGCCAAAAATAAATAAATAAATTTAAAATAAATAAAAAATGTGGTGTTTGTCTAGGTTTCCCCACTGTAAAGTTAGTATTTTTCTCTCTATAATATTAAGTATCTTGTGAAGAGATATTTTGAGAGTATGCAAATACCCTGTTTCTCATCATACCACCATCTACTAATTTTAGCATGCACAGGTGGATTGGCCTGCAACAATCACTACTGTGGTATTTGCCAAATAGTGATTTTCTATTTACATCATTCCTTCTATATTTATTAATTAGAATTCTATCTAAGCAGGAGATGCTCCTTCTCCCTCATTTATTTATGTATTCAATTATTTACTGATAGAAGCATGGACTCATATTTATTTTATTCTAGGGATTGTAATCCTTTACTACCGTTATTTATTTTGTTGCTCAAATTGTCCCAGACTTAGCTCTTGGGAGCTCCTTTAAGTTACCCCTGTGTCATTTCAACATGCCCCATATTTTTGTGACGACTTCCTCACGTTCTGGCGTCATAAGAAGTTACTGGCCTATCCTGTACTTCCCCTGCCCCAGTCCAGGAATCAGCCATTTCTCCAAGGAGCCCTAGCTCCTTTCTTACGAACTTACACATTCTTAAGCTTATTCTCAAAATACTCCTGTGAAGCAGAATCTTAGTTTGCTAATGACTCATTCAGCCACTCACAAAATTCATCCATACGAAAGTGAAGACTACACCTCATTACACTACTTAACACCCATTTTAAAAAATAATATAAAAACTAAAAATAAACTTCGTAAACGCATTACTTTATATGGAATCTTTTTCAAGGGAGCTCAAATCACATTCTCAATAATGAAACTGACTAATCACAATAGGTTTTTGTGATCACTAAGTGAAAAATAAATTTCATATATTCATGTTTCTTTTCAGGAAAGCTGGTTCAACACTACAGGTATTTCTCAACTAAAGGCCGATCAAAACCACTAAATAAGTAACTTAAACTATTCTTTTAAAGTCTTGGTTCATAATTTTTCTGACTGTTCTTCCCCAATGGTGTTTAGCAACAATATGTAGTACATACTGTTTTATAGTTTTTGTTTTTTAACATCTTTATTGGAGTATAATTGCTTTACAATGGTGTGTTAGTTTCTGCTGTATAACAAAGTGAATCAGCTATACTGTATACATATATCCCCATATCCCCTCCCTCTTGCATCTCCCTCCCACCCTCCCTATCCCACCCCTCTAGGTGTTCACAAAGCACCGAGCTGATCTCCCTGTGCTATGCGGCTGCTTCCCACTAGCTATCTACTTTACATTTGGTAGTGTGTATATGTCCATGCCACTCTCTCACTTTGTCCCAGCTTACCCTTCCCCCTCCCCGTGTCCTCAAGTCCATTCTCTAGTAGGTCTGCACAGACCTACATACTGTTTTCACCATGCCTCAATGAGACACTAAAAAAGATTTATGTTTTCATCCTGGTGGAAAGAAGGAAGGGATAGAGGGAGAGAGGGGAGAGTTAATTACTTTCTCAAGCTCATGTAGTAAGGCAGAGGTCAGTTCTAGAGCCCAAGCCCTGTGACAGCCTATGTTCTTTCTTCATGAGAATACTCATTACTTAATTAATAAGATTTATCTAATGCTCTTGTTAGTTTACACTGTCATTCTCTGCCATTAACTTCAGCTAATATTCCAATCGGTAGCACAGTTGTACATATATAGTAGATACATTCCCTAGCAGGAGTTTCTTTCTTTTGGTTGTAGAGCACAAAGGGAAGGCAGGTGGGGACAAACGTAGAAAATGATTTATGTGGCCCCTTAAGCTATTGCATGCACTTTGTTAAACTAGTTTTTAGGATCAGTTGTGCATTTTGATTTTTAAAAAAGATCCTCTGGAGGGGAATGAGCTTTTTGCTTTTACAGATAGTTTTATGACTGTTAAATGTGTGTCCGCTTGACACATGAACTACACTGCTCTCAGGGAATGCAAAGTTATTTTAAAATTAGCCTAAGCAAAATATAATTAAAAAGGTAAATCTACTGAAAAAAACTGAGTGGCCTAAGGGAAACTGCATGCACAGTTCAGTTCTTTGATTTTATATACTGAATCACAAGTATGCTTATTTTAGTCCCAAGGGCATTCATTATATTGAAAATAATATTAAATATTCTTATTCAGCTATTTCTGCAATGTACATTATTTACTTAGTTGAGTAGCATATCACAAACTAAAGGCAAAAGAACCTAACATTTATTATAACCAATATTTTTGTGGCCTTACCCTCTACCACCCTGCTCCACTGGCAGTAATATACCAATATTTTTGTACTTCAATCTATGAGAACAATAAAGTTCATACATTGCTCAATATATTGAAGTCCCCAATCAGAAATTTATGCAAGATGCTAATTTCTTCATTTTTCAAATCGTGTAACCTTTAGTGAGGAGGAACATATTCATGTAAAGCAAAACCCCAGTGAGACAGAGCACCAGAGCATGGTTTATTTACTCAGTTAACAAATATTTATTGACTATTTACCATGTTTATACTACTAAATCAGATGCTGTGGGGAAATAAAAAGTACAATGTGTAGTCATGCTTCAAGGGGCTTCCAGTCAAACTGCAGGGAGAAGATACAAAATAAAAATAAAACACCAGTTGAGCAAAACTGTAAATGTACAAGGGCATTCACCAAGCAGCGGAATAGGATTCCAGGCTTCACTGAAGGACTGTACCTGGCTGTTAAAAGACACACACCTGTGGAGTAGCAATCGGAACTGCTCCAGGCCAGTTCCAGAGCCAGAATGTGTCAGCAGGCATGTGGGGTTCACAGAGTCGACCAAGACAGCAAAGGAGGATAAAGTTTGTGAGGAAGACAGAGGCTGGATGGGGCTTAGAATGCAAGGCCAAAGTGTTCGTGTTTTGCTAACAATGGGGACCAGTGCAGATTACTGAGGAGGCAAGTAATAACAATAAAAGAGGGATTTCAGAGAATTTAGTCTGGTAAAGATGTGCAGAGGGACTGGAAAGAGAAGAGATGGGGGTTAAGGGGAGGCTATTACAGGGTTTCAAGCATGACATTCTGACCTGACGCAAGTCACCTGGCTCAGTAGAGGAAGGAACACCAGAGACATTCCTAGGAAGGTGGCAGATCCTGGGGGTTCAGGGCAAGGACTGGGGCTACGTACTGGCTGTCCAACCTTTATCAAATTAACAGTCCCATGCTTTCCATTTCCTCAGGGTAAAGTGGTCAGTGCACTCTATCTTTTAAAGCACTGACTCAATGCCTGGCACATTGTATAATTCTATTATTGGTGTTGCTTATAGAAGACAGGAGCTGCCTGCAGGTCTCCAAGCCCCTCTATAGAGGCTTCCCAGCTTTGCTACTCACTTCCATTTCTATCTGCTCCTCTCATGGGATGGGCACAGATAAAGCTGGTCTAAAGCACAAATCAGACTTCGACAATCAAGCTTCCACCATCTTCCAGTTGGTTTTACGCTCAGATCTGGAGTTAAGTCAAACTGGTAAGAGGGGGAATGGAGGAGGTGGAGGAAGTACCACGGAACAGCCTGTGCAGGGCAGGAGCCCTCACCAACAGACCTCTACAGTCTGCACTGCTCTGGGCCACAATTTTGACACCCTGAAGTAGGGCAGCCAGTACAGTGAGGCCTGCCTTAAAAATAACATTTCTAAAAGTGCCATAAACCAACGAGAGAGAGAAGCTGTTCACCATATTTACCAAGTTAGAGTAGCCAATGTGAAGAGAGACATGATGAAGCCTCTATCCTTTTTTAAACCATGTTTATTCCTACCTGAAGCCAAGTCTTCTGGTTTGAGGGACAGATACATGTAAAAAAAAAAAATTGTGTATTTTAATAAGTAACTACCGCTGAAAAACTAGGAGTAAAGAGAAGTGTAAAATGCATCCCTCTTACGACCCAATTTGAGTCACACAAACATCTGTAAGCATCACAAGAAGAAAGAGAAGTATTAAGTTGTGGGGTATACACTATATAAGGTACAGGAGCCCAGAAAAAGTGAGGGCTGGAAGGGCTAAGAAGAGGCTCCCCAGAAACGGATATAAACTTAAGAAGGGCTAGGACCTGGACAAAAGAAAGTAAAGTGGCAGGCTTTGTGCAAAATCCAGAGGCGGAAGTAGTGTGGGCTGTCTCAGGGGCAGTGGGGTAAACAGCCTTACTGGAACAGAGGGTCTCCTGCCACAAAACCAGTCTCATCACAGATAATCTAGAAAGAGAGCAAAACCCTTCCCTTGCCTAAGGAGACTGGATACCATAAGAGCCACTCTGCTGAATAAACTGGCACAATGGAACTTGTAGACACAGACAATTCCAGTTGGGAAAGAGCCCCTTGTAGGGCCAGAGAGTTCGGAAACATCCAATAGGTAAGTCTGGCTAAAACAGGCCATAGTAAAAAATGAAAAAAAAAAAAAAAAAAGGCAGAGAATGAGAACTCTCTTAGGCTTTCCAGTTCCTTTTAGGGGGCCAAATAAGGGTCTCATGGAGCGAATATCTCCACCTCTTTATCCTTAATCTCAGAAGTCCTACTTATCCACCGGGAGCTGTTCTGTAGAGTTGGTTTTAATACAGTAATTGGTTAAAAAAGGGATGGCTGAGGGAGTCTTCTAAGGATGGCTGACTGAGGATGAGATGAAGCATGAAAAACCGTATGTTCAGAAAGAAGAGGAGGGCTGCTGACAGAGCACACAGAGACTCAACCACTGTGTATTAAGTATCTGCACTTTGCAGTACAGGAAAACATTGGGAGAGAAGCCTGATGGAGGGAAAGAGGAATAAGTGAAAAGTGGCTGATTACGGATCACTGCAAGGGAAGGAAAGCTGTATGAGTGCCACCCCTTTTTTGTCTGAAGATGGATGACGATGATGATAGTCATTACCTTTGATTTCTTTATAAGAAGCCTTGACCTTATTGGCATTTTATTAAACCATCTCAGCCTCCTACCTTCCTCTGCAAAAATCAATAGTGGATGGGCTGAGTTACCAGACTAGCCAACAGATTTCTAAAACTTCAATTAGAAAAAATCTGAGAACAAAGAAACTCCCTATGGGAGGCAGCACAAGTGGAGACGGAGAACATGAAGACTCTGGCGCAGTTTTCTGCCATTCCACTAACACACAGCTGTGTAGTTCTACAGATCCCAAATAAGTTATGAGCAGCCATTAATCCAATGGGCAGATAATCATGACAGTCTAAAACTAAGGGAAGTAGTACAAGACATCTGTCACATTCATCTATTGATCTGGGAATAAAAAGTTCAGAAAATTCCCAAGAAAAGGATGCTAACCAGTCAACCTGATCTAAGAAAATTAAGATCTTAAACCATCTGTGCTTTTCACAGGGGCTCAGCAGATACTTACTGAAATAAAACAATACATTTTTTTTGTTAAAGGTTATTTTTGTAAGGAACATGTCTGTGTTTAGTCAAGAACCTCATTTTTAAATTTATACAAACCAGTATGGCATTCTGGAGCTTTATTTGTTTATTAATCAGTCACAACAATAATAAAACACATTCTAAGTATCAATGAGATATAATTTAAAATCAAATTATTTATATACAAAAATTTATATTTCCCAATGGAATGAAAGAAAATATATTCACCATGTTTTTTCTTTAATCAGTTGTTATAATTACCTCTCATTTCTCTTGGACCTGTGATTAGGCCAGCCAACTTTAAAATCAGTGCCACTGGGGAAACCCAGAGTTAGGGGTAAGAACTTACAAATGTACTACTTACAGCTAAATAGCATCTCTACTTAACTATTCACTTAACTACTCTTGAATGGGGACAAGGAGGCTCAGATGATGGCACCAAAACTCAACTTGGAGATCTGTTCTTAGACAACCTCTCTTCATCATAATAGCTGGGTTGTGAAATATATGGACAAAGTCACTTCGCAGCTGACACTAAGCAGTAAAGAGGAAAAAGGGGCCCAGGTTATTACGAGATTATAAATGTGCTAGTATCAACTAATGCCTCTCAACTCCACATTTTCTTTTCAATATATGTTCAGCCACAGTGAACAGAATCCCTTTAAACATTTTTCCTCTACACTGAGCAAGATGCTAAATTTCTCAGTAGAGAGCACTAGAGGGACACTACAGGAGGAAGGGGCTCTCATGTTTGCTGCACACAGGCTGGGGTGGGGGGGAATGAAATCTGCTGGAGGTCTGCCCCAGCCGTGAACCCAGAATGTACGGTTCCTTGGCAACCTTGTGGTTTTGGCCTGGCCTGGTGATAGCCTTCCCATGGCCTTCTCCACGTGCAAACCAGCGTTCTGAAGGCCTTCTGCCTACATCATTCCCTCCTGCCTATCCAAGCCTATGCCACCTTTGCATACCCACGCCCTTAACTGCTCATTGCCCATGCCTTCCTGGCACTCCAAAGGGCTGCTTCCTGCTTGCCCAGCAAATTCAAAACAGTACAGCCTGGGCAAAGAGGCAAGGTTCTCTGCTATTCTGTAGGCTGAACTATACTTTCTCCAACAAGTTTTGAACCCCAGTCTTGGGGAGGCGGAATTCCTTGCACCTTTGTCCTTCCTGGGTATATATACTCCCTCAGCTCAAAGGAAATACACAGAGTTTCCTTATATCCTTTGGTCACTTATTTCTTAGAGTTTTACAATTCTTTCTCTTTCTTTTTTCTCTTTCTTCTTTTTTTTTTCTTTCTTTCCTTTCTTTCTCTCTCTCTCCCTCTCTCTCTCTTGCCTTTCTTTCTCTCTTTCTTTCTTTCTTTTCTCTCTCTCTCTCCCTCCCTCCCTCTCTCTCTCTCTCTTTCTTTCTTTCTGTCTTTATTTATTTTCCCTGCATTGGGTCTTTGTTGCTACAAACGGGCTTTCTCTAGTTGCGGCAAGCAGGGACTACTCTTCGTTGCAGTGTGAGGGTTTCTCATTGCAGTAGCTTCTCTTGTTGCAGAGCACACGCTCTAGGAACGCGGGCTTCCGTAGTTGCAGCACACAGGCTTAGCAGTTGTGGCTCGTGGGTTCCAGAGCGCAGGCTCAGTAATTGTGGCGCACAGGCTAAGCTGCTCTGTGGCATGTGGGATCTTCCCAGAACAGGGCTCAAAACTGTGTCCCCTGCATTGGCAGGTGGATTCTTAACCACTGCACCACCAGGAAAGTCCAACAATTCCTTATATTAAACTTCCCCTGTGTAATCTACTACATGGTTTCCATCTACTGATTGGATGTAAATTGATTCAATGACCAAAGTCAAAGTGTGGGATTTCCTGTAGGACAGGGGTCCCCAACCCCCGGGCCATGGGGGAATCAGGCCACACAGCAGGAGGTGAGCGGCTGGCGAGCAAGCGAAGCTTCATCTGCCGCTCCTCATGGTTCGCGTTACTGCCTGAACCTTCCCTCCCACCCCCGTCCATGGAAAAACAGTCTTCCACGAAACCGGTCCCTGATGCCAAAAAGGTTGGGGACCGCTGCTGTAGGTGGTACTGCCTGATCTGTCTACTGAGAATGCTTTAATATAAGTATAGTATTAAAAAATTAAGTAGTTTATATATTTGGAGCCTAGACTAAGACATTAAATCTTATGTATTAAAATATTAATCCTTTAGATGTTTAAAACTGGACAAACTGACAAACAATTAAGTTTAATATTAACAGAGAACAATTTTAGAAGAATGCATTCTAAAACTTATTTTTAAAAGAATATTGTTCGAGGGAGACCTTCAAGATGGCAGAGGAGTAAGACGTGGAGATCACCTTCCTCCCCACAAATGAATCAAAAATACATCAACATGTGGAACGACTCTTACAGAACGCCTACCAACACTGGCAGAAGACCTCAGACTTCCCAAAAGGCAAGAAACTCCCCACGTACCTGGGTAGGGCAAAAGAAAAAAGAAAAATCAGAGACAAAAGAATAGGGAGGGGACCTGCTCCTCTGGGAGGGAGCTGTGAAGGAGGAAAAGTTTCCACACACTAGGAAGCCCCTTCACTGGCAGAGACGGGGGTGGCAGCGGGGAAGCTCTGGAGCCACAGAGCAGAGCCCAGCAACAGGGGTGCAGACGGCAAAGCAGAGAGATTCCCACATAGAGGATGGGTGCCGACAGCACTCACCAGCCTGAGAGGCTTGTCTGCTCACCCACTGGGACGGGTGGGGGTTCGGAGCTGAGGCTGGGGCTTTGGAGGTCAGACACCAGGGAAAGGACTGGGGTTGGCTGCATGAACACAGCCTGAAGGGGGCTAATGCACCACAGCTAGCCAGGAGGGAGTCCAGGGAAAAGTCTGGACCTGCCTAAGAGGCAAGAGACCATTGTTTTGGGGTACGTGAGGAGAGGGGATTCAGAGCACCACCTAAACAAGCTCCAGAGACGGGCGCGAGCCATGCCTATCAGCTCAGACCCCAGAGACAGGCGTGAAATGCTAAGGGTGCTGCTGCAGCCACCATGAACCCTGTATGCAAGCACAGGTGACTACCTACACACCCCTCCCGGGAGCCTGTGCAGCCCGCCACTGTCAGGGTCCCAAGATCCAGGGACAACTTCCCGGGAGAACACACAGCACGCCTCAGGCTGTTGCAATGTCATGCCAGCCTCTGCCACTGCAGGCTCACCCCGCATTCCAATTATGACTACCGTACCCCTGCCTCTCCCCGGCCTGAGTGAGCCAGACCCCCTAATCAGCCGCTGCTTTAACCCCATCCTGTCTGGGCAGGGCACAGATGCCTGAGGGCGACCTACACGCAGAGGTGGGGCTAAAACCAAAGCTGAAGCCCAGGAGCTGTGCAAAAGAAGAGAAAGGGAAATCTCTCCCAGCAGCCGCAGGAGCAGCAGATTAAATCCCCGTAATCAACTTGATGAACCCTGCATCTGTGGAATACCTGAATAGACAACGAATCTTCCCAAAATTGAGGTGGTGGACTTTGCGAGCAACTGCAGACTTGGGGTTTGCTTTCTGCATCTGATTTGTTTCTGATAATTATCTTAGTTTACTTTTTAGTGCTTGCTATCATTAGTGGATTCGTTTTTCTTTTTTTTTTTTTTTTTCCTTCAGTACGCGGGCCTCTCACTGCTGTGGCCTCTCCCATTGTGGAGCACAGGCTCCGGACGCGCAGGCTCAGCAGCCATGGCTCACGGGCCCAGCTGCTCTGTGCAATGTGGGATCTTCCCGGACTGGGGCACGAACCCATGTCCCCCGCATCGGCAGGTGGACTCTCAACCACTGCGCCACCAGGGAAGCCCCTTTTTTAAATTTTTTACAATTTTTTTTATTTTTTCTCTTTTCGTGATTGTGTATGTTTCTTTGTGTGATTTTGTCTGCTTAAGATTTGCTTTTACCATTTGTCCTAGGGTTTTGACTGTTCATTTTTCTTTCTTGCTTTCTTTTCCTTGTTGTTTGCTTGTTTTCTTTTTATGGTGTGTGTGTGTGTATGTTTCTTTGTGTGATTTCTGTCTGTTTAGTCTTGCTTTTACCATTTGGTTTGGGGTCCTATCTGTTTGTTTTTTTGTTTTGTTGGGTTTTTTTCTTACTTTTCTTCCAAGCCGTATGGCTTGCAGGGTCTTGGTGCTCCGGCCGGGTGTCAAGCCTGAGCCTCTGAGGTCGCAGAGCCGAGTCCAGGACATTGGTCCACCAGAGACCTCCCAGCCCCACGTAATATCAATCAGTGAGAGCTCTTCCAGAGATCTCCGTCTCAATGCTAAGACCCAGCTCCACCCAGCGGCCAGCAAGCTCCAGGGTTGGACGCCCCATGCCGACAACTAGCAAGACAGGAACACAACCCCACCCATTAGCAGAGAGGCTGCCTAAAGTATTACTAAGTTCCCAGACACCCCAAAACACACCACCAGATGCAGCCCTGCCCACCAGAAGGACAAGATCCACGGCCACCCCCCCAGAACACAGGCACCAGTCTCCTCCACAAGAAAGCCTACAAAAGCCACTGAACCAACCTCATCCACTAGAGGCAGACACCAAAAACAACGGGAAATACAAACCTGCAGCCTGCAAAAAGGAGACCCCAAACACAGTAAGTTATACAAAATGAGAAGACAGAGAAATATGTAGCAGATTAAGGAGCAAGGTAAAAACCCACCAGACCAAACAAATGAACAGGAAATAGTCTACCTGAAAAAGAACTCAGAGCAATGACAGTAAAGATGATCCAAAATCTTGGAAACAGAATGGAGAAAATACAAGAAATGTTTATCAAAGACCTACAAGAACTAAAGAACAAACAAACAATGATGAACACCAGAATAAATGAAATTAAAAGTTCTCTAGAAGGAGTCAATAGCAGAACAACTGAGGCAGAAGAATGGATAAGTGACCTGGAGGATAAAATACTGGAAATAACTGTCACAGAGCAGAATAAAGAAAAAAGAATGAAAAGAATTGAGGATGGTCTCAGAGACCTCTGGGACAACATTAAATGCACCAACATTCAAATAATAGGGGTCCCAGAAGAAGAAGAGAAAGAGAAAGGAGCTGAAAAATATTTGAAGAGATTATAAGTTGAAAACTTCCCTAATATGGGAAAGGAAATAGTCAATCAAGTCCAGGAAGCGCAAAGAGTCCCACACAGGATAAACCCAAGGAGAAACATGGCAAGACACATAGTAATCGAACTATCAAAAATTAAATACAAAGAAAAAATATTAAAAGCAGCAAGGGAAAAGCAACAGATAACATACAACAGAATCTCCATAAGTTTAACAGCTGATCTTTCAGCAGAAACTGCAAGCCAGAAGGGAGTGGCATGGTATACTTAAAGTGATGAAAGGGAAAAACCTACAACCAAGATTACCCAGCAAGGATCTCATTCAGATGTGATGGAGAAATTAAAACCTTTTCAGAAAAGCAAAAGTTAAGAGAATTCAGCACCACCAAACCAGCTTTACAACAAATGCTAAAGGAACACAAGAGAAGGAAAAGACCTACAAAAACAAACCCAAAACAATTCAGAAAATGGTAATAGGAACATACATACTGATAACTACCTTAAACATAAATGGATTAAATGCTCCAACCAAAAGACACCAACTGGCTGAACGGATACAAAAATAAGACACATATATACGCTGTCTACAAGAGACCCACTTCAGACCTAGGGACACATACAGACTGTAAGAGAGGGAATGGAAGAAGATATGCCATGCAAATGGAAATCAAAAGAAAGCTAGAGTAGCAATACTCATAACAGACAAAATAGACTTTAAAACAAAGACTATTACAAGAGACAAAGAAGGACTCTACATAATGATCTATGGTTCAATCCAAGAAAAAGATATAACAATTGTAAATATTTATGCATCCAGGCTACCCTGGTGGTACTGTGGTTAAGAATCTGCCTGCCAATGCAGGAGACACGGGTTCAACACCTGGTCAGGGAAGATCCCACATGCCAGGAAGCAACTAAGCCCATGCAAGACAACTACTGAGCCTGCACTCTAGAGCTCGCAAGCCACAACTACTGAGCCCACGTGCCACAACTACTGAAGCCTTTGAGCCTAGAGCCCATGCTCTGCAATAAGAGAAACCACCACAAAGAGAAGCCAGCTCACCGCAATGTAGAGTAGGCCCCACGTGCCGCAATTAAGGAAAGGCCCACGTGCAGCAACAAAGACCCAGTGCAGCCATAAATAAATAAATAAATAATTTTTAAAAATCTTTATGCACCCAACATAGCAGCACCTCAATACATAAGACAAATGCTAACAGCCATGAAAGGGGAAATCAACAGTAACACAATAATAGTAGGGGACTTTAACACCCCACTTTCACCAATGGACAGATCATCCAAAATGAAAATAAACAAGGAGGGACTTCCCTCATGGTGCAGTGGTTGAGAATCCATCTGCCAATGCAGGGGACACGTGTTCGAGCATGGGCTGGGAAGATCCCACATGCTGTGGAGCAACTAAGCCTGTGCGCCACAACTACTGAGCCTGTGCTCTAGAGCCTGCGAGCCAAAACTACTGAGTGCATGTGCCGCAACTACCGAAACCCACGAGCCTAGAGCCCATGCTCCGCAACAAGAGAAGCCACAGCAATGAGAAGCCCATGCACCGCAACGAAGAGTAGCCCCCATTCACTGTCACTAGAGAAAACCAGTGCACAGCAACAAAGACCCAATGCAGCCATAAATTCATTAATTAATTAAGGAAACACAAGCTTTACATGACACATTAGACAAGATGGACTTGGTATTTATAGGACACCCTATCCAAAAACAACAGAATACACTTTCTTCTCAAGTGCTCATGGAACATTCTCCAGGATAGTTCATATATTGGGTCACAAATCAAGCCTCGGTAAATTTAAGAAAACTAAAATCATATCAAGTATCTTTTCCAACCACAAAATATGAAACTAGATATCAATTACAGGAAAAAACTGTAAAAATAACAAACACATGGAGGCTGAACAATACACTACTAAATAACCAAGATATCAGTGAAGAAATCAAAGAGAAAATCAGAAGTACCTAGAAACAAATGACAAGGAAAACAAGACAATGCAAAACCTATGGGATGCAGCAAAAGCAGTTCTAAGAGGCAAGTTTATAGCAATACAACCCTACCTCAAGAAACAAGAAAAATCTGAAACAAACAACATAACCTTACACCTACAACAATCAGAGAAAGACAAAGAACAATAACAACAAAAAAACTCAAAGTTAGCAGAAGGAAAGAAATCATAAAGATCAGATCAGAAATAAATGAAAAAGAAATGAAGGAAACAATAAGAAAGATCAATAAAACTAAAAGCTGGTTCTTTGAGAAGATAAACAAAATTGATAAACCATTAGCCAGACTTATCAAGAAAAAAGGGAGAAGACTCAAATCAACAGAATTAGAAATGAAAAATGAAAAGTAACAACTGATACTACAGAAATACAAAGGATCATGAGAGATTACTACAAGCAACTATATGCCAATAAAATGGAAAAATTGGACGAATTCTTAGAAAAGTACAACCTTCTGAGACTGAACCAGGAAGAAAGAGAAAATGTGAACAGACCAATCACAAACACTGAAATTGAAACTGTGATTTAAAATCTTCCAACAAAACAAAAGCCCAGGACCAGATGGCTTCACAGGTGAGTTCTATCAAACATTTAGAGAAGAGCTAACACCAATCCTTCTCAAACTCTTCCAAAATATAGCAGAGGGAGGAACACTCCCAAACTCATACTACAAAGCCACCATCACCCTGATAACAAAACCAGACAAAGATGTCACAAAAAAAAGAAAACTACAAGCCAACATCACTGATGAACATAGACATGAAAATCCTCAACAAAATACTAGCAAACAGAATCCAACAGCACATTAAAAGGATCATACACCATGATCAAGTGGGGTTTATTCCAGGAACGCAAGAATTCTTCAATATATGCAAATCAATCAACGTGATACACCATATTAACAAACTGAAGGAGAAAAACTATATGATCATCTCAATAGATGCAGAAAAAGGTTTCGACAAAATTCAACACCCATTTATGATAAAAGTCCTCCAGAAAGTAGGCACAGAGGGAACCTACCTCAACATAATAAAGGCCATATATGACAAACCCACAGCCAACATTGTTCTCAACAGTGAAAAACTGAAACCATTTCCTCCAAGATCAGAAACAAGAAAAGGTTGCCCACTCCACCACTATTATTCAACGTAGTTTTGGAAGTTTTAGCCACAGCAATCAGAGAAGAAAAAGAAATAAAAGGAATCCAAATTGGAAAAGAAATAGTAAAATTGTCACTGTTTGTAGATGACATAATATTATACATAGAGAATCCTAAATATGCTACCAGAAAACTACTAGGGCTAATCAGTAAAGTTGGTAAAGTAGCAGGATACAAAATTAAGGCACAGAAATCTCTTGCATTCCTATACACTGACAAAAAATCTGAAAGAGAAATTAAGGAAACACTCCCGTTTACCACTGCAACAAAAAGAATAAAATATCTAGGAATAAACCTACCTACGGAGACAAAAGACCTGTATGCAGAAAACTATAAGACACTGATGAAAGAAATTAAAGACAATACAAACAGATGGAGAGGTATACCACGTTCCTGGACTGGAAGAATCAACATTGTGAAAATGACTACACTACCCAAATCAATCTACAGAGTCAATGCAATCCTGATCAAATTACCAAAGGCATTTTTCACAGAACTAGAAAAAAAAATTTTTTAATTTGTTCAGAAACACAAAAGACCCCAGATTGCCAAAGCAAACATGAGAAGGAGGAATGCAGCTGGAGGAATCAGTCTCCCTGACTTCGGACTATACTGCAAAGCTACAGTAATCAAGACAGTATGGTACTGGCACAAAAATAAATATAGATCAGTGGAACAGGATTGAAAGCCCAGAGATAAACCCACAAACATATGGTCACCTTATCTTTGATAAAGAATGCAAGAATATACAATGGAGCCTCTTCAATAAGTTGTGCTGGGAAAACTGGACAGCTACATGGAAAAGAATGAAATTACAACACTTCCTAAAACCATACACAAAAATAAACTCAAAATGGATTGAAGACCTAAATATAAGGCCAGACACTATAAAACTCTTAGAGGAAAACGTAGGCAGAGCACTCTATGACATAAATCACAGCAAGATCTTTTTTGACCCACTTCCTACAGAAATGGAAATAAAAACAAATATTAACAAATGGGACCTAATGAAACTTGAAAGCTTTTGCACAGCAAAGGAAACCATAAACAAGACAAAAAGACAAACCTCAGAATGGGAGAAAATATTTGCAAATGAAGCAACTGACAAGGGATTAATCTCCTAAATATACAAGTAGCTCATGCAGCTCAACAGCAAAAAAACAAACAACCCAATCCAAAATGGGCAGAAGACCTAAATAGACATTTCTCCAAGAAGATATACAGATTGCCAAGAAATACATGAAAGGATGCTCAACATCACTAATCATTAGAGAAATGCAAATAAAAACCACAATGAGGTATCACCTAACACCAGTCAGAATGACCATCAGTAAAAAATCTACAAACAATAAATGCTGGAGACCGTGTAGAGAAAAGGGAACCCTGCTGCATTGTTGGTGGGAATGTAAATTGATACAGCCAGTATGGAGAACAGTATGGAGGTCCCTTAAAAAACTAAAAATAGAATTACCATATGACCCAGCAATCCCACTACTGGGTATACACCCTGAGAAAACCATAATTTAAAAAGAGACATGTATCACAATGTTCACTGCAGCACTATTTACAATACTCAGGACATGGACGCAACCTAAGTGTCCATCGACAGATGAATGGATAAAGAAGATGTGGCACATATATACAATGGAATATTACTCAGCCATAAAAGGAAATGAAATTGAGTTATTTGTAGTGAGGTGGATGGACATAGAGGCTGTCATACAGAGTGAAGTCAGTCAGAAAAAGGAAAACAAATACCGTATGCTAACACATATATATATGGAATCTAAAAAAATAAAATGGTTCTGATGAACCTAGGGGCAGGACAGGAATAAAGACACAGACATAGAAAATGGACTTGAGGACACGGGGAGTGAGAAGGGTAAGCTGGGACAAACTGAGAAAATAGCATTGACATATATACACTACCAAATGTAAAACAGCTAGCTAGTGGGAAGCAGCTGCATAGCACAGGGAGATCAGCTCGGTGCTTTGTGACCACCTAGAGGGGTGGGATAGGGAGGGTGGGAGGGAGGGAGACGCAAGGGGGAAGAGATATGGGAACATATGTATACATATAGCTGATTCACTTTGTTATATAGCAGAAACTAACAACGTTGTAAAGCAATTATACTCCAATAAAGATGTTAAAAAAATAATGACAAAAAACAGTTACTTGAATATTTCTGTATCAATAATTAATGTCAAATATAACTAAGATAAAGAGAGCTTACTGAATGCCCTTTAGTATCCTCCTCCAAAGGAATGACATATAAAACTACTGAACTAAAAGTTCCTTCCCTAAAAAACAAGCTGGAAAAAAAAAATTCTGAACCAGCTTTCACAATAGACCAAGATATGTTAAACTTAATTCCATATTGAAAAAATTCAGGGTAGGTTGGGAGTAACATTCAGTACCTTTATGAATGAGAGCAGACCATCGTGGCTGGCAAAGTACAGTAGAGGTCTTTTCCCTAGAGCCTGGAATACAACTGCCTACGAAGAGGACAAAAGAGGCAAGGAGGAAGTAGCCCTCCCTGTAAAGCATGTGGAATATAAAAGAAGTAGCCCTCCCTGTAAAGCGTGTGGTTCTTTTTGGAGCACGTAGGAGCAGCATGTAAAGTAAACCTACCCATTCAGCACTGTGATTAGCACTACGCGAGCTTTATAGCTATTTGCCTACACATGTGTGGTAATTTATGACTAGAGCAGTTGCCTGTATGGTTTTAGCTTTCTGATACAACAATGAGATTTGGTAATACGATAATGCAGATTTTCAAGGCTAAATAAGGTTTCTCTGGGTTTGATGAGTTTTTTAAGTTATCACTTTAATTGACAAGGAAAAAAAGGTACCACCAGCAAAAATATATCCCCTGCAGAGAAACAAAGCCACAGGTCTTCGGGGGCTAGGCTGTGCCTAAAAAACACTCCCAGACACCAGCCTTACAGCAAGGATGAAGCATATGCAGGTGCAGTTGTTGTTATCTGCCTGGACTAATCTAAGCAAATAAAACCATCCTGGGAATTGTCTGTGCAGATGGCTGGCTCAAAGAGAGCCCCAGCTGTTCCCACCACAGGCATACCAATTATGGAATTTTTTTTTAATGTTGCTAATAAACAACCAAATAGGATTTCTGTGAATCCTTTACAGACGATGAAACTAAAATGTCAGGTGAGATCTTCTTGATGGTTTCAAACAAATAGATTAATGAAGCTTTTATTCCTTCTGTCTGGAAATAAAACAGGCCACATTCTATTCAAAACAAGTATCTCCAAGTGTTCACTGATGAATGCCAATAATTCAGAAAATGTGTAGTGTTCCCAGAAAACCTCAAAGGATTACAAAATGATGTGATAAAGGAAGAAAGTATTTTCCTTTACAGTAAACATTTTTATGAACCCACACAGGAAAAAAAAAAGATGTATTCATATACTATACTGCACAAGAACACTTATTACAAAACTACTCATTTTACAGCTTGGTGCATGTGATGGTCAACTTGGAGGGGGTTTTGGATGAGACTAACATTTAAATTGGTGGACTTTGGGTAAAGCAGATAGTCCTCCATAATGTGGATGGGCCTCCGCAAGTCAGCTGGAAGCCTGTATAGAGCAAAAAGACCAGCCTCCCTGAACGAGAGGGAAAGGAGACTATCTTTGGACTTTATCTGCAACACTGGCTCTCCTGGGTCTCCAACCTGCCAGCCCACACTGTAGATTTTGGACTCACTATTCTCCATAATTGTGTGAGCCAATTACTTATAATAAATCTCTTCCTATGTGTACACACATCCCATTGGTTCTGTTTCTCAGGAGAACCCTGAATAATACAGTGGGACTAATATTGCTTGTAATGGTGATGAGATACTGCCAGGGCAATATAATCTGTCAAGCTTTAACATCCAGTAATGGGGAAAAAAAGTGTATCCAACTCTTTAGTCTAGCGCCTTTTTTTCCTTGATAAGACCACCCCCAAAGGAGATCTTCTACCTCATCTTCAACTGTCTCTCAGAAGCAGCACTGTGAAGTCACAGTCTTTGTTCTGAGGGAAAGCAGGAAGGAGGACAATACGGCAGAGTAGAAAAACTTGAGCTCACCCTCCCTGATGAAAACACCAAAATCACAACTAGCTGCTGAACAACCATTGACAAAGAAAGACTGGAATCTATCAAAAAAGGCATTCTACATCCAAAGACAAGGAAGAAGCCACAACGAGACAGTAGAATGGGCGGTTTCACAATATAATCAAACCCCATACCAACCGAGTAGGCGACCCACAAACTGAAAAATACTTGTATCACAGAGGTTCTTCCCAACGAGTGAGAGTTCTGAGCCCCACATCAGGCTCCTCAGCTTGGGATCTGGCACTGGGATGAGGAGCATCCAGAGCATTTGGCTTTCAAGGCCAGTGGAGCTTGAGTGCAGAAGCTTCACAGGACTGGGGGAAAGAGAGACTCCCTTCTTGGAGGGCACACACAAGGTTTCATGTGCACGGACCCACAGCAAAGCAGGAACTCCACAGCAGCCCAGGCCAGACCTACCTGCGGGTTTTGGAGGGTCTCCTGGGGAGGTGGGAGTTGGCCGTGCCTCACTGTGGGGGACAAGGACACTGGTGGCAGAGGCTCCAGGGAATATTCATTGGCATGAGCTCTCCCAGAGGTCGCAATTTTGGCATCAAGACCTAGGCCCACGCAACCCCCTGCAGGCTCCAGTGCTGGCTCCAGGGCTGCGACACCTCAGGCAAAACAACCAACAGGGTGGGAAGACAGCCCCACCCATCAGCAGACAGCCTGCCTAAAGTTATCCTAAACACACAGCCACCTCTAAACACACCCATTGACTGGGCCCTGCCCATCAGAGAGACAAGACCCAGCTCCACCCACCAGTGGGCAGGCACCAGTCCCTCCAACCAGGAAGCCCGCACAAGCCTCTTAGACAGCCTCACCCACAAGAGGGCAGACAGCAGAAGCATAAGGAACTACAACCCTGCAGCCTGCAGAATGGAGACAGCAATCACAGAAAGTTACACAAAATGAGATGACAGAGAAATATATTCCAGATGAAGGGACAAGATAAATCCCCAGAAGTATAACTAAGTAAAGTGGAGACAGGCAATCTGCCAGAAAAAGAATTCAGAGTAATGGTAGTAAAGATGATCCAAGATACTGGAAAAAGAACAGAGGCACAGGGAATTCCCTGGCTGCCCAGTGGTTAGGACTCCGTGCTTCCACTACAGGGAGCACAGGTTTGATCACTGGTCAGGGAACTAAGATCCCACATGCCACACAGCGCAGCCAAAAAATGAAGAATGGACGCATAGACCGAGAAGACACAAGAAATGTTTAACAAAGAGCTAGAAGATTTAAGAACAAGCAAACAAAGATAAACAACACAATAACTGAAATAAAAAAACGCTAGAAGGAATCAATAGCAGAGTAACTGACGCAGAAGAAAGAATAAGTGAGCTGGAAAACAATCAAGATTGGTGGAAATCACCACTGCAGAACAGAATACAGAAAAAAGACTGAAAAGAAATAAGGAGAGACTTCCCTCATGGTGCAGTGGTTAAGAATCCGCCTACCAATACAGGGGACACAGGTTCAGTCCCTGGTCTGGGAAGATCCCACATGCCGTGCGGTAACTAAGCCCATGCACCACAACTACTGAGCCTGAGCTCTAGAGCCCGCGAGCCAAAACTACTGAAGCCCTTGTGCCCTAAAGCCCGTGCTCCGCAACATGAGAAGCCACCGCAATGAGAAGCCTGCACACCACGATGAAGACTAGCCCTCTCTCACCGCACCTAGAGAAAGCCTGCATGAAGCAATGAAGACCCAATGCAGCCAAAACTAAATAAAATTTTTTTAAAAACCCATATGATCATCCCAATATATTCAGAATAAGCTTTTGACAAAATTCCACACCCATTTATGATAAAACCTTGCCAGAAAGTGGGCATACAGGGAACATAGCTCAACATTATAAAGACCATATATGACAAACCCATAGCTAATGTCATAGTCAACAGTGAAAAGCTGAAAGCACTTCCTCTAAGAACAGAAACAAGACAAGAACGTCCAGCCTCGGCACTTTTATTCAACATAGTTTGGACGTCCTAGCCACAGAAATCAGAGAAGAAAAAGAATTAAAAGGAATACAAATTGGAAAAAAGAAGTAAAACTGTCACTGTTTGCTGATGACATGATACTATACATAGAGAATCCTAAAGATGCCACCAGAAAACTACTAGAGCTAGTCAATGAATTTGGTAAAGTTGCAGTATACAAAATTAATGCACAGAAATCTCTTGCATTCCTATACACTAATGGTGAAAAATCTGAAAGAGAAATTAAGGAAACACTCCCATTTACTATTGCAACAAAAAGAATAAAATACCTAAGAATAAACCTACCTAAGGAGGTAAAAGACCTGTACTCAGAAAACTATAAGACACTGATGAAAAAAATCAAAGATGACACAAACAGATGGAGAGATATACCATGTTCTTGGATTGGAAGAATCAATATTGTGAAAATGACTATACTACCCAAAGCAATCTACAGATTCAACGCAATCCCTATCAAATTACCAATGGCATTTTTTATGAAACTACAACAAAAAATCTTAAAATTTGTATGTAGACACAAAAGACCCTGAATAGCCAAAGCAGTCTTGAGGGAAAAAAATGGAGCAGGAGGATTCAAACTCCCTGACTTCAGACTATACTACAAAGCTACAGTAATCAAGACAATACGGTACTGGCACAAAAACAGAAACATAGATTAATGGAACAAGATAGAAAGCCCAGAAATAAACCCACGCAGCTATGGTCAACTAATCTATGACAAAGGAGGCAAGGATATACAATGGAGAAAAGACAGTCTCTTCAGTAAGTGGTGCTGAGAAAACTGGACAGCTACATGTAAAAGAATGAAATTAGAACACTCCCTAACACCATACACAAAAATAAACTCAAAATGGATTAGAGACCTAAATGTAAGACCAGATACTATAAAACTCTTAGAGAAAAACATACGAAGAACACTCTTTGACATAAATCACAGCAAGATCTTTTTTGATCCACCTCCTACAGTAATGGAAATGAAAACAAAAATAAACAAATGGGACCTAATGAAACTTCAAAGCTTTTGCACAGCAAAGGAAACCATAAACAAGATGAAAAGACAACCCTCAGAATGGGAGAAAATATTTGCAAACGAATCAATGAACAAAGGATTAACCTCCAAAATATATAAACAGCTCATGCAGCTCAATATGAAAAAAACAAACAACCCAATCCAAAAATAAGCAGAAGACCTAAATAGACATTTCTCCAAAGAAGACATACAGATGGCTGAGAAGCATATGAAAAGCTGCTCAACATCACTAATTATTAGAGAAATGCAAGTCAAAACTACAATGAGCTATCACCTCACGCCAGTTAGAATGGGCATCATCAAAAAATGTACAAACAACAAATGCTGATGAGGGTGTGGAGAAAAGGGAACCCTCTTGCAATGTTGGTGGGAATGTAAATTGATACAGTCACTATGGAGAATAGTATGGAGGTTCCTTAAAAAACTAAAAATAGAATTACCATAGGATCCAGCAATCCCACTACTGGGCATATACCCAGAGAAAACCATAATTCAAAAAGACACATGCACCCCAATGTTCACTGCAGCACTATTTACAATACTCAGGACATGGACGCAACCTAAGTGTCCATCGACAGATGAATGGATAAAGAAGATGTGGTACATATATACAATGGAATATTACTCAGCCATAAAAAGGAATGAAACTGGATCATTTGTTGAGACGTGGATGGATACAGAGACTGTCATACAGAGTGAAGTAAGTCAGAAAAACAAATATCGTATATTAACGCATATAGGTGAACTTAGAAAAATGGTACAGATGAACTGGTTTGCAGGGTAGAAATAGAGACACAGATGTAGAGAACAAACATATGGACACCAAGGGGGGAAAGCGGCAGGAGGGGTGGGGGTGTGATGAATTGGGCGATTGGGATTGACATGTATACGCTGATATGTATAAAATTGATGACTAATAAGAATCTGCTGTATAAAAAAAAACTAGACAACAATAAGGGTCAGCAAGAATGGGAGAAATTGGGAGCTGAGTAACATTGCTTGTGGGAATGCAAAGTGGAGCAGCTGCTTTGGAAAACAAGTTTTCAGTTTCTCAAAAGTTAAATATAGTTACTTTATGACCTAGCAATTCCACTCCTAGAAATATAACCAAGAGAATGGAAAAGATATGTCCACACAAAAACTTGTGCACAAACATTTATAGCAACATTATGCATAGCAGCCAAAGAGCAGAAACAACCCAAATGTCCTTCACCTGATGAATGGATAAACAAAATGTGGTATAATCCATACAATGGAATCTTATTTATAAGGTCATAAAAAGGAAAAAAGTAATGATACATTCTACAACTTGGATAAATCTTGAAAACATTATGCTAAGAAGGCAGACACAAAAAGCCATATGTTGTATGGCTCTGTTTATATGAAATGTCAGGATAGGCATATCCATAAAAAGAGAAAGTATGTTAGCGGTTGCCTAGATCTGGAGAAATGGCTGGGGTGAGTGCAAGGGGAGTAACTGATAATGGGTACAGAGTTTTTTGGGGGGGGTGATAAAAATATTCTGGAATTAGATAATGGTGACAGTTATACAACCTTAATATAATAAAAACCACTGATTGTATACTTTAAATGGGTAAATTTTATGGTATGCAAATTATATTTCAATTTTTTAAATAAGCAGAATAAAACAGAAAAAAATCTAGTCCCATCCATAATGCAGGGCTTCTCAAATTATCTGTGGGAGAAGAATGCTTTTGTTCTTGTTAGTTTTAAATTTCCAATCTATTGCAGAAACTTTCATAAAATCCAACAGAAGTCAATTATTAGAATGTGAAATGTGAAAAGGCACACAAAGTACAAGCTTACATTTTCTACAATTGGTTTCAGTAAATACAAAATTATTAAAAGGAAAACAGTGATAAAGATACCTTTTTAAAAGTAGCCAGAGTGAAAAGACAGAGGAGCAAATACAGGAATGACTGAAGATTTCTTGTCAAAAACTGCACGCAATAAACCAGTGGAACAACATTCTTTAAAATACTGTCAACCTAGAATTCTATATCCAGAGAAAATATCTTTCAGAAGTGAAGGCTAAATAATTTTCAGATATACAAAAGATGAACGAATTTATTACCAGTAAACCCACACTACCAAAAAAAAAAAAAAATTTAAAGGACGTCCCTCAGGCAGAAGGAAAATGATACCAGATGGAAATATGGACCTACATAAGGGAACGAAGAACACTGGAAATGGAATCCACATGGATAAATATATAAAATTCTTTCCTATGATTTAAACCTTATTAAATGATAAATGACTATTTAAGCAACAACAACAAAAAAAACCCCAATGTATTATGGAAGTTATAATATAAATAAAACTAATATGCATGACAACAGTAGCACAAAGGCCAGAAAGGGAGAAACAAAAGTATACTATCACAAGGTTCTTACACTATATGTAATACCATATAATACCACTGAAAATAGACTATGATAAGTTTAATACCTTAAACCCTAAAGCAATCAGTAAAACAACAAAGAATCACCTAATTGGCCAACAAAGGAAATGAAATGGAATCACAGAATTTCTCAACTAATTCAAATTCAAAAGGAAGAGGAACAGAGAATAAATATAGCAAGATGATACTCTTAAAGCTAAGCACATCAATAGTCACAATAAATGTAAATGGTTTAAACACCCAACAAAAAGACAGAAATTATCAAATTGGATTTTTAAAAAAGACTCAACTGTATGCTGTCTAAAAATACACATTTGAAATAGAAAGATATAAACAGATTAAAAGTAAAAGGATACAATTAACACTAATCAAAAGAAAACTAGAGTAGCTATATTAATATCAGACAAAATAGATTTCAAAGCAAAAAATATTACCTTGATTTTGAAAAAGGTCATTTCACAATGACAACAGGGTCAATTAATTACAGGACATAATTTTAAATGTTATGCTCTCAAAAACAAAGTTTCAGTATATTTGAAGTAAAAACTGATAGAACTGCAAAGAGAAACAGACAAATCAACATTTATAATCAGAGATTTCCAGCTCTCTCTCAATAAGTGAGAGAACAAGCAGGAAAATCAGTAAGGATAGGATAGAATTAAACTACACTATCTGCCACCATGACATCATTGACGCTTATAGAACACACCACCCAAAAAGAGCAGAATAAACATTATTCTCGAGTGTATATGAAATTTTTTCCAGGATAGACCATATTCTAAGTTGTAAATCCAGCCTCAATAAATTTAAATTTAAAAGGATCCATGTCATACAAAGCATGATCCTTTGACCATGATGGAATTAAATTCAAATTCGACCATATACTGGAAAACAGAGTATGGTTGAGAAAAATTAAGGAAGACTTAAGTAAGAGGAAAGATATATCTTGTTCATGGGTTAGAAAACTCGTATTGATAAGATGTCAATTCCTCCCCCAAATTGATGTATAAATCAATACAATCCCAATCAAAATCTCAGCAGCTGACAAGTGATTCTAAAAGTCATATGAAAGTGCAAAAGGGCCTAGATTAGCCAAAATAACAAAATTGGAGGCTTAACAATACCTGATTTCCAGACTTATCACAAAGCTACAGTAATGAAGACAGCACTATTGCCATAAGATAGACAAGCAGATCAATGGAACAGAACTGAGAGTCCAGAAGTAGTTCCATGCATATAATAAACAACTACTTTTTGACAAAGATGGAAAAGCAATTCAATGAAGAAAGACTAGTCTTTTCAACAAATGATACTGAAACAGCTGGATATCAAAAAAAAAATTTGATCCATACTTGATACCCCATACAAAAATCAACTCAAATTAGATCACAAATATAAATGTAAAACTTAAAACTATAAAATTTCTATAAGAAAACATAGGAAAAATTTTATAACATTGGGTTGTGGAAATCTCTTAGATGACACCCAAAGCATAATTCAAAAGAACAAATTGATAAATGCGATTTCATCAAAATTAAAAACTTCAGCTCTTCAAAAATACTGTTAGGAGAATGAAAAGACAAGCTACAAGTTGAAAGAAAATATTTGCAAATCATATATCTGGTAAAGGAATAGTATCCAGAATATATAAATAACTATCAAAACTCAATAATAATAAAACAAACAAACCAATTAAAAACTGGGCAGAAAATTTGAATAGATGTGTCATCAAAGAAGATATACAGATAGCAAATAAGAACAAGAAAGCATTCTCAACATCATTAGTCATTATGGAAATGCAATTTAAAAAATATAATGCAATTTAAAAATCACTACATACCTATTAGAATGGCTCAAATTCAAAAGACTAACTGTACCAAATGCTAGCAAGGATGTGGAGAAACTAGAACTCACACTGTGCTTGAAGAAATGTAAAGTGGTATAACTATTTGGGGACATACTTTGACAGTTTCTTTAAACATTCTTTAGACATATGATCCAGATATTCTTACTCCTAAGTATAAATGCCGACTGCCCTTGTATCTGCAACAGCCAAAACCTGGCAATAACACAAATGTCCATCTACAGGTGGTGAACAGATAAACTTGTGGTATACCTATACAAGGTAATACTACTCAACAATAAAAAGGAAGGAACTCCTGATACGTGCAAGGCATGGACAAACCTCAAAATAATTATGCTGAGTGAAAGAAGCCGGGGGGAAAAAAAAGTACATCCTGTGTGATTTAGTATGATTGCAAATAAAACTCTGGAACAGCTCTCAGCAAGCTTTTTCTGTAAAGGGTCAGATAGTAAATAAGTATCTTAGGCTTTGCGAGCCATACAGTTTCTGTTGCAAACACCCAACTCTGCTATTATAACATGAAAGCAGCCATAGATAATACATAAACAATTGGGTTTTGTTGTGTTCTAGCAAACCTTTATTTGCAAACATGGCAGCAGGCCAGATTAGCCCACAGGCCATAGTTTGCCAAACCCTGCTCTAGAAATCTGAAATAAACCTATAGTGACAGAAAGTAGATCAGTGGTTGTAGCTGGAGTGGGGGAAGAAGAGGGGTGACACAGGACGGGATGGAAGAAAGTAGAGGGACACAACAAGACTTTTGGGAGTGAAGGATATGTTCACTATCTTGACTGTAGTGATAGTTTTGGGGCTGTACATATATGTCAAAACTTATCAAATTGTACTCTTTAAATATATGCAGCTTACTAAATTATCATATATATTCAATAAAGCTGTTAAAAAAACAATTATGAGAGGTGTGGATTTTGAAGAGGGGTAGATGATGTGTACAGTCTTATATATGTTGAACTTGAAGTACCTGTGGGATATTCACATGGAGACATCTAATAGGCGGCTAGCACATGTACCTAAAACACAGGAGAGAGATATCTGAAGGGGATACAAAATTTTAGGAGTCCATAAGATACTTGAGGTCATGAATACAAATGTTATCATCCCTGACAGCGTACACTGAGAACAGCAATACTTTTTCTTCAAAATTAACTCCCTTGGGCTTCCCTGGTGGCGCAGTGCTTGAGAGTCCGCCTGCCGATGCAGGGGACATGGGTTTGTGCCCCGGTCCGGGAAGATCCCACATGCCGCGGAGCGGCTGGGACCATGAGCCATGGCCGCTGAGCCTGAGCGTCCGGAGCCTGTACTCCGCAACGGAAGAGGCCACAACAGTGAGAGGCCCGCGTACCACAAAAACAAAACAAAAAAAAATTAACTCCCTTGCAGTAAGATATAATAAAAGGACACGGGGGAAATACCAATATAATCAGTTAAGCAAAGGTCCATGTTGTACTTTCTATTTTTTATCGTTAAATGGCTCAATTACCATACCTTACTGATTTAAATAATATCAGTGCTTTCCCTATTGATGGTTTGGGTCTGGAGACCTAAATTATGGGTCTGGAGAACATTTTGTTTTCTATCAAATATTATCCTCACATTAAAATAAAAAACATTTAAATTAAGGAATAACTATGAAAAGTTTTAATTTTTTGTTTTTAAAAGATGAAAAAATAAGCAAAGGGGGAAAATGTTCAAGTATTATAAACCAAACCACCTTTGAGTGATACTGATTGATATTAATGAATTCAGCAGTGATGTTTATATAGTGAATTTTTTTTTTTTCGTGGTACGCAGGCCTCTCACTGATGTGGCCTCTCCCGTTGCAGAGCACAGGCTCCAGACGCGCAGGCTAAGCAGCCACGGCTCACGGGCCCAGCCACTCTGCGGCATGTGGAATCTTCCCGGACCGGGGCACGAACCTGCGTCCCCTGCATTGGCAGGCAGACTCTCAACCACTACGCCACCAGGGAAGCCCAATATAGTGAATATTTTTAATGATATACTCCTCCCCCCCCCTTTTTTGTTAGAAATCTGGATCTTTATGCAGTATTAGAAGTGCTTAGGGCTTCCCTGGTGGCGCAGTGGTTGGGAGTCTGCCTGCCGGTGCGGGGGCCACGGGTTCGAGCCCTGGTCTGGGAAGATCCCACATGCCGCGGAGCGACTGGGCCCGTGGGCCACGGTTACTGAGCCTGTGTGTCTGGAGCCTGTGCTCCGCAACAAGAGAGGCCGCGATAGTGAGAGGCCCGCACACCGCGATGAAGAGTGGCCCCCACTTGCCGCAACTGGAGAAAGCCCTCGCACAGAAACGAAGACCCAACACAGCCATAAAAAAAAAAAAAAAAAAAAAGAAGTGCTTAAAGCAGCATATGTTTATATCCCAAGTGAATTTAAAAAGAAAAGGCAAAGATAGTTACTGATAACATGATAATCACTCTTGTGGAGGGCATATTCTATACATAAAATGACTTTGGAAGAGGAAAGGCAAACAAGCTATCATTGCTGTCACATAAAAGGTACCAAATAAATATTTATTCAACGACTATAAATTAAAAGAAGTGTGTCTTTGGAAACACTTTGGAAAGGCATGTGGTATTCTAACGACAAAAATATCTCCTTTAATATGTCTACCCAACAGCTACTCTGAGGTCAGAAATGGATAAATGAAATTGGTAAAGTGCAGGATACAAAATTAATGCACAGAAATCTCTTGCATTCCTATACACTAACAACGAAAGGTGAGAAAGAAAAATTAAGGAAACAATCCCATTCACCACTGCAACAAAAAGAATAAAATACCTAGGAATAAACCTACTTAAGGAGGTAAAAGACCTGTACTCAGAAAACTATAAGACACTGATGAAAGAAATCAAAGATGACACAAACAGATGGAGAGATATACCATGTTCTTGGATTGAAGAATCAATATTGTGAAAACAACTATACTACCCAAAGCAATCTACAGATTCAATGCAATCCCTATCAAATTACCAACAGCATTTTTCACAGAACTAGAACAAAATATCTTAAAATTTGTATGGAGACACAAAAGACCCCCAATGGCCAAAGCAATCCTGAGAAAGAAAAACGGAGCTGGAGGAATCAGGCTCCCTGACTTCACACTATACAACAAAGCTACAGTCATCAAGAGAGTACAGTACTGGCACAAAAACAGAAATATAGATCAATGGAACAGGACAGAAAGCCCAGAGATAAACCCATGCACCTATGGTCAACTAATCTATGACAAAAGAGGCAAGACTATACAATGGAGAAAAGACAGACTCTTCAACAAATGGTGCTGGGAAACTGGACAGCTACATGTAAAAGAATGAAATTAGAACATTCCCTAATACCATTCACAAAAATAAACTCAAAATGGGGGCTTCCCTGGTGGCGCAGTGGCTGAGAGTCTGCCTGCCTTTGCAGGGGACACGGGTTCGTGCCCCGGTCCAGGAAGATCCCGCATGCCGCGGAGCGGCTGGGCCCGTGAGTCATGGCCGCTGAGCCTGCGCGTCCAGAGCCTGTGCTCTGCAACGGGAGAGGCCACAACAGTGAGAGGCCCGCATACCGCAAAAAAAAAAAAAAAAAAAAAAAACTCAAAATGGATTAAAGACCTAAATGTAAGACAGGACACTATAGAACTCTTAGATGAAACTCTTAGAGGAACTCTTAGACCAGACACTATAGAACTCTTCACCCACCTCCTAGAGTAATGAAAATAAAAACAAAAATAAACAAATGGGACCTAATGAAACTTCAAAGCTTTTGCACAGCAAAGGAAACCATAAACAAGACGAAAAGACAACCCTCAGAATGGGAGAAAATATTTGCAACCAATGCAACTGATAAGGGATTAATCTCCAAAATACACAAACAGCTCCTGCAGCTCAATATCAAAAAAAACAAACAACCCAATCAAAAAATGGGCAGAAGACCTAAATAGACATTTCTCCAAAGAAGATATACATATGGCCAAGAGGCATGTGAAAAGATGCTCAACATCAATAATTACTAGAGAAATGCAAATCAAAACTACAATGAGGTATCACCTCATACCAGTCAGAATGGCCATCATCAAAAAATCTACAAACAATTAATGCTGGAGAGGGTGTGGAGAAAAGGGAACCCTCTTGCACTGTTGGTGGGAATGTAAATTGATGCAGCCAGTATGGAGAACAGTATGGAGGTTCCTTAAAAAACTAAAAATAGAACTACCATATGACCCAGCAATCCCACTTCTGGGCATATATCCTGATAAAAATCATAATTCAAAGAGACACATGCACCCCAATGTTCACTGCATCACTATTTACAATAACCAGGACATGGAAGCAACCTAAACATCCAACAACAGCTGAATGGATGAAGACGATGTAGTACATATACACAATGGAATATCAGCCATTAAAAGGAACGAAACTGGGTCATTTGTAGAGATGTGGATGGACCTAGAGACTGTCATACAGCGTGAAATCAGAAAGAGGAAAACAAATATCGTATATTAATGCATATATGTGGAATCTAGAACCTATCTGAAAAGCAGATACAAAGACACAGATGTAGAAAACAAACATATGGACACCAAGGGGGGAAAGGGGTGGTGGGATGAATTGGGAGACTGGGACTGACATGTATACACTGCTATGTATGGAACAGATTAACTAGTGAGAGCCTGCTGTACAGCACAAGGAACACTACTCGATGCTCTGTGGTGACCTAGATGGGAGGGAAATCCAGAATGGAGGGGATATGTGTATACATATGGCTGGTTCATCTCGCTGTACAGCAGAAACTAGCATAACATGGTAAAGCAACTATATCCCAATAAATAAATAAATAAATGTTTTGGCACATTAGGTAACTCAAAGCAAACAGTTGAGAAAATACTGATTTAAAACTAAATTTGTTAGAAAAATGTTTGCCTTGGAAATCTACCCTAAAATTAGTAATTTATGTAGCACATATTTATTTACAGACCCCCACAAGAAGGTTCTTGGCCTACTACAAGCTCACCCATTAAAACTTATGATAAAAGATTTTAAATGTACAACTATAAATCTAAGTGGTCACACTGTCATGAGGATTCCATGGGGAATGAGATACATATTGTTAAGTTCTGGTCAGATGCTTAGCTGAGTAGAAGATGCAGTTGCAGGAATCATACATTAAAGAATATGCAGAGGATTTAAACACATTGGTGAAAATTAGAAGTATTTTTAAAATTCAGTATTTTGCCCAATTAAAGCTGAACAACAAAATGGGAAAACTTACCTAGACAGAAGTCTAATAATCATATTTTTTTAGTAGGGTTTTTAAATTTTTTGTTTTGTGTTCTAGTAGGCTTTTTGTTTTGTCTTATTTCGGGTTTGGTTTGGTTTTTACAAGTACAGAGATGTATTCTGGTGCTGATAAACTTTTAGTAATTTTACTAAAAGGCTGCCTCTTTTCACTAATACCAGTGAAAAAGTGGTAATAAGCACTGAAGAAACTAAGGGAACAAAGGAGGGGCTGCAGATTGAGAAAACAGCTTTAAGAGGCCTCATAACTTCGTCGAAGATAAATTTTGAGATAAGGTAACTGGCAACTGTGCAAAAATATTTTATCATGCAAGTTGCATGCATATCTGCTTTTTATGATCTTTTAAAAAGTATTTTAGACTCAAATTTCTTAGAAGGGAGTCCAGTTGCCAAACGATTTCTTAAGTGGGCTATCTCTGGAACCATGGCAATAGAAAGTCTGAATGACTTCTCAAGAGCCCAGTAAGCCCTGTGTTTGTCAGCACCGACAGAGTTTGAGATTTACAACTGGGCTTCTTAGTCACTCCTACACCAAAAAGATAAGGAATCTCACACGTAGTGAAAGGTACTGATTTAAGCCTTGATGTAAAGTAACATGCTCAGGTAGAAGATAAATCAGCTTTCATTTACCAAAAAAAAAAAAAAAAAAAACCCAGAGACTTAAGTGAACCCTTGTGTAGATTGTCCTTTAGGAAAGTTTAGACTTTGGTTCCCCTTCTTTTGAATTCCTCCCACTCCCAAGACTTTGGCAGATGTCACTGATGACTTCTGTATGACTCTGTGGCTCATTTTGTGACCATATTCTGACTATAACAAGAAACTAGTTGAGTGAATGGTCATTTGCCACCTTGCTCTCATTTCCTTATTTCCCAGCAAGCATCCTTTTCTCTATTCTGGCTTTCTTTCATTCTGTCATTTAGACTTGAAACTTTAGGCTTCCATTGCCAAATAATTCCACTACTTTCAAATTTAACTAGAAAATTTATTTCTGTGAAGTTTTCCAACAAATAATTCATATTAGCATTCCCAATTGGCTAAAAAATTACACTTACGGTGTCTTCAACCTATTCTCACCTAGCTTACTTTTAACATTTTAAAAATAACCATTATGAAATATTTATTTTACACAAAGGTATAAAGAAAAACATAATGAACTTCCATGCACTCACCACTTAGTTTAAAAAATAAAACTAGCAATATAGTTGAAGTCTCTGTGTATTCATTCCTAATATCATTCCCCTCTCCCTCCCCAGACCCCATCACCACAAGAGATAACCTCTATCTTGAATTTTTACCTAATACATTTTCCATTATCTCCCTAGACTCGTATGTTTAGACGAATTAAAATGTTTTCTTTTTTGTATATTATATACAATAATCAATAATAATCAGTACTTCAAAAAAAATTCCAGAATCTGAAAATTCAGAAAAAAGACTTCCATGACATGATTTCGAACCTGAGTCACTGAACATGAGTTAAATTTTTAACATGTTTATCCCAAAATGATAGTTACCATTTGACATGCACACAAATCCTATAGAGAACTGTGGCAAAAATAAAGTAGCATATCTGATATTTGCCTTCCTGCAGAAACTCTCACCTAGACTAGAAAAAAAGATCTACAGTATGTAGAAAATTTAAAACAACAAAAAAATAAGACTCCTAAAGAATTAACTATGCCATATTTTTTTGATAGAACTGTAAGAATAGAAGTTAAAAGAAACACGAGACTGCTTAAAGAGAATATTCCTTTTCTTCTAACATGGCTGTAAATAGCAGTGTCTTGATTCCTGCCTCACCTGAGGTTTATTCAGAAGTTAGGAAAACCTTATAGAATTATGGACAAGCATAAAAGGCTCTATAAATAACACTAGTAGAATCATTTAATGAAATAATCTTATTCATTATTCTTAGTGAGTTTTTAGTATAATTCATTACCAGATAGTGCCAAAAGGAGAATTCCAGTTGTGATATATATGGAAAAAAGACACAGTGGACTATCAATACCAGAATATAAAATAGTAATTAAGCTAACCAATATTTATTAAGCACTTTTTAAGTGCCAGGGACAGAACTATGTGGGGCAGAGAAGGGGGAGGTACATAGTAGCTTAATCTCTGCCCTTAGGGCCAGAAGCTAAAACAACTTAACAATTTAAATTTCAAATAATACTTTCTAAGTTGATTACTATAAGAAAATAAATGAACACAAAAGTTACTAAAAGAACATAACTGGATTAAGTAATTTTATCTCAAGTTTTATTTGTATATTGAGAAATATTAGGATTACATTAAAAGGACTCAAGTAATTGTTCAGATACTTGAATATATCCAGACTTAAGAAGAATTAGCAGCATTTTTTCTGATATTCCTTACCATGTAGACATGTCCCTAGAGGCTACCTTTATAGTAAATTAATGAAGCAAATTAAAGAAGCTCAGATATTCAAGGCATTATAATTTTAAATGGTGGTAGTAGCTAGATTTTAATGATCCCTTTAAAGATTCCCATCAGAAACCTATCCTAAAATATTTCAATTAAAATGAACTAATGTATCTAAAAACACTTAGCATCACACTTTGCTAGACAGATTCTTAATAGAAGTTAAAACAACAACAGCAATTAACCCTATCTAAGGAGCAATAAAGCTCGTGCTTTCAAACTACAGAAGTACACAGTTTTATTGATACTAACTAAAAAAACCTTGGAAATGATCTTGTCTAACACAGTTTTGTTCGTTTGTTTTTTGACTGCTCTGCACAGCTTGCAGGATCTTAGTTCCCTAACCAGGGATTGAACCCGGGCCCACGGCACTGAAAGTGCAGAGTCCTAACCACTGGACGGCCAGGGAACTCCCTAACACAGTTTTACTAACTAAAAAAAACCTTGAAATGATCTTGTCTAACCCCTCAGTTTTAAAAGGTAAGGGAACTAAGGCCTAATGACTTAGCCAGCTAGCACCAGAGCCAGGATTAAATCCAAGTCTCCTAACATGCTTTTGCAAATTCTTTTGTTGAGCTAAAATTATGAAGGAAAAAAAAGGCAGACCCACCAAAAGCTTTGTTTTCAATAAGAAGCATTAGACTCTGAGACAGAAGGCCACATTCTTACTCCAGCTCTCACTAATTATAGCCTTAGGCAAGTCACCAAGACTCTCTGAGATTCCGTTTTTGTACATAAAATGAGAAGACCAGGCTAGATCAGTGATTCTCAGTCTTGGCTATGCACTGGAATCCTTTGAGTGGCTTTTTACAAAATAGCGATACCCAGGTCCTACCTTGCAAGATTCTATTTTAAATGGCCTGGGATGGTGCCCTCGCATCAATATTTTTTTAAAAGTTTCCCAAGTGATTCCAATGTGCAACCAAGATTAAGATCCACTGGACTAAAAAATCTGTAAGGTCCCTTTTATCATCTAAAATTCTAATTCATTTTTCCTAGTTTTGGCTGTAGTCATTTGCCTGTGGGTTAACTAATGGGTAGATTAGACACAATAAATGCACACAAATCCAGAAAAAAAAAAAAAAACTGTCCCCGTCTAGACCTTGCAGACATTCATAGTATGGGTAGATTCCATACCACAGTCCCTTAGTGATTACTGAGGCCTATTATGGAGAAAGGTTCTGCTCCTTCCCCTACGTATCCTACAAAGAGAGCTCAATTAGTATCAAACTCTTGGCCCTCTCTATGCCTTTCCTCTCTCTATCTAAGGAAAGAGAGAATGGTTTACCAGTTGGCAAATTTGGAAGAATAAACTGTGTGTACTTGGTTCAGCTCCCTCCTTTTACCTCTTTGGAATGAGTCAACCACAGAGAACACAAGTCTGACCTGCTTCTCTAAGGACAGTCTCCACATGGGCACTCATCTCAGTCCAGTGCTGTTATGACTGGGTGGATAAGCCTTCCAATTCTGAGCTTCAAAATTTGGAAGCCCAACTGCCAGCAAATATATGCTGCATCCTCCAATTTAGTTTTCATTAGAATGAGGGTGATATTTTGGTTCCCAGATACTTATCTTATTTCTCAGCTGGTTCAGAACTCAGTGTAAGAAGAGGAATGCTATTTATTGAGTCCCCTCAGATATCTCAACAAGACCTACTCTGTATTAGGTAATACCACAGGAATACAAAGATGGTGTGCTTAGTGATTTGGCAAAGTTCACAGTGAGTGAATGAACAAATGAACAAATAAATATTATACTTGTTATGGACTGAACGTTTGTGTCCACCCAAAATTCATATGTTGAAATCCTAATCTCCAATGTGACTGTATTAGGAGGTGGGGCCTTTGGAAAATAACTGGGTCATGAGGGTGGAGCCCCAATAAATGGGATTGGTGCCCTCATAAGAAACACAGGAGAAATGATCTCTCTCTCTCTGCCACGTGAGGATACAGCAAGAGAGCAGCCATCTATAAACTAGGAAGAGGGCCCTCTCCAGAACACAACTGTGATGGCAAACCTGATCTTGGATTTCTAGCTTCCGGAACTATGAGAAATAAATATTTGTTGTTTAAGCCATCCAGTCTGTGGTATATTTGTTATAGCAGCCCAAGGTGACTAAGACAATAGTAGAGAGAGAATGTCATATCTACTCAAGAACTATATTTTAACCAAAGGAAGTCGTATCAATCTTGCCTTAATTCAGGGTTTCCCAACCTTGTCATTATTAATATTCTGGGCTGGAAAATTAATTTAAAAAAAAAACACTTTACTGAGGTATGACTGACATACAAAAAGTTGTACATATTTAATGTATACAATGTATACAACTTGGTGAGTTTGGAGATAAGCATACACTGTCAAACCACCACCACCATCTATTTCATAACATATTTATCACGTCTAAAAATTTGTTAATAATGCTTTTTGTGAAGGGCTGTCCTGTACCTTCTAGGAAGTTTAGCTGCATCCCTGGCCTTTACTCATTAGATGGGAGTAGCAACACCCCAGTTGTGACAATCAAAAATGTCTTCAGATACTGCCAAATATCTCCTAGGTAGCAAAATCACCCACTGTTGAAAACCAATGCCTTAATTTGATGTCAGTGAAGAAAGCAAAAGTGTGACGACCTCTTAAAAGAGCAAACACAGAATCATAGTTTACAATGGGCAGAAAGGTCTTCAGAGCTCAGCTAGTCCAACATTCTGCATTTTTAGATAAGAAATCACAGATGTGGAAATATTAATATTTATTACCAATCATTTATTGAAGCAGAATCTCTTTTAAAATCAGCAACCTTGTCAATAAAATTGCAAATAGAAGCATAACCCAGGAATTTCCTACTTGTTCTTCCCTCCTGGAAACATTAATCAGTATTATTTCTGGAGCAGTGCCACATCACTTTAAAATATGTGAAATAGGGCATCCCTGGTAGCGCAGTGGTTGAGAGTCCGCCTGCTGATGCACGGGACACGGGTTCGTGCCCTGGTCCGGGAAGATCCCACATGCTGCGGAGCGGCTGGGCCCGTGAGCCATGGCCACTGAGCCTGGACATCCGGAGCCTGTGCTCCACAACGGGAGAGGCCACAGCAGTGAGAGGCCAGCGTAATGCAAAAAATTAAAAAATAAATTTAAAAAAATATGTGAAATATATTTCCTCCAATTCCTGTTCTTGTTCTTGTAATACCTGTGAGAAATCTTTAGAATCCATGCCCACTACTAAAGGTAAAAACCATGGTTCTTACTATATGTACCACCAAAAATAAATAAATGAAGACACAGAAGGGTGGTCACTGACATGGCAGAAATGAAGGAACTAAAATATTAATAGAAAGTACAGAACCTATCACGTATTACTTGGCAGAGAAACAAGTAGTAATTAATGTAGTCTTGCCGTCTCCAACCAATCCTCCACAGTAACCTTTCTCAAGAAGTTCCTTCTAAAACACAAATCTGATTATGTTTCTCTCAGCCTGGCTTCAAATCCTTCAGTGGTTCACAACATCCATCATCTTCAAGATAAAAACCAAATTTCCTAGAATGCTATGCAAAGCCTTCCATGATCTTGCTCCTGCCCCGCTCTCCAGCCTCATCTCTTTTCCCTCTCCCACACAGACCCTACATTCCAGCCATTCTGTACTCCCTGGAGAGAAACCCATGAACCTATGTTTTGTAAGCAGAGTAAAAGTGAGATCAATCCAACTGCGCATAATATTTGTTTACAAACCCATCCTTCAGTTGTCAGGTCCAGGATCACTTCCGCAGGGAACAATGCCCCAACCCCAACTCTAATACCTGTTCTCAGAGCGCCTTAAACCTCTCCTTCACTGCGTTTATCACCATTACAGTTTTTGAAATTATTTGTGATTATTTTATTCATCTCTTTCTCCATACAGACTGTAAAGCCCATTTAGGGCAGGAAGTGTGTCTGTTTTCATGCTCCAGTATGTCCCCAGTGGAGGTACTACATATGCCTGACATAGAGCAGATGCTCAAAAAATATCTGTCAAATAATTAAATGAATGTTCTTTTATATCTACAAGTCTTCTCACAGTTCTATGTTCTACCTGTAACGACACTCCTTTCTTTCCTTCTTTATCTGGCCAATTCCTGTTTTCCTTTAAAACTCAGCTCAGTATCCCTCACCCTGGAAGTCTTCCCCGACTCCTAAGTCTAAGTTAGATACTCCCCTTCTGTACTCTCATAGCATCCTGGATACAGTTTCATACACTTGACAGCACATATACTTGATAGCAGTTTTCTATTTATTTGTCTATCTCTCCCTGTCTCTCCCACTAGACTGTGAGCCCCTTAAGAATAAGGACTGTGTCTATCATCTGTATATGCTCTAGAGGTAGCACAAGTGCCTAACATAAAGGGGGCATTCAGTAAATGTTTAAATGTATATAGATGTGCATGTACCGCATTTTATTACATAGGTTCACACCTGTCTGCACAAACCTCTACTTAGTAAAAACATTATAGGGATAAAATAAAACTGGAAATAAACACCAACATTTAACTTACCTTGTAGTTTTCCAGAAAGGACTGTAACCTAACAAAATTGCTTTTAAACAATTTTACTACTATTCTCCTTGGTGTGCTTTAAGAATAACAGAATTTAAAACCCATATCAGGGGACTACCCTGGATGGCCAGTGGTTAAGACTTCGCCTTCCAATGCAGGGGGTGTGGGTTCGATCCCTGGTTGGGGAGCTAAGATCCCACATGCCTCGAGGCCAAAAAAACAAAACATAAAGCAGAAGCAATATTGTAGCAAATTCAATAAAGACTTTTAAAACGGTCCACATCAAAAAAAACCCACAAAAAAACCATATCTGAACACTATATAGAATCTAAACAAAAATTTTAAAATAATAAATCAGTTCTAGGAAAATAAGAAAGTTAAATGTTGTACTCAGTGCAAATTGAGTCATTTTTAAATAATAATATTATCTCAAGAACCACTCTACCATGTTATTTCATTACTGAAAAGATACTTTAACTTAAGAATTCCCCTACAAATGACTTTGCAAACCCTTTACAGACAATGGTAATGACTTCTGTAAATTTCTCCTAGGTCCTTATATTGAGAGAGAAGAGTTAGTTGCTAAAATAACTTCATTTTTCTTAACACATCATCTATCTCTCCAGACTTTTAAAACATTAAATGTTCTTCCAATGATTCTTTAACGGACATAATTAAAACAATATAATGATGGAAGCTTATGTTACTTGGCTGCTTCTATTACAGCTCATAAATGACTGCACGTTTGCCCTACTTATGAGCTAGTCTCTCCTAAACCAAGAAAAACCAAAGCTTTCAAGAAACTAATGAAAGGTTAATGACCAGGAGACTCCCCTTTTTTCTATCTTACAACTTTATTTAAAATGCAATAAAATGGAAACTCAACAGAGAGAGAAGACAGGGATAGGACCTAAAAGAAGAGTAATGGGGAGGGGGGATTGAGCCTGAGAGAGGAGAAGGAGTTTCTTCTTCAAAAACCCCCCAACCACGACTACTACCCCCTCAGCCCTCCACTAGCCTCCCTCCTGAGCACCCTCCATTCTCCTCTTTACTGTGACAGTAAGAGAGAAAGAGACCAAAAGCCTCTTAGCCACACAGACCCTTCTCTGCTGCTACTGCTGCCACAGCTTGGCCCTGGCTGGAGACATCTCACTACACCCAAGAGCAGCCAATTCCCCAGCTCTCCTCCTCCTTCACCTCTTCCTCCTCTACTCTCCCCACCCTTCATTACCCTTTGTGTCATCCTCCACAGCTCCAGGAAAGGCACTAAAAAGTGGGGAGCAGAAAAGATGCTTATTGAAGATATCAGTTTGTGCGTGTTGGAAGTAGATATGGTTTACAGACAAGATCCTTAAAAAACAGACACTCAAGGAACAAGGAAATAAACACCAAAAGCCAAGAACACAGAGTATTTTCCTTCATCAATCCGTGGAACCGTGATACTCCTCTAATTCCATCAAACACAAAGGAATGACCACCTTGACAGATGGCCACAGAGGATGTCAACAATTTTGGGGGGTAGTTAGAAAGGCAATTAGAACATAGCAGGTATGGACAGAGACAAGATGGCAGAGTAGAAGGACATGAACTCACCTCTTCTTACGAAAACACCAAAATGACAACTAACTGCTGAACCATCAACAACAACAACAAAAATGCTGAAACTTACCAAAAAAGATATCCTATATCCAAAGACAAAGAATAAGCCACATCGAGATGGTGGGAGGGGCACAATCATGATAAAATCAAATCCCATAACCACCAGATGCGCGACCCACAAACTTAGAAATAATTATACCACAGAAGCTCTCCAACAGGAGTCAAAGTTCTGAGCCCCACGTCAGGCTCCCCAGCCTGGGCATCTGGCATCAGGAGGAGGAGCCTCCAGAGCATCTGGGTTTGAAGGTCAGCGGAGTTTGACCGCAAGAATTCACAGGGCTGGGGGATACAGAAACTCCACTCTTCGAGGGCGCACACAAGGTATCATACACATCACGACCCAGGGAAAGAAGCAGTGATCTCATGAGAGCCTGGGCCATACCTGCCTGCTAGTACTGGAGGGTCTCCTGTGGAGGCAGGGGGTGGCTGTGGCTCACTGTGCAGAAAAAGACACTGGTGGCAGTAGTTCTGTGGAGTACTCATTGGCATAAGCCCCCGTGGGGCTGCCATTTTCTCACCAAGACCTGGCCACACCCAAAAGACCGTAGGCTCCAGTGCTCCGACGTGCCTCAGCCCAAACAACCAACAGGGCAGGAACACAGACCCACCCATCAGCAGACAGGCTGCTTAAAGTCTTCCTGAACACACAGCTGCCTGCTAAACACACCCCATGACACAGCCCTGCCCACCAGAGGGCAAGACCCCACTCCACCGACCAGTGGGCAGGATCCAGTCCCTCACACGAGGAGGTCTGCACAAGCCTCTTAGACAGCCTCACCCAACCGGGTGCAGACAGCAGAAACAAGAACTCCAACCCTGCCCCCTGCAGAACGGAAACCATAATCACAGAAATTTACACAGAATGAGATGGCAGAGGAATATGTTCCAAATGAAAAAACAAGATAAAACTCCAGAAGGACAACTAAGTGAAGTAGAGACAGGCAATCTACCCGAAAAAGAATTCAGAGTAATGATAGTAAAGATGATCCAAGACCCTGCAAAAAGAATGGAAGCGCAGACTGAGAAGATACCAAAAATATTTAACAGGGACATAGAAAAATTAAAGAACAAAGAGAGATGAATAATACAATAACTGAAATGAAAAATGCACTAGAAGGAATCAACAGCAGAATAAATGAGACAGGAAAACGGATAAGTGAGCCAGAAGACAGAATGGTGGAAATCACTGCCATGGAACAGAATAAAGAAAAAAGAATGAAAAGAAATGTGGACAGCCTAAGAGACTTCTGTAACAACATTAAACACACCAACATTTGGATTTTAGGGGTCACAGAAAAAGAAGAGAGAGAGAAAGGACCTGAGAAAATATTTGAAGAGATAATAGCTGAAAACTTCCCTAACATGGGAAAGGAAACAGTCACCTAAGTCCACAAAGCACAGAGTCCCACACAGGATAAACTCACAGAGAGTCCCACACAGGATAAACTCAAGGAGGAACAGGCCAAGACTCAGGGTAATCAAACTGACAAAATTAAAGACAGAGAGAAAATATTAAAGAAACAAGGGAAAAGCAAAAATGACATAAAAGGGAATTCCCATAAGTTTATCAGCCGATTTTTCAGCAGAAACTCTGCAGGCCAGAAGGGAGTGGCATGATATATTTAAAGTGAAGAACCTACAACCAAGAACACTCTACACAGCAAGGCTCTCATTCAGATTCGATGGACAAATCAAAAGCTTTACAGACAAGCAAAAGCTAAGAGAATTCAACACCACCAAACCAGTGTTACAACAAATGCTAAAGGAACTTCTGAAGGTGGAAAAGAAAAGGCCACAACTAGATATAAGAAAATTACAAATGGAAAAGCTCAGTTGTAAAGGCAAACATACAGTAAAGATAGGAAATCATCCACACACAAATGTGATATCAAAACCAGCAATCCTGAGAAGAGGAGAGTATGAATGAATGCAAGATACTGGAAGTGCATTTGAAATTAAAAGACCAGCAACTTAAAACAATTTTGTTTATATATAGACTGCTATATCAAAACTCATAGGAACTGCAAACCAAAAACCTACAATAGATACACACACACAGAAAGAAAAGGGGATCAAAACACATCACTAAAGTTAGTCATCAAGTCACAAGAGAAGAGAATGAAAGTGGAATGAAAGAAAAATGACCTACAAAAACAAATTCTAAACAATTAACGAAATGGCAGTAAGAACATACATATCAACAATTACCTTAAATGTAAGTGGATTAAATGCTCCAACCAAAAGACACAGACTGGCTGAATGGATACAAAAACAAGACCCATATATATGCTATCTACAAGAAACCCACATCAGATCTAGGAACTGAAAATGAGGGGATGGAAAAAGGTATTCCAGGCAGACAGAAATCAAAGAAAGCTGGAGTAGTAATACTCATATCTGACAAAATAAATTTTAAAATAAACACTGCTACAAGAGACAAAGAAGGACATACATAATGATCAAGGGATCAATCCAAGAACATATAACAATTGTAAATATAGATGCACCCAATATAGGAGCACCTCAATATATAAGGCAAATACTAACAGCCATAAAAGGAGAAACTGACAGTAACACAATGATACTGGGGGACTTTAACACCGCACTTACATCAATGGACAGATCATGCAGACAGAAAATCAGTGAGGAAACACAGGTCTTAAATGACACATTAGACCAGATGGACTTAATTTATATTTATAAAACATCCCATCCAAAAGCAACAGAATACACATTCTTCTCAAGTGCACATGGAACATTGATCACATGCTGGACCACAAGGCAAACCTCAGTAAATTTAAGAAAATTGAAGTCATATCAAGCAGCTTTTCCAACTGCAACGCTATGAGATTAGAAACCAACTACAAGAAAAAAACTGTAAAAAACACAAACACGTGGAGGCTAAACAATATGTTACTAAACAACCAATGTCTCACTGAACAAATCAAAGAGAAGATCAAAAAATACCAAGAGACAAATGAAAACGAAAGCACAACAATCCAAAACCTATGGGACACACCAAAAGCAGTTCTAAGAAGGAAGTTTATAGCAATACAATCTTACATCAGGAAACAAACAAACAAAAAATCTCAAACAACCTAAACTTACACCTAAAGCAACTGGAGAAAGAACAAACAAACGCCAAAGTTAGTAAAAAGAAAAAAATCATAAAGATCAGAGCAGAAATAAATGAAATAGAGATGAAGAAAACAACAGAAAAGATCAATGAAACTAAAAGTTGCCTCTTGCAAAAGATAAACAAAACTGATAAACCTTTAGCCAGAGTCATCAAGAAAAATGGGAGAGGGCTCAAATCAATGAAATTAGAAATGAAAAGGAGAAGTTACAACAGACACCACAGAAATACAAAGGATCATGAGAGACTACTACAAGCAACTATATGCCGATAAAATGGACAACCTAGAAGAAATGGACAGATATTTAAAAACGTACAATCTCCCAAGACTGAGCCAGGAAGAAATAGAAAATATGAACAGACAAATCACAAGTACTGAAATTGAAACTGTGATTTAAAAAATTCCAACAAATAAAAGTCCAGGATCAGATGGCTTCAAAGGTGAATTATATCACTTAGAGAAAAGTTAACACCCATCCTTCTGAAACTATTCCAGAAAACTACAGAGGAAGGAACACTGCCAAACTCATTCTATGAGGCCACCATCATCCTGATACCAAAACCAGAAAAAGATACCACAAAAAAAGAAAATTACAGGACAATATCACTGAACATTGATGCAAAAATCCTTAACAAAATACTAGGAAACTAAATCCAACAATACATTAAAAGGATCATACACCATTATCAAGTGGGATCTACCCCAGGGACTCAAGAATTTTTCAACATCCATAAATCAATCAGTGTGATACATCACATTAACAAAATGAATTAAAAACATATGATCATCTCAATAGGTTCAGAAAAAGCTTTTGACAAAATTCAACACCCATTTATGATAAAAAGTCTACAGAAAGTGGGCATAGAGGAAACATACCTCAACATAATAAAGGCCATATATGGCAAACCTAGAGCTAGCATAACATTCAAAAGCTAAAAGCATTTCCTCTAAGATCAGGAACAAAACAAGGATGTCCACTCTTGCCACTCTTATTCAACACAGTCTTGGATGTCCTAGCTATGGTAATCAGAGCAGAAAGGAATAAAAGGAATCCAAATTGGAAAAGAAGTAAAATTGTCACTGTTTGCAGGTGACATGATACTATACACAGAGAATCCTAAAGATGTCACCAGAAAACTACTAGTGCTAAACAATGAATTTGGTAAAGTTGCAGTATACAAAATTAATGCACAGAAATCTCTTGCATTCCTATACACTAATGATGAAAGATCTGAAAGAGAAATTAAGGAAACACTCCCTTTTACCACTGCAACAAAAAGAATAAAATACCTACGAATAAACCTACCTAAAGAGGCAAAAGACCTGTATACTCCGTAAACTATGAGATACTGATGAAAGAAATCAAAGATGATACAAACAGATGAAGAGATATACCATGTTCTTAGATTGGAAGAATCAATATTGTGAAACTGACTAGACTACCAAAACCAATCTACAGATTCAATGTAATCTCTATCAAATTACCAACAGCATTTTTCACAGAACTAGAATAAAAAATTTTACAATTTGTATGGAAACACAAAACATCCCAAATAGCCAAAGTAATCTTGAGAAAGAAAAACGGGACTGGAGGAATGAGGCTCCCTGACTTCAGACTATATACTACCAAGCTACAGTCACCAAGACAGTATGGTACTGGCACAAAAACAGAAAAATAAATCAATACAACAGGATAGAAAGTCCAGAAATAAACCCACGCACCTATGTTCAATTAATCTACAACAAAGGAGGCAACAATATACAACGGAGAAAAGACAGTCTCTTCAATAAATGGTTCTGCGAAAACTGAACAGCTACTTATAAAAAAATGAAATTAGAACATACTCTAACACCATATGCAAAAATAAACTCAAAATGGATTAAAGACCTAACTGTAAGACCAAATACTATAAAACTCTTAGAGGAAAACATAGGCAGAACACTCTTGGACATAAATTGCAGCAATATCTTTTTTGATCCACCTCCTAGAGTAATGAAAATAAAACAAAAATAAACAAATGGGACTTAATGAAACTCAAAAGCTTTTGCACAGCAAAGGAAACCATAAACAAAACAAAAACACAACCCACAGAATGCGAGAAAATATTTGCAAATGATGCAACTGACAAGGGATTAATCTCCAAAATTTACAAACAGCACATGAGCCTCAATATCAAAAAAATAAACAACCCAATGGGCAGAAGATCTAAATAGACATTTCTCCGAAGAAGATATACAGATGGTCAAGAGGCATATGAAAAGATGCTTAACACTGCTAATTATTAGAGAAATGAATATCAAAACTACAATGAGATATCACCTCACACCAGTCAGAATAGCCACCAACAAAAAGTCTACAAACAATAGGGACTTCCCTGGTGGTCCAATGGTTAAGACTCCGTGCTCCCAATGCAGGGGGCCCGGGTTCGATTCCTGGTCAGGGAACTAGATCCCAGATGCCGCAACTAAGATCCCGCATAGCGCAACTACAAGATCCCATATGTGGCAACAAAGATCCCGCATGCCACAACTAAGACCTGGCACAGCCAAATTAATTAATTAATTTAAAAGTCTAAAGCAATAAATGCTGGAGAGTGTGTGGAGAAAAGGCAACCCTCCCACACTATTGGTGGGAATGTAAATTGGTACAACCACTATGGAGAAGAGTATGGAGGTTCCTTTAAAAACTAAACACAGAACTACCATATGATGCAGCAATCTCACTCTTGGGCATATATAAAGAGAAAATCATGGTTTGGAAGGATACATGCAGTTCAATGTTCACTGACACACTGTTTACAATAGCCAAGACACAGAAGCAACCTAAATGTCCATCGATAGATGGATGGATAAAGAAGATGTGGTACATATATACAGTGGAGTATTACTCAGCCATTAAAAAGAATGAAATGGTGCCATTTGCAGCAATATAGATGGACCTGGAAATTATCATGCTAAGTGAAGTCTGACAGAGAAAGGCAAATATCATATGATATCGCGTTTACGGGGAATCTAAGAAAATGAACTTATTTACAAAACAGAAACAGACTCACAGACATAGAGAACTTATGGTTACTAGGGGGAAGGGGGAGGGGGAGGAATAGATTGGGAGTTTGGGACTGACATATACACACTGCAATATTTAAAATAGATAACCAACAAGGACCTACTGTATAGCACAGGGAACTCTTCTCAATATTCTGTAATAACCTAAATGGGAAAAGAACTTAAAGAAGAATAGATACACGCATATGTATAACTGAATCACTTTGCTGTACACCTGAAATTAACACAACATTGTTAACTATACTCCAATATAAAATAAAAATTTTTGAAAAAGAGAAAAAAGAGTAATGGGAACAGATTAAGCTTCATTCAAATTTGGATAGGTACCCCACTGCCAGATCACTATCTTACTGAAAAACAGCAAGAACTGGATTACACTAATTTAGAAATGTTTTTTCAGTTTCTTTCCTGTATTTGATTTGATTCATGAGGTAAAAATACTCTTTAGGAAGCTGTCTTGTTCTAGTTTCTACTTACACATGCAGCCCATGCTCTCCACTCTTATCCCCTGGCCTGGGTTAAAACCCCACAGACCAATATCCAGTCCAATTACTGTCTCATGGGCCTCTAGAATTTAACTTCCAATCTCTGAGTTCCCTCTGGCACAAGGAGATTTGCCTTTCCTGCCTTCAAACATGGTCATGCATGAAAAGATTTTTTCTTGCTGCTATATTTAAAACAAAATGTATCTGTGTTTGCAGCAGCAGCAGGACATTCCTTCATTTTCTTATTCCATTATCTACCAGATAAACTCCTTATTGTTATAACTTACTCTTTAATATGTCATCTTTAACATTGTAAGTTTTCACTAATGTCCCTCAAAAATAAAAATATTAATTACTTTCTAAGCAGACTTTGTCCCTCTTCCCACCAACAATGCTTGTTGATCCTAATGACTGATGATAAATTGGTTCTAACATCTAGTTTACTACCACTTTATTGTAGTCATCAAATGTCAAATAAACAGTGTACCACATTTCACTACATATGCAGATGTAAAAATGAACTGAAAAGGCATGTTTAAGTGATTATGAAGTTTTGAAGTAGGCTTTCAGTTGATCCAATTCTGAATTTAAAAGTACATCACTAATCGATTTTTAGTTTTGTGTCTTTGTATTTGCATTTTTCAGAATTCTGGGTGCTTTTAGAAAAATGAAGCTAAGTTTTACAAAATGTCCTACAAAGATCCTATACTAGGTCATAGAACACTAACACCACTATAGGTTACTTGAGAGATGTGACTGCTAATGGACAAAGAGTCATTTAGCAAGTATAAATACATTTCTGACTAATGGATAATATATACAATGGGAAAAATATACATATATATGGTTATGTAACTCCCAGAAAGAGCCAAATTTTGAAAAAGTATTCATTTGCTCATTCAATAATCATATATCAATACTACATACCAGATATTGTATTACTGAATGCTAACCGTTCAACGTAAAACAGATAAGACTCCTTTACTTTCATGATACTGGCATTCTACTGGGAGAGGGTAGAGAGTATAGTAAACAGTCATTCAAAGCAAATACACAGACGTGACTGCGGTTAGAAAGAAAAAAAAGCGTGACGCTGTTACAAAGAATAGGGAGGGCCTACTCTAGATAGGATGGTAGGGAAAGGCTTCTGTGAAGAGACGGTATGTAAGAAGTGACTCGAAGGACAAGAAGAGTATGTGTTATAAGCTTACAGCACAGGAGGCTGGAGGGAGGAAGGATGGTAGGATACCATGGGGTGTGAGAATATTCGAGGCAGAGACAACAGCAAGAACAATGGTTTATAGCAAGAAAGAATTTTATGAGTCCTACAAACTGAATTCAGGCTAGTCTGATGGGAGAGTAGTGAGGAGGAAGGGTGTAATGAGATATGTGAGGTGGAGAAGTAACAAGGCCAAGATCATACAGGACAATCAAAGAAAGTTACAATGCCAGACTATACAGAAAAGCAAAGCCCAACAATATGCTGTCTATAAAAACCCACTTTAAACATTTAGACATAAAGTAGTTAAAAGTAAAAAGATAAAGAAAATATACCATACAAAAATTAATCAAAAGGAAACTGTGCTGACTATAATACCAAAGTAGATTTCAGAACAAGGGCTATCACCAAGGATAAAGAGGGATATTACATAAAAGGGCCAATTGACTAAGAAGATATAATAATCCTAAATATGTATAAAACTGACAACAGAGCTTCAAAACACATGAAGGAAAATCAAATCTTTCCAAATTGATCTACAAATTCAATGCAAATGTAATGCAAATCCCAGGAGACTTGCGAAGCTGATTCTAAAATGTATATTTTGTAAATTGAGAAGCTGTAAATTGTAAATTTACAATGTAAATTGAGAAGCTGATTCTAAAATGTATATTTTCAACAATTTTGAAAAAGAAAAGTAAAGTTGAAGGACTCACATTACCTGATTTCAAGACTTACAACAAAACCATAGTAATCAAGACAGTGTGGCACTGGTGAAGGGACAGACAACAGATAAGTGGAACAATACTAGGCTTTAGCACCTCTACAGTCAAAAGATTTCCAATAAAGACACCAAGGCAATTCAATGGAGGAAAGACAGTCTTCAACGAAAGGCGCTGACACAGCTGAATATCCATATGTTAAAAAACAATGAATTTCAGCTAATACCTAATGCTATATAAAAAACTAACTTGAAATGGAGGAGTCAATTAAATATGAAACTTATACTATAAAACTTCCAGAAGAACATATAGGAGGTAACCTTTGTGATCTTGGACTAGGTAAGGATTTCTTAAGTAGAACACAAAAAGCATGGACCATAAAAGAAAAAAAAAGGTGTCATAAAAATTTTAAACTCCTTTCTAGACACTATAAGAAAATGAAAAGAAAATCCACAGACTAGGAGAACTACCTGCAAACATATCTGACAAGGGGTCAATATCCAGAATATATAAAGAACTCTCACAACTTAACAGTAAAAAATATATAACTCAAATAAATGAGCAACAATTTGATCAGATATTTCACCAAAGAAGATTATACAGATGGCAAATAAATACATGAAAAGATGTCCAGTATCATTAGTCATTAGAGAAATCACATTAAAACTACAATGAGATAACTACTAGACCCATATTTAAATGGATAATTTTTTTTTTAACTGACACACCAAGAGCTGACAAGGACGTAGAGCAAGAGGCATACTCATTCGTTGATGGTGTGAATGCAAAATAGTACAGCTAACTTTGGAAAACAGTTTGGCAGTTTTTTAGAAAACTGAACGTATACAATCCAGCAATCCTATTCCTAGATACTTACTCAACAGAAATGAAGATATGCATCTCCACAAAAACACGCATGCAAATGTTTATAGCAGTTTTTATTCTTAATCAGCAAAAACTAGAAACAACCCAAGTGTCCCACAATTCATGAATGAATTGTGGTACATTCATACAATGGAATATGAAACTGCAATAAAAAGGAACAAACTACTGATACACTCAACAGCATGGACGAATCTCAAGAGCATTATGTTAAGTGGAAGAAGCTACGTACCACATAATTCCATTTACATAACATTCTGGAATATTATAAAAACTATAGTAAAAGGGTTGCAAATTGTATGATTCCATTTATAAAACATTCTGGAAAAGCAAACCTATAGGGAACAAAACAGAGGTTTTAGGGCTGGGAGGTTACTAGGGCTGGGAGTGGGGATGGGGGGAGAGATAACAAAAGGGCTTGAGGAAAACTTTTGGGGTGAAACTATTTACACCTTGATCTGGTGATGTTTACACAACTATATATGCTTGTTTAAAATTCACAGAACTGAAAATGTGTGAATTTTACTGTCTGTGAGTTATACTTCAATGAATCTGACTTTCTAAAAAGGAAAAGAAACCAAGGATCATGGTAAGTACAAAAGGATGCCACTGAAAAAATGAAGGTAAAAGTGATAAATATCTTACAATTCTATAATGTTCATCTTTTCTTACACATTTTATCACTTTAAGACCACTCTTTAACTTAATTAATTTCTTGAATTTAAAAAAAATATCAAATGACATAATACAGTGGTCTGAGTTCAGGCTGCCAGTATCTTTACATAGCTAACAAACTGACAGCTGAAAGCTCCAGGCGCCCTTTCTAGGTAAGACAGCTTAGAGAACTTGCTGCAAGATGATAAAAAGGATCTGTAAGTCACAGACTGAAGGAGCTGTCCTTTCAGACAAGTGAAGTTCAGCGATATGTGACAAAACGGCTATAGAACAAGGTCATTACTGTTAGAACAAGGAGTCCCAAATAACTTCTCTGGGTTTCTCCAAGTACACGCAGCTGGGAAGAGAGACCTGGGAAGTAACGTAGAAAACAGAAGTCACATCGGATACTGAGGAGGCTCAGAATGGACTTTCATATGTAGCTCCTCTTACCTTCAAAGAATCCTGGAAAATAGGTATTATTTTCTTCTATATTAAGGGCCTATGTGTTTCTTTGCCTTGAGTGGAACAGTCATAGGAAAAGGCAGGACTGGCTACATCATTTATGGGTCCTAGTATAAAATGAAAATGCAGGCCCCATGTTCAAAGCTTAATATTTTCAAGCTGACAACAGCAAATCATTAAACTGAGCACAAAGCCCTTCTGAGTGGGGCCATCCAACTGCACAGTCACATGGCCACAAAAGCAGCCCCAGGAGAAAGTACAGTCCACTGACAAATTCATAAATATGCAAGAGATCTCTTGTCCATTCCCTTACTGCACTAATAATTATACTACAAAAATATTATTTAGTATCTTCACATCCAAATCTCCAGAGGAGATTTTATAGCTTTTTAAAAGTCCATTTGAGGAATTCCCTGGTGGTCCAGTGGTTAGGACTCTGCGCTTCCACTGCAGGGGGCGCGGGTTTGCTCCCTGGGCGGGGAACTAGGATCCCACAAACCGTGTGGTGCGGCCAAAAAAAAAAAAAAAAAAAAATCGCAGTTAAAAATCCATTTTAGTGGGCAGTGGTTGAGAATCCGCCTGCTGATGCAGGGTACGCGGGTTCGCGCCCCGGTCCGGGAGGATCCCACATGCAGCGGAGCGGCTGGGCCCGTGAGCCATGGCCGCTGAGCCTGCGCGTCCGGAGCCTGTGCTCCGCAACGGGAAGGGCCACAACAGTGAGAGGCCCGCGTACCGCAAAAAAAAAAAAAAAAAAAAATCCATTTTAGTGTCTCAGGAAAGTTTTCCAGGTATCTTTTATCTACCTTTTCTATTAAAATTCCCCATCTCCCTTATCTCATACCCAGGAATAACAGAAAATACCTTTCCATCACCTCCTGTAAGGTATCCCCTAAGACTCAGATACAAAGTCTCTGCCTTCTCTTTCCAAACCTGCTGATTCACTAATTTTGTGGGCCAGAATAGTAAATGTTTTGTTTTATTCATTTTCAAAGAAAGGAAAGCAACTGTTTTTACTTATCAGATCTTTTTTTTCAATTCCTGCTGAACTAGAATAACGAAAACAAAGTACAGTGAAATGTTTCCTTAACTGATTTTAACTTACATTGACATAGGATATGGATTACTGAGGTCATTCCTTATTGAGACCAATGGAAAGAAAAAGTACATCTCTCCAGGACAGATAAGGAAGGAAGCAAGGATCCAAGCTCAATCCATTCACCTTCAATGTTCATTCTCCATTCCCCACTTGCAGCTCAGTTTCAGTAACCATCTACTGAGTGCCCACTGCTTTCCAGTCACCGTCTGGGTACTGAGACTACAAGATTATTAAGACATAGTCTCTGCTTTATTGGAGTTTGCCTTCTGGAATATCCCTTTCCCAAGTGGAATTTCCCTCAACCATCTATATCCAGTTAAGGACTCCTTTATCTAATTCCCAATGCAGAATTCAGTACTCCTTCCTCTGAATTACTGTTAACCATTTATACCTCTCTTAAACTCTCTTATACCAATGTCCACTGAGTAAAAGGTGAAGGGATAGAGTTAAATCCTAGCTCCACCAATTACTTAATAGCTATTTAACCTATGGCAAGTTAATTAACTTCTGAGTCTCAGATTCCACATCTGTAAAATAATGACATTTATTGAACACTAACTATGTGACACATAATATTCTAACCCCTTTGCTCATATTAATTTATTAAATCCTCATAATAACTCTGTGAAGTTGGTTTTATTATTACATCTTAACAGATACGGAAATTGAAGTCCCTAGAAGTTAAGTAACTTACTTGCTACATGAAGTCACGCAGGTAGTAAGTGTTGGAGTCTACATCCAAGTAGTCCAGCTGCTGACTCCATATTCTGAACCCCAATACTATCTGCACCTCAAAATGAGGTAATGATATCCACTCACAGAGGATCACCTAAGATAACGCATGTAAAAGCTTTTAACACGCTGTCCAGCACACAGTAGGTACTCATTAAATGTTAGTTCTCTTCCATCCCTAAGAGACTCTAAATTCCCTATGGGAAGAGTCTATTTATTTTTCTTTTTATCTCCTAACAAATCTAGTGCAGTGCTTGGCAAATAAAAGGTGATCAATACAGTCGGCCCTCCATTTCCACAGGCTATGCATCCACGGATTCAATCAACCATGGTTCAGAAATATTTTTTTAAAAAATTCCAAAAGTTCCAAAAAGCAAAACTTAAATCTGCCGTAAGCAGGCAACTATTTACATTGTATTTACAACTATTCACATAGTATTTGTGTTGTATGAGGTACTATAAGTAATCTAGAAATGATTTAAAGTATACAGGAGGATATTTGTAGGTTGTATGCAAATACTACACCATTTTATATAAGGGACTGAGCATCCCTGGATTTTGCTATCCAAGGGGAGGGTGGTTCCTGGAACCAATCAACCAGTCCCCCTGTTCCCCCTTGCAGATACCAAGGGATGGCTGTAAATGAGTCTAGTGTTCATGCACTTGACAAATAGGGACAAACTGTCCATAAAAATGCATAGCAGAAGGGTCTCGTCCAAAGTCAGCCCCCACCCCTATATGGGCATAGGGACAAGGCTCTTTTATTTTCCAATTTAAGGTATTACTGGTCTAACAGGGTTCTCTTGTCCTACGAAGATATTGGAAAATAGAAAAACTTTTCTTTCACCCAGGTATAGAGACAGTGTTGGACAAGAAACAGGACAGCAAGATCCATGATGCCAGTTTCTAAGGGATAAATCAGAAACAGAGCCCTAGCAATCCCAGGATTTCACATTTTATAGTGAAGTATAAATCGGTCCTGCTATGGCTGAAGTGATAGTTTATATGGAAATTGCTGAGCCCACCTATTTCTGAGTATTCTGAATCCTGCATGTGAGAATAGAAATGTTATATTCCACTTAGTAATCTGTAAGAAATCCTTCTTTCTGAACATAAAGATACACAACTTTTTATTTCTCTTCACTACAATTAAATGTTGAACAAAATATTTAAACAATATCAGTTTAGAAGAATGCTAAATTAATAGCCTGCTCAGGGCATCCGTGTGTCTTGGTTCAGTCTTGTATAAAGAGATTCTGTAACAGGAGCAAACATATAGTTATTGCACTACAGTGTCTACAGTTACCTGTTCTCCCTGCCCAAGGAACCCCAAGTTTAGATATGCTAGTACCTCTAGTATCAGTGCAATAAAATCAATCATTTGAAAAAATTTTATGTGTTGAATAAAATTTTAGTAGCTACTTTAAGACCCTAATTACAAGTCAGAACAGTGTTTCTAGAATAAATGTACTCTACCTAACTTAAAAAGCCAATTTAATAACACTGTCAGCCAGCTTCTAAGTGACAGACTGCCTATGGTGTCAAAATAAAATCTGAAATTTGAAATGTGACTAAGGATAAACACGTTTTATTATGTAAGAAAAACGTTAAGAAATTTATTTAAATCCACTATGAATTTCGCCCTTATACCACTGTGTATTGTGCTGTGTTTAGTTACTGTTGTGATACATCTCCTGAGGGTTATATTTTCAAGGTCTCTGGCCCATGACAAAAGGAGTAAAGCAAGCTCAAACAATCTGGATTAATCAACATGAAGCTAAACGCCTGGTAGGAGGTGAAGAAAAGCTAGTCTTAGTGAAAGGTAGTATCCAAGAGTCTATAAGGTCATACCAAAAACTGAGATCAAAAGCTATGATGAAAAACTGTGCACCCAAGACCCTTGGTCACAGCAGCCAACAGAAATTCCTATCTGTGGCCACACCAATGATAGACAAAGAGCTTTTGCTACGTTTTAAACGAAAGCTGTTGAAGTTGATCTGATCAACCTTTCTGCATTTAAAAGGCCTCACTAGTTTCCAAAAATGCTCCTTTACTGTTAGTATCCAGTCCCTCTCCCAATAAACAGAGTTAACACAAATGAATGTCCAGAAACGTTTAAATCTTAGGTCCTAGGCCCTGCCTTCTTACTGTTGATGTCATTGTTGACAAGGAATTTGGATTACAGAGAATATAATGACAATTGTAATAATGGTAGTTACCAATACCACAAAGTATTACATTACTTCTAATTCTCACAATAACTCTACAACATAGGTATTACTTCTAGTTGACAAATCAGTAAACTAAGGCTCAGAGAAGCTAAGTTACTTACCCAAGACCACAAATATTCATAGCAAAATGAACGTTAAGTAGAAAATCTAGAATTCAAACTTGGGTCAATCTGACGGACAATAAAGACCACACTCTTCCCATACTCATTATCTTTTATAATATCTGTGTGATAATATATTATCCAAATATTATTTGTTTAAAAAAGAAACTATGCACGCACACACACACACACACACACACACACACACACACACAAATCTTCACAGTACCTAAGATAATACCCAAAGACTTTTCTAAATGAAAATGATCTCACAAAAGCAATGAACCTTACGTATCATCACTGTTAATAAGCACTAGAAAGTCCATGAGGATGGGGATTTTTGTGTTTTGTTCACTGTTGAAGCCTCAGCTTCTAGAACAGTACCTGGCACCGTTAGGTGTTCAATAACTATTCGTTGAGTGAATAGCAAAAATTTATGGTGGCAAATTTTTCTTTAACTATTAAAATCACCATGCTTTGTGCAAGACACATTCTGCTATTCTCTTTTATGTCAGAATGTGACAGAAAGTCAAATACGTACAAGAATGAACAAATCAAGCACTGGTTCTTGCAGTAATTAAAGAAAGAACAATAAATTTGCAGGGAGGACGTATACTCTACAACACCTCAACAGTTTATATTTTGAGAAAATTGAAATAGAAAAAAACAGATTTTAGATTTGTATTAAAACGTATGAAAAATACTGCAAATACAAGTGTTTGGTTTTTTTTTTTTTTTTTAGCGACTATACAAATAGACCATTAAAGTTCAGGGAAGATCATAAGAGGTAAGCAGAGGTACAGCCCATGTGTAAGCTACCCACAGAACAGACATTCTCTAGAAGGGCTCTTAGAGCTAAAAAGGCATTAAACACCTAAGTGAAAATGCCTCTGGAAAGGTAAACTAACAAATAAAGGGACTTTTAAAGGATCAGTAATGGTTGGAGGTCTTAGAATACTGAGAAAGGTAAGGGAAACTAAAACGCATGAGTCTGTCTTCTAGGTTCAAAAGAATCTGAAGTCAGTTACTTCAGCAATCACTGTACCCAAATCTGCTAGCAAACTTTTGGTACAAGTTCCTTTCCAAATAGCCCAATACAGCCAGCTGTTTTTAAAAATCAAATAGTATCCCTGGTAACAAGTTAAACAGAAAAGAAAAAGAGTGAGAATGGGAGATAGAGAGAAAGAAAAAGAAAGGATCTAAAAGACAGAAATGTTAGTGATGATAATACTGTTATTGCACTTTGTTTACAAAACAAGCCGCATGCTTACAATCTGATGTAAGAAAGTTACTTTTGGGATGTCCCGGGGGTCCAGTGGTTAAGACTCTACGCTTCCAGTGCAAGGGGCATGGGTTCAATCCCTGGTTGGGGAACTAAGATCCCACATGCTGCACAGTGCAGCCAATATAAAAAATAAAAATACAAAAATAGAATTTTTTTTCTCACATATTGAAGAATATGAGGCATCTTCACATGTTCTTTTAGGAATGTAGTCTGGATCTTGACAAACACATTCTCCCTTACAACGTGACAAATATTCTCATTCCTCTGGCTTCCTGACTATTCCAGATGCCTCCATTTTCTGTTTTGTGTGTGAATATAATTAATCCATCAGTGTAGAAACACACCAAACCAAGGAATAAATTAACAAATGAAAGGGTAAGCTTATAGCAACTGAAGTAGAACTATAATTTTCAGATTATCATAAAACATCTGAAGAAGCTTAATTAAATTAATAAAAAGAATAAACGGCTTAGAAACAAAAGAATTAGACCATATTCTAGATAGCAAACCCTACACTCAGTGAGTTTGAGAGCTCTCCATCTCTTTTATTGAAAATGAATGAGCTTATATCTGATTAACATTGTGAAGGGCACTGGGTCCAGAAAACATAACTTTCTTTGTCTTACGATGTGGATGATTTCTTCAGTTTTTCTATTTTATGTAAAACAGATGAAAAGATGCTTCTCTGAAGTGGAAAAGAGGTGCCCCTCACTATGAATTTCCCAGGCACTTCCATCAAACCCTACCTTACAGCATAATTTGAAAAACTCTGAAACAGATGATCTCTAGGTACTTTCTCTTATAAGTTCTAGAGAACTTAGAGATAAGTTCTATCACACTAGGAACGTATGGCATTTAATCAAGTAATTAAAACTAACATTATCTGAGTTAAATCATTTAACAAACATTCACATAATTTTTTTCTTCAATTACCTATTTTTCTTTAACAGAATGTTTCTAAGTATATAAACTTGGCCTTTAAATTATTACATTTTTTGAGAGACACAATGAATGTAATTTAGTGAAAAAATATCATTTTTACACCCTTTTCAAAATAAAGAGCTATCAAAATGATAGCTGTACAGGGAGGCTCATAAATCCATAATTCTGTTTAAAATGAATCCAAAGTTAAATACAGAAATTAGTTACACTGATCATAACTTTAAAGTAAAATATAAGTATCCTACTTTTAGCCATAATTTCACATGCACAATTTGAAACGTGTATCAATTCTAAAACGCAGACTCTCAAGCTGCTAAAAATTGTTAATGTCTTTGCTAGTTAAATGAGGTTTGATATTGCTAAATTATAAAATAATAAAAAACACATTACAGGTAGATTCACTGTCAGTTAACATTAAATTATACAAAATTATAATAAAGGCTCCTTAGCTCCTTAATCTAAATATAATATTTAATATTAGCTCAAAGCAAGCAAACTAAGACAAAACTACATTCTTGGTAACAGTTCTAATATAGTCAGTAGTTCCTGAACAAAAAAGCCATTACAAATACCAGCAGAGAGTATCTCCTGACTATTGTTAAAAGAAAAAAAAAAGACTGACACCATCCAGAAATTATATAAAAATAATTAGCACTGGGATAGAAAAGGAATAGTCTACAATTTATACTGTTCTCAGATTAAAAATTGAGGGATCATAATTCTGTAACAATTTGATTCCAACCTATATAAAATGTTCAATTTTTTAAAAAGCTAGTTTACCAAATTGTATATTCCCTAAATTTAATCATGAGGAAATATCAGACTGGCCCAAACTGAAGGACATCCTACAGTACTCTTCAAACGCAGCATCAAGATAAAAGACAGACTGAGGAACTGTTCCAAATTAAGAGACTAAGGAGACATAACAACTAAATGCAACATGGCATCCTAAATTTGATCCTGGATCAGAAAAGGGTATCAGTGGAACAACTGGGGCAATTTGAATAGCCTACGGAAATTAGATCAGGGGTCAGTAAACTTTTCTGTGTAAAGGGCCAAATAGCAAATATTTTAGGATTTGTGGGCCACGTAAGGTCTCTGTCACATATCCCGCTTTGCCTTTTTTTTTTTTAAATAACTCTTTAAAAATGTATACTCCATCTTAAAAGGGAACCCTCTTACACTGTTGGTGGGAAGGTAAATTGGTACAACCACTATGGAGAACAGTATGGAGGTTCCTTAAAAAACTAAAAATAGAGCTACCATATGACCCAGCAATCCCACTCCTAGGCATATATCCAGAGAAAAACATAATTCAAAAGGATGCGTGCACCTTGATGTTCATGCAGCACTATGTACAACAGCCAGGGCATGGAAGCAACCTAAATGTCCACTGACAGAGGAACGGATAAAGAAGATGCGGTACATATATACAATGGAATGTCACTCAGCCATAAAACGGAATGAAATAGTGACATTTGCAGAGACGTGGATGGACCCAGAGACTGTCATACAGAGTGAAGCAAGTCAGAAAGAGAAACACAAATATATAATATTGCTTACATGTGGAATCTAGAAAAATGGTAGAGATGAACTTATGTGCAAAGCAGAAATAGAGTCACAGAAGTAGAGAACAAACTTATGGTTACCAAGGTGAGAAGAGGGAGGTATGAATTGGGAGATTGGGACTGACATATGTACACTACTATGTATAAAACAGATAACTAATGAGAACCTACTGTATAGCACAGGGAACTCTACTCAATGCTCTGCGGTGACCTAAATGGAAAGGAAATCTAAAAAAGAGGGGATATATACATACATATGACTGATTCACTTTGCTGTACAGCAAGAAACTAACACAACATTCTAAAGCAACTATACTCCAGTAAAAATTAATTTTAAAAATGTATACTCCATCTTAACTTACAGGCCTTATAAAACATGCACTAAGCTTGATTTTGATAATCATACCATAAAAATATACACTCAATATTTAGGGAAATATGGGTAAAGAGGATACATGAATTTATACTATTTTATAACTTTTTCATCAGTTCAAAATGAAGAGTTAAATAGAAGTTAATTAAATAAATAAAATACAAATCTTAATTAGATCACTTCCATGTAAATAACAACTGTGACAACAATAAAGTTTCAAGCTGAAATACATCACCAGCTTTCCTGGGTCTCCAGTGTGAGGTGGTAGATCATGGGACTTCTCAGGCTCCATAATCACACGAGCCAATTCATCAAAATAAATCTCTGTGTGTGTGTGCATCTCTGTATGCATCTTAATGGTTCTGATTACCTGGAGAACTCTGACTAATACACTCTCTATTCTTCCTTCCTTTGGTCTAAACCACTAACCACTAATACACTCTCTGTCTCTGTGGATTTGCCTATTCTGGATATTGCATACAAATGGAATCATACATGTGAATTCTGTGTCTCACTTATTTCATTTAGCATGATGTTTTCAAGGCTCATCTATGTGGCAGCATTCATCAGTGCTTCACTCCTTCTTATTGTCAAATAATAGTACATGTATGGGGACTTCCCTGGTGGCGCAGTGGTTAAGAATCCGCCTGCCAATGCAGGGGACACAGGTTCGATCCCTGGGCTGGGAAGATCCCACATGCCACGGAGCAGCTATGCCCATGCGCCACAACTACTGAGCCTACACCCTAGAGCCCGCGTGCCACAACTCCTAAAGCACGTGCGCCTAGAGCCTGTGCTCCACAACAAGAGAAGCAACCACAATGAGAAGGCCATGCACCACAACAAAGAGTAGCCCCTGCTCGCTGCAACTAGAGTAAAAGCCCATGCACAATGAAGATCCAACACAGTCAAAAATAAACAAATTAATTAATTAATTTAAAAAAATAGTATATGTATGGCTATACCATACCATGTTTATCCATTCATCAACTGATGGGACATTTGGGTGGTTTCAACTTTTTGAATATTATCAATAATACTTCTATTACATGTGTGTACAAGTGTTTGAGTAGACATGTTTCATTTCTCTTGGGCATATACCTAGGAGTAAAACTGCTAAGTCATACAGTAACTCTATGTTTAAGATTCCGAGTAACTGACAAACTGTTTTCCAAGATGGTTACACCACTTTACATTCCCACCAGCAGTGCATGAGGGTTCAAATATCTCTACATCCTCGCCAACACTTGCTATCACCTGTCTTTTTTATTACTAACATCCCAGTAGGTGTGAAGTAGCATCTCAAATGGTTTGATGGTCTAAAATTGTAAAATAATCAAATGATTATCACCTTAACCAAATCAAAATGATTTTACAGAAGCTGTTGTAATTTAACCCAAAAGTTAACCATAACAAGTCTATGATTAGGTGGTAATCTCTCCAATGATTGGAATGGAGGCACCCACTACAGCTGACCCTTGAACGACATGGGTTTGAACTTCATGGGTCCACTTACATGTGGATTTTTGTCAGTTAATATGTACTACAGTATTGCCCAATCTGTGATTGACTGAATCCACAAATGCAGAACCATGCAGACAGAGAGCTAACTGTAAAGTTATACATGGATTTTCAACTGCACAGGGGTCAGCAGCGCTAATCCGTGCGTTGTCCAAAGGTCAACTGTACTCAATGAAAAGACACCAAGTGATAATGTCTTCTTATAACAGAGTTTGCTTGACATCTGATATCTGGTTAAACAAATGATTAATATACTTACTGCCTCTCATTATACTGAATTCACATGTGCATATATCTATATTCCATGAATATATTCTTATTCCAAAATGCTTTAAAATAACTTTAAAAAAGACATACTACACAGTAGGAATATTAAAAATAGACCTGCTTCTGACTGCATGGTATACTAGTCAACTAGACTAATCCTCCTGCCAAAAACAATTATAAAATCTTAGAAAAAAAATTTTAATACTCCCACTACATTGAGAAACAAAAAGTATGGTAGCAGTTATCATAAAGAGTTTAAAAGTAAGTTCCCCATCAAGGTGGTATCAGTGTAAGAGTAAACTAGAAATAAACCTGCTCCTACAGGGGTTTTACATATCTTGAATCTCAAACACATGAGGAAAGAGGGGAGAAAAATGACAACTCATAAACAAAAGCTGACCTTCAACGGGTTTTAGCCAAACTTTAAACTTTCTGGGTGGTCAAAATATGTCAAAGTATTTGTCTAGTTTAAAGCAATCCTGCACTAATAGTGCCCCTAGACATCTGGCAGAAGCAAAAGAAAAAGCAAATCATGTCTGGAGGAATTCCTGTGGGTAACATTCGAAGAAACAGGTGCTCACCATTTAAAAATTACATGTACAAATGAATAAAGCCTTACTAAAATCCAGCAGAATCAGATCTGCAAAGCTTCTAATATTGGAGTGATCAGAAACAGAATATAAAACAAGTATGCTTGTTACGCTTACAGAAATAAAAGGAATTGAAAATATGAGTAAAAACAAGTACCTATTAAAAATAAGCAAGGCTTTTTCAAAATGACTACTTGAAAAAGTGCCAAAGAAAATACCTATATACAATCCTGCAGCCTGTGGAACAAAAACCATATTCACAGAAAGACAGACAAGATGAAAAGGCAGAGGGCTATGTACCAGATGAAAGAACAAATATATATGAAATATATAAATATATATATATATATAAAAAAGAACAAACAAATAAATATCATGAAGATAATCCAGAACCTCGGAAAAAGAATGGAGGAAAAAATAGAGAAGATGCAAGAAATGTTTAACAAAGACCTAGAAGAATTAAAGAACAAACAGTCATGAAAAATACAATAACTGAAATGAAAAATACAGTAGAAGGAATCAACATCAGAATAACTGAGGCAGAAGAACGGATAAGTGACCTGGAAGACAGAATGGTGGAATTCACTGCCGAGGAACAGAATAAAGAAAAAAGAATGGAAAGAAATGAAGACAGCCTAAGAGACCTCTGGGACACATTAAATGCAACAACATTCACATTATAGGGATCCCAGAAGGAGAAAAGAGAAAGAAAGGACCCCAGAAAATATCTGAAGAGATTATAGTCGAAAACTTCCCTAACATGGGAAAAGAATAGTCACCCAAATCCAGGAAGCGCAGAGAGTCCCATACAGGATAAACCCACGAAGAAACACGCCGAGACACATAGTAATCAAATCAGCAAAAATTAAAGACAAAGAAAAATTATTGAAAGCAGCAAGGGAAAAATGACAAATAACATACAAGGGAACTCCCATAAGGTTAACAGCTGATTTCTCAGCAGAAATTCTACAAGCCAGAAGGGAATGACATGATATACTTAAAGTGATGAAAGGGAAGAACCTACAACCAAGATTACTGTGCCCAGCAAGGATCTCATTCAGATTTGATGGAGGAATCAAAAGCTTTACAGAAAAGCAAAAGCTAAGAGAATTCAGCACCACCAAACCAGCTTTACAACAAATGCTAAAAGAACTTCTCTAAGTGAGAAACACAAGAGAAGAAAAGGACCTACAAAAACAAACCCATAACAATTAAGAAAATGGTCATAGGAACATACTATCGATAATTACCTTAAACGTGAATGGATTAAATGCTCCAACAAAAAGACACAGGCTTGCTGAATGGATACAAAAAAAAGACCCATATATATGCTGTCTACAAGAGACCCACTTCAGACCTAGGGACACATACAGACTGAAAGTGAGGGGACGGAAAAAGATATTCCATGCAAATGGAAATCAAAAGAAAGCTGGAGTAGCAATACTCATATCAGACAAAATAGACTTTAAAATAAAGAATGTTACAAAAGACAAGGAAGGACACTATGTACTGATCAAGGGATCGATCCAAGAAAGAGATAAAACAATTATAAATATATATGCACCCAACATAGGAGCACCTCAATACATAAGGCAACTGCTAACACCTATAAAAGAGGAAATCCACAGTAACATAATAATAGTGAGGGACTTTAACACCTCACTTACACCAATGGACAGTTCATCCAAACAGAAAATTACTAAGGAAACACAACCTTTAAATGACACAACAGACCAGATAGATTTATTTGATATTTATACGACATTCCATCCAAAAACAGCAGATTACAGTTTCTTCTCAAGCGCGCATGGAACATTCTCCAGGATAGATCACATCATTGGTCACAATTCAAGCCTCAGGAAATTTAAGAAAACTGAAATCATATCAAGCATCTTTTCTGACCACAACGCTATGAGATTAGAAATCAATTACAGGGGAAAAAACGTAAAAAACACAAACACACAGAGGCTAAACAATACATTACTAAATAACCAAGAGATCACTGAAGAAATCAAAGAGGAAATCAAAAAATACCTACAGACAAATGACAATAAAAACACTATGATCAAAACCTATGGAATGCAGCAAAAGCAGTTCTAAGAGGGAAGTTTTTGCTACACAAGCCTACCTCCAGAAACAAGAAAAATCTCAAATAAACAATCTAACATTACACCTAATAGAACTTCAGAAAGAACAAACAAAACCCAAGGTTAGCAGAAGGAAAGAAATCATAAAGATCAGAGCAGAAATATATGAAATAGAAACAAAGAAAACAATAGCAAAGATCAATAAAACTAAAAGCTGGTTCTTCGAGAAGATACACAAAATTGATAAACCATTAGCCAGACTCATGAAGGAAAAGAGGGAGAAGACCAAATCAATAAAATGAGAAAGGAGAAGTTACAACAGACACCACAGAAGTACAAAGCATCCTAAGAGACTACTACAAAAACTCTATACCAATAAAATGCAACCTGGAAGAAATGGACAAATTCTTAGAAAGGTATAACCTTCCAAGACTGCACCAGGAAGAAACAGAAAATATGAACAGACCAATAACAAGTAATGAAATTGAAACTGTGATTAAAAATCTTCCAACAAACAGAAGTCCAAAACCAGATGGCTTCACAGGTGAATTCTATCAAACATTTAGAAAAGAGCTAACACCCATCCTTCTCAAACTTTTCCAAAAAACTGCAGACGAAGGAACACTCCCAATCTCATTCTATGAACCCACCATCACCCTGATACCAAAACCAGACAAAGAAACTACAAAAAATGAAAATTACAGACCAATATCACTGATGAGCATGGATGCAAAAATCCTCAACAAAATACTAGCAAAGAGAATCCAACAACACATTAAAAGGATCATACACCATGATCAAGTGGGATTTATCCCAGGGATGCAAGGATTCTTCAATATGCACAAATCAATCAACGTGATACACCATATTAAAAAATTGAAGAAGAAAAACCATATGATCATCTCAATAGATGCAGAAAAAGCTTTTGACAAAATTCAACACCCATTTATGATAAAAACTCTTCAGAAAGTGGGCATATAGGGAACCTACTTCAACATAATAAAGGCCATATATGACAAACCCAGAGCAAACATCATTCTCAATGGTGAAAAACTGAAAGCATTTCCTCTAAGATCAGGAACAAGACAAGGATGTCAACCCTCACCACTATTATTCAACATAGTTTTGGAAGTTTTAGCCACAGCAATCAGAGAAGAAAAAGAAATAAAAGGAATACAAATTGGAAAAGAAGAAGTACAACTGTCACTCTTTGCAGATGACATGGTACTATACATAGAGAATCCTAAAGATGCCACCAGAAAACTACTAGAGCTAATCAATGAATTTGGTAAAGTTGCAGGATACAAAATTAATGCACAGAAATCTCTTGCATTCCTATACACTAATAATGAAAAATCTGAAAGAGAAATTAGGGAAACACTCCCTTTTACCGTTGCAACAAAAAGAATAAAATACCTAGGAATAAACTTACCTAGGGAGACAAAAGATCTGTATGCAGAAAATTATAAGACACTGACGAAAGAAATGAAAAATGATACCAAAAGATGGAGAGATATACCATGTTCTTGGATTGGAAGAACCAATATTGTGAAAATGACTATACTGCCCAAAGCAATCTACAGATTCAATGCAATCCCTATCAAATTACCAATGGCATTTTTTACAGAACTAGAACAAAAAATCTTAAAATTTGTATGGAAACACAGAAGACCCCACATAGCCAAAGCAGTCTTGAGAGAAAAAAACGGAGCTGGAGGAATCAGACTCCCTGACTTCAGACTATACTACAAAGCTACAGTAATCAAGACAATATCGTATTGGCACAAAAACAGAAATATAGATCAGTGCAACAGGATAGAAAGCCCATAGATAAACCCACACACCTATGGTCAACTGATCTATGGCAAAGGAGGCAAGGATATACAATGGAGAAAAGACAGTCTCTTCAATAAGTGGTGCTGGGAAAACTGGACAGCTATATGTAAAGAATGAAATTAGAACACTACCTAACACCATACAGAAAAATAAACTCAAAATGGATTAGCGACCTAAATGTAAGACCGGGCATTATAAAACTCTTAGAGGAAAACATAGGAAGAACACTCTGACATAAATCACAGCAAGATCATTTTTGATCCACCTCCTAGAGTAATGGAAATTAAAACAAAAATAAACAAATGGGAACTAAAGAAGCTTAAAAGCTTTTGCACAGCAAACAATAAACAAGACAAAAAGACAACCCTCAGCATGGGAGAAAATATTTGCAAATGTATCATTGGACAAAGGATTAATCTCCAAAATATATAAACAGCTCATGCAGCTCAATATTTAGAAAACAAACAACCCAATCAAAAAATGGGCAGAAGACCTAAATAGACATTTCTCTGAAGAAGACATACAGATGGCCGAGAAGCACATGAAAAGCTGCTGAACATCACTAATTATTAGAGAAATGCAAATCAAAACTACAATGAGGTATCTCCTCACACCAGTTAGAATGGGCATCATCAGAAAATCTACAAACAACAAATGCTGGAGAGGGTGTGGAGAAAATGGAACCCTCTTGCACTATTGGTGACAATGTAAATTGATACAGCCACTATGGAGACTGGTATGGAGGTTCCTTAAAGAACTAAAAATAGAATTACCATATGACCCAGCGATCCCACTACTGGGCAAATACCCAGAGAAAACCATAACTCAAAAACACATGCACCCCAATGTTCATTGCAGCACTATTTACAATAGCCAGGTCATGGAAGCAACCTAAATGCCCATCAACAGACGAATGGATAAACAAGATGTGGTACATATATACAATGGAATATTACTCAACCATAAAAAGGAACAAAACTGGGTCATTTATACAGACGTTAATGCATCTAGAGACTGTCATACAGAGTGAAGTAAGTTAGAAAGAGAAAAACAAATATCATATATTAATGCATATATGTGGAACCTAGAAAATGGTACAGATGAACCAGTTTTCACAGCAGAAATCAAAACACACAAGTAGAGAAAAAATGTATGGACACCAAGGGGGGAAAGTGGCAGGGGGTGGGGGTTGTGGTGTGAGGAATTGGGAGATTGGGATTGACATGTATACACTGATGTGTATAAAATGAATGACTAATAAGAAAATTTTTTTAAAACAAACATTAAAAAAAAAAAGAAAATGCAATGTGTCAGAATTTGTTCGATGTACCTAAATCACTATTTAGAGGGAAATGATCTAACTTTCCACATTATGAAACTAGAAAAAGAGCAAAATAAAGCCACAAAAAAATCTATAAAATAATACAATAAGCAGAAAACTCAATGAGTTCTTTTAATAACAGATTAAACACAGTTTGAAGAGATTATAAACTGGAAAGCATATCCAAAGAAATTATTGAAAATGCACTATAGAGCAAGAAAGGGATTCACAATACAAAGCAGAAGTTAAAAGACATGTATGATAAAATGAAAACTTAAGACACATCTGATTAGACTTCCAAAAAAAAAAAAAGATAATAGTGAGAACAGGGAAAACATAATATTTGAAGTGAGTGAGTGGTCAACTATTTTCTGAAACTGATGAAAGACATCCATCCATAGACTGAAGAAGCTAAATGAATTCTAAACAGGATAAAGAAAAAGAATTCCACATTTGGACACACAGTCAAATGTAGAACATCAAAGCAAAGACACTATCCTGAAGGCAAGTAGAGAGGAAAAGAGATAACCTTCAACAGTATGACAAATTGACAGCTGACTTCCCCACAGCAACAATGAGATCTGGAAGAAAGTAGAATGGTATCTTCAATACACTGTAAGTCTATACTTATGAAAATATCTTTGAAGACTGGAAGTAAAAACAAAAAAATATGCTAAACTTCTCTCATAATATGAGAAATAAAAATTAAAACTACACTGAAATACCATTTCTATCCAATCACACTGGCCAAAGCTCAAAAGCTTGACAACATACTTATCCATGAGGCTATGAAGAAATCAACATTTTTATATGTTGCTGGCCAGAGACAAATGGCACAACTCCTATGAAGCGGGACTTGTCGATATCTAACAAAAATATATGTGCATTTATTCTTTAATCCAGCAACACTTCCTCTAGGACTTTATTCTAAAGATATAGCAATACCTCCACAAATATGTAACAATACATGCACCATTTATTCACTGCGACATCATTTGTAATAAAATACAAGAAACAGATAGGGAGGGTAGGAGGGAGACACAAGATGGAGGAGATACGGGGATATGTGTATATGTATAGCTGATTCACTTTGTTATAAAGCAGAAACTAACACACCATTGTAAAGCAATGTGAGAAACAAACAAAATGCCCAGAAAAAAAAAAAAAAAAAGGTTAAAAACCTACTGCACATATAGACACAATAGAGTATTATGCAGGCATAAAGATATGAGAAGGATCTCCATGAATGGATATGGAATGATTTTTAGGATATACTGTCAAATGAAAAATACAAAATGCAATAAAGTATGACTAGATTGTGTTTAAGAAGTAGAAATAAGAATGTATAAGTGTACATAAATACACACGTGTGAACATACATATAATGCACTTATTTCTGCAAAAAGGAACACAGAAGGAATAAAAGAGAACATTAATAAAAATGAGTATCTAGGGCTTCCCTGGTGGCGCAGTGGTTGAGAGTCCGTCTGCCAATGCAAGGGACACGGGTTCGTGCCCCGGTCCAGGAAGATCCCACATGCCGCGGAGTGACTGGGCCTGTGAGCCATGGCTGCTGAGCCTGTGCCTCCAGAGCCTGTGCTCCACAATGGGAGAGGCCACAGCAGTGAGAGGCCCGCGTACCACAAAGAAAAAAAAAAAAGAATATCTAGAAGAGGTAAATAGGAATGGAGCGGAAGATACAGAAATATAAATAAGACTTTTCTCAGTATTCTTTTGTATGTAGTTTTGACCTTTTCTTTAAATAAATTTATTTTTGGCTGCGTTGGGTCTTCGTTGCTGCACGTGGGCTTTTCTCTAGTTGCGGTGAGTGGGGGCCACTCTTCGTTGCAGTGCACGGGCTTCTCATTGCAGTGGCTTCTCTTGTTGTGGAGCACGGGCTCTAGGTGTGCAGGCTTCAGTAGTTGTGGCACATGGGCTCAGTAGTTGTGGCTCACGGGCTCCAGAGTGCAGGCTCAGTAGTTGTGGCACACGGGTTTAGTTGCTCTGCGGCATGTGGGATCTTCCTGGATCAGGGATCGAACCCGTGTCCCCTGCACTGGCAGGTGGATTCTTAACCACTGTGCCACCAGGGAAGCCCCTGTAGTTTTGACTTGTGATACATATTCAAAAGTTAATATCAAATAAAAAAGATAGAGACTAATATTTCCAGGAATATGGAGCAGACACACTTTCTCCTATTCTTCCTCCCTAAATACAACTCAAAACCTAGACATTACATGTAAAATAAACAGAAGATGACTTTGAATGGGGGATAATACAAAGCTGACCAACTAGGTACCTCAGGGACCAAGCAACAACAGGGTGGTGCGGTACCAGGGATTTTTGTGGGGCTTTATATTCCAGGTTTGGAGCCAAAGAAGTTGTCAACCAGGAAAAGCCAATGGGAGCAGACAAGAAGTGCCCCAACAAATACCTGTTCTCTCTGGCCAAAGGACAAGGAAAGGAGTAACTTAGCATAACTTTTAGACAATACTCGCTCTACTCCAGGCAAACATAAGAAAAAATACTGTGTACCCTACCCTGATCCATGAAATCAAAGGTAAAGAAAGGGGGGAGAACCTGGACTTCTATACTTGAAAGGCTCTAATGAGGTATCTCAGCACTCTAGCCAGGTGGAATCAGAAACCTAGTGGAAGAACAGGAAATGAGGTCATCTCCACAGTGGTGCCAGTGGAGACCACATGGAGAGCCCCCACTCCCACCCAGTAGTAACAAAAAGCAGCCACTCCATTCGGTGTCAATTAATGAGGAAGCACTTCCCTTCCCCTGCTAGAGTGGTGCCAAAAAAGTCAGTAAAAATAAGTTTAAGATCCAGAACCTTACTATGACAATTATGTCGAGGTTTCAACTGAAAATCAGTTGTCATAGCAAGAAACCAAGGTGAACTCAAACTGAATGAAAAATGACAAAAAATGCCAACACTGAGATGGCAGAGTTATTAGAATTATCCGACAAGGAATTTAAAGCAGCATGATTTTTTTTAATGCTTCATGAGTAATTACAAACATGCTTGAAACAAAGAAAATATAGAAAGCCTCAGAAAAAACATCTCAACAAATATAAGAATAAACAACCAAACAAATATGAAAACTGAAAAGTACAATAACCAAAATAAAAAACTCAGTGAATGGGAATCAACGGAAGAATGGAAGAGGAAAGCTTCAATCAACTGGAAGAAGGAACAATAGAAATTACCCAATTTGAACAGAGAGAAAATAGACTCAAAAAACTGAACAGAGCTCAGGAGCCACAAGATTACAACCAAAAAAACCTAACATTCATTTTATTGAAGTCCCAAAAGGAGAGGAGAAAAAAGGCAGGGCTGCAAAAGTAGCAGCAGAAATAACGGCTGAAAACGTCCCAAATTTGGCTAACCTACCAATTCAAGAGCTGAGCAAATCTCAAACAAGATAAATCCAAAGAAATCCAGGTCAGAACATTATATTCAAACTTCTGAAAACAAAAAGAAAAAATCTTGAAAGCAGCCAGAGAAAAACAACTCCTTACCTAGAAGGGAAAAACAATTCAAACAACAGTGAATTTACCATCAGAAACCATGGAGGCCAGAAGGAAACAGAACAATATTTTTCAAGTGCTAAAAAAAAAAGAACATCAGTTCAAAATTCTATACCCACTAAACATATCCTTCAGGAATAAAGGAGAAATCAAGACATTCTGAGATGAAGAAAAGCTAAGAGAATTGTCACCAGCAGACTTCTCGTAAAAGAATGGCTATAGGGGGCTTCCCTGGTGGCGCAGTGGTTGAGAGTCCACCTGCCGATGCAGGGGACATGGGTTCACGCCCCGGTCCGGGAAGATCCCACATGCCGCGGAGCACCTGGGCCTGTGAGCCATGGCCACTGAGCCTGCGCGTCCAGAGCCTGTGCTCCGCAACTGGAGAGGCGACAACAGTGAGAGGCCCGCGTACCGCCAAAAAAAAATAAAGAATGGCTATAGGAAGTTCTCTAAACACAAAGGCAACAATAAAAGAAGGAGCTTCTGAAAGTCAAAAAAAAAAGAACACAACAGGCAAAAATGTAGATAAATATGTTCCTTTTCCTCTTGAGTTTTCTAAATTATATTTGACAGTTAAAACAGAAATTGTAACCCTGTCTGATATGGTTCTAAACATATGTGGAAGAAATACTTAGGATGGTTATATTATAAATGGGTAGAGGACAGAGGCATATAAAGGGAAGTAAGGTTTCAATATTTCACTCAAAATCGTCAAAGGACACTAACAGACCATGATAAGCTATATACATATACCTAAAAGCTACAAAAAGAGAACACTCAAAAATATTACAGGTACTCATAATGGAATTCTACAAAATGTCCAAGTAACTCACAGGAAGGCAGAGAAAAGAAAGAGGAGAAACAGAAAACAAGGAGAAAGTGCAGAAAACAAAAAATAAAATGACAGACTTAACCCCTGACTTATCAATAATTACATAAGTGTAAATGGTCTAATTAAAAGACAGAGATTGGGACTTCCCTGGTGGCGCAGTGGTTGGGAGTCTGCCTGCCGATGCAGGGGACGTGGGTTCGTGCCCCAGTCCGGGGGGATCCCACATGCCGCGGAGCGGTTGGGCCCGTGAGCCATGGCCGCTGAGCCTGCGCGTCCGGAGCCTGTGCTCCGCAACGGGAGAGGCCACAACAGTGAGAGGCCCGCGTACCGCAAAAAAAAAAAAAACAGGAGATTGGCACAGTGGCTCAAAAAAACAACTTATGCTGTATATAAAAAACTCACTTCAAATTTACCAATATAGGCAGTTTGGAAATAAAAGAAGAGGAAATATATGTCATGAAAACATTAATCAAAGGGAAGCAGGTATGCCAATATTAATATCACATAAAGCAGACTTCAAAGCAAAGAAAATTACCAGAGATAGAGAGATATTAGATGATGATAAAAGGGTCATCTAACAAGAAGGCATAGCAATTCTGAACGTGTATGCACCAAAAAACAGAGTTGCAAATATATGCAAAGCAAAAACTGACAGACATGAAAGGAGGAAAAGATAAATCCACAATTAATTATGAGACATCAACACTCCTTTTTCAACAACTGACAGAACATATTAGATAGAAAACAAACAAGGATGTACTCACCAATACAAGCAGCCAGCAGGATCTAATACACCTTTATAGAACCCTTTACCCAACAACAGCAGAATACCCAGACTTTTTAAATGCCCATGACACTGGGACCATATCCTGGGTCATCAGATTTAAAAGAATTAAATCACAAAAAGTGTGTTCTGTGCTAAAACTAGAAAACAATTAACAAAAATATATCAAAAATCTCCAAACACTTGGAAACTGAACACTTCTAAATAATCCATGAAATCAGAAAGAAATATCAAGAGAAATCAAAACATACATTGAGTTTAATGAAAATTAAAATAAAACATATCAAAATTGTGATGTACAGCTAAAGCAATACTGAGATGGACTTTGATAGCAATAACTGCACACATTAGAAAAGAGGAAAAGTCTCAAACCAATCTAAGTTCCCACTTTAAGAAGCTAAAAAAAAAAGGGCAGCACAAAATAAACTCAAAGGAAGCAGAACAGAAAGAAGGACATAATAAAGATGAGAGAGGAAATCAATGACATTGAAAACAGAAAAATAATGGAGTAAATAAATGAAACAAAGAGCTAGTTCTTCAAATAGGTCAATAAAATTAACAGACCTTCAGCAAGAGTGATTAAAAAATAAATAAATAAAGAGAAAGGACACAAAGTACCAGTACCAGGAATGAAGCAGGGGGTATTACTAAACACCATGAAGACATCAAAAGTATAATTAGGGACTACTACAAACAACTCTACACACATAAATTTGACAACTTAGAATGAAATGGGCCAATTCCTCAAAAATTACAAACTACCACAACTCACCCATTGGCAATAATTTGAATATCCTTTAATAAGGAAGCTGAATTATTAATTTTAACTTTGGGGTTTTTTTTATTGAAGTATAGTTGATTTACAATGTTGTGTTAGTTTCTGGTGTATATCAATGTGATTCAGATATACATATATAATCTGTTTCAGATTCTTCTCCATTATAGTTAATTACAAAACACTGAATATAGTTTCCTGTGCTATACAGTATTGAATTAGTAATTTTAAAAATTACCTGTTTCCTTAAACAGCTGTTAATGTTTAAGAAAAAATTAGCACCAATTCTAAACAATCTCTTCCAGAAAATAGGCTAGGGATAAAAAATTCCCAATTCATTGTATAAAACTAGTATTATCCTGATAACACAACCAAAGACAATACAAAAAAGAAAACTAGAGACTAGCACTCCTCATAAATATAGACTTAAAGATCCTTGACAAACTATTAACAAACAGAATTCAGCAATATATAAAACAAAAATTATACACCATAACCAAGTGACGTTTATTCTAGAGTGGAAGGCTGGTTCAGTATTTGAAAATGTAATTCAAAATATTAAGAAGCGGGCTTCCCTGGTGGCGCAGTGGTTGAGAGTCCGCCTACCGATGCAGGGGATCGGGTTCGTGCCCCGGTCTGGGAAGATCCCCATGCCGCAGAGCGGCTGGTCCCATGAGCCATGGCCGCTGAACCTGCGCGTCTGGAGCCTGTACTCCGCAACAGGAGAGGCCACAACAGTGAGAGGCCCGCATACCGCAAAAAAAAAAAAAAAAAAAAAAATTAACTCAAGATAGATTAAAGACTTGAATGTAAGACCTGAAACCATAAAACTTCTGGAAGACAACACAGGCAGTCAGCTTCCTGACATCAGTCTCGGCAGTGATTTTTTTAGATGATGTCAAAAGCAAAGGGAACAGGAGCAAAAATAAACAGGTGGGACTACATCAAACTAAAAAGCTTCTGCACAGGAAAGGCAACCATTAACAAAATGAAAAAGTAACCTACCCAATGGGAGAAAATATTTGCTAATCATATAACTGATTATGGGTTAATACCCAAAATATAGAAAGAACTCATATAATTCAATAGCAAAATAACAATTTGATTAAAAAATGGGCAAAGAATATGAATAGACCTTTTTCCAAAGAAAATATACAGATGGCCAACACATACATGAAAAGGTGCTCAACATCACTAACCATCAGGGAAATGCAAATCAAAACTACAATGAGATATCACCTCATACCTATTAGAATGGCTGTTATCAAAAAAACAAGAAATAACAAGTGTGGAGAAAAGGAGACCCTTGTGAGCTGTTGATGGGATTGTAACTTGGTGCAGCCACTATAGAAAACGGTATGGAGGTCCCTCAAAAAAATAAAAATAGAACTACGTATGATCCAGCAATTCCACTTCTGGGTATTTACTTGAAGAAAATAAAAATGCTAATTTGAAAAGATACACACAACCCCAAGTTCACTGCAACATTATTTACAATAGCCAAGACACTGAAATAATCTGAATGTCCACCAACAGATGAATGGATAAAGAAAATGAGCTATATATTTGGGATATTTTTCACCCATAAAAAGTAATGAAATCTTGCCATTTGCGACAACATAGAGGGAACTTGGGGCACTATACTAAGTGAAATAAGTCAGAAAAAAGACAAATGCCATGTATTCTCACTTACATGTGGAAACAAAAAAAAAGAAAAAAGGAGATTTAAGAAGATGGCGGAAGAGTAAGATGCGGAGATCACCTTCCTCCCCACAGATACATCAGAAATACATCTACACGTGGAACTGCTCCTGTAGAACACCCACTGAATGCTGGCAGAAGACCTCAGACCTCCCAAAAGGAAAGAAACTCCCCATGTACCTGGGTAGGGCAAAAGAAAAAAGAAAAAACAGAGGCAAAAGAAAACGGACGGGACGGGAACCAGAGGGAGGGAGCTGTGAAGGTGGAGACGTTTCCGCACACTAGGAAGCCCCTTCGCGGGCGGAGACTGCGGGTGGCAGAGGGGGGAAGCTTCGGAGCCACGGAGGAGAGCGCAGCCACAGGGGTGCGGAGGCCAAAACGGAGAGATTCCCGCACAGAGGATCAGAGCCGACCGGCACTCACTAGCCTGAGAGGCTTATCTGCTCACCCGCCAGGGCGGGCGTGGGCTGGGAGCTGAGGCTCGGGCTTGGGCTTCGGTCTGAGCGCCGGGAGAGGACTGGGGCTGGCAGCGTGAACACAGCCTGAAGGGGCTAGTGCGCCAAGTCTAGCCGGGAGGGAGTCCGGGAAAAGGTCTGGAGCTGCCGAAGAGACAACAAACTTTTTCTTCCCTCTCTGTTTCCTGATGCCCGAGGAGAGGGGATTAAGAGCGCTGCTTAAAGGAGCTCCAGAGACAGGCGCGAGCCGTGTCTATCAGTGCAGACCCCAGAGCCGGGCATGAGAAACTAAGGCGGCTGCTGCCACCACCAAGAAGCCTGTGTGAGAGCAGAGGTCACTATCCATACCTCCCCTCCTGGGAGCCTGTGCAGCCCGCCACTGCCAGGGTCCCGTGATCCAGGGACAACTTCCCCGAGAGAACGCACGGCGCGCCTCAGGCTGGTGCAACGTCACGCCGGCCTCTGCAGCCCCAGGCTCGCCCCGCATCCGTGCCCCTCCCTCCCCACGGCTTGAGTGAGCCAGAGCCCCCGCATCAGCGGCTCCTTTAACCCCATCCTGTCTGAGCGAAGAACAGACGCCCTCAGGCAACCTACACGCAGAGGCGGGTCCAAATCCAAAGCTGAACTCAGGAGCTGTGCGAACAAAGAGAAAGGGAAATCTCTCCCAGCAGCCTCAGGAGCAGTGGATTAAATCTTCACAATCAACTTGATGTACCCTGCATCTGTGGAATAACTGAATACACAATGAATCATCCCAAATTGAGGAGGTGGACTTTGGGAGCAAGATATATTATTTTTTCCCCTTTTCCTCTTTTTGTGAGTGTGTATGTGTATGCTTCTGTGTGAGACTTTGTACAGCTTTGCTTTTACCATTTGTCCTAGGGTTCTGTCCTTCCGGTTTTATTTTTTTCCTTTTTAAAATTTTTTTCTTAATAATTATTTTTTACTTTTTCTTTTAATAACGTTATTTTATTTTACTTTATTTTATTTTATTATATTTTATCCCCTTCCTCCCTCCCTTCCCCCCCTATTCCTTTCTTTCTTTCTTTCTTTCTTTCTATTTTTTCTCCCTTTTGTTCTGAGCCGTGTGGATGAAAGGCTCTTGGTCCTCCAGCCAGGTGTCATGGCTGTGCCACTGAGGTGGGAGAGCCAAGTTCACGACACTAGTCCACAAGAGACCTCCCAGCTCCACGTAATATCAAACAGTGAAAATCTCCCAGAGATCTCCATCTCAATGCCAAAACCCACCTTCACTCAACGACCAGCAAGCTACAGTGCTGGACACCCTATGCCAAACAACTAGCAAGACAGGAACACAGCCCCATCCATTACCAGAGAGGCTGCCTAAAAGCATAATAAGGCCACAGACACCCCAAAACACACCACCAGACGAGGACCTGCCCACCAGAAAGACAAGATCCAGCCTCATCCACCAAAACACAGGCACTAGTCCCCTCCACCAGGAAGCCTACACAACCCTCTGAACCAACCTTAGCCACTGGGGACAGACACCAAAAACAATGAGACCTACAAACCTGCAGCCTGCAAAAAGGAGACCCCGAACACAGTAAGATAAGCAAAATGAAAAGACAGAAAAACACACAGCAGATGAAGGAGCAAGATGAAAACCCACCAGACCTAACAAATGAAGAGGGAATAGTCAGTCTACCTGAAAACGAATTCAGAATAATGATAGGAAAGATGATCCAAAATCTTGGAAATAGAATAGAAAAATGCAAGAAACATTTAACAAGGACCTAGAAGAATTAAAGAGCAAACAAACAATGATGAATAACACAATAAATGAAATTAAAAATTCTCTAGAAGGAATCAATAGCAGAATAACTGAGGCAGAAGAACGGATAAGTGACCTGGAAGATAAAATAGTGGAAATAACTACTGCAGAGCAGAATTTAAAAAAAAGAATGAAAAGAACTGAAGACAGTCTCAGAGACCTCTGGGACAACATTAAATGCACCAACATTCGAATTCTAGGGGTCCCAGAAGAAGAAGAAAAAAGAAAGGGATTGAGAAAATATTTGAAGAGATTATAGTTGAAAACTTCCCTAATATGGGACAGGAAATAGTTAATCAAGTCCAGGAAGCACAGAGAGTCCCATACAGGATAAATCCAAGGAGAAACACGCCAAGACACATATTAATCCAACTATCAAAAATTAAATACAAAGAAAACATATTAAAAGCAGCAAGGGAAAAACAACAAATAACACACAAGGGAATCCCCATCAGGTTAACAGCTGATCTTTCAGCAGAAACTCTGCATTCAGAAGGGACTGGCAGGACATATTTAAAGTGATGAAGGAGAAAAATCTACAACAATGATTACTCTACCCAGCAAGGATCTCATTGAGATTTGATGGAGAAATTAAAACCTTTACAGACAAGCAAAAGCTGAGAGAGTTCAGCACCACCAAACCAGCTTTACAACAAATGCTAAAGGAACTTCTCTAGGCAAGAAACACAAGAGAATGAAAAGACCTACAATAACGAAGCCAAAACAATTAAGAATATGGGAATAGGAACATACATATTGATAATTACCTTATATTTAAATGAATTAAATGCTGCCACCAAAAGACAGAGACTGGCTGAATGGATACAAAAACAAGACCTGTATATATGCTGTCTACAAGAGACCCACTTCAGACCTAGGGACACATACAGACTGAAAGTGAGGGGACAGAAAAAGATATTCCATGCAAATGGAAATCAAAAGAAAGCTGGAGTAGCAATTCTCGTATCAGACAAAATACACTTTAAAACAAGACTATTACAAGACACAGAGAAGGACATTACATAATGATCAAGGGATCGATCCAAGAAGGAGATATAACAATTGTAAACATTTATGCACCCAACATAGGAGCACCTCAATACATAAGGCAAATACTAACAGTCATAAAAGGGGAAATCGACAGTAACACTATAATAGTTGGGGACTTTAACACCCCACTTTCACCAATGGATAGATATCCAAAATGAAAATAAATAAGGAAACACAAGCTTTAAATGATACATTAAACAAAATGGACTTAATTGATATTTATAAGACATTCCATCCAAAAACAACAGAATACACATTTTTCTCAGGTGCTCATGGAACATTCTCCAGGATAGATCATATCTTGGGTCACAAATCAAGCCTTGGTAAATTTAAGAAAATTGAAATCATATCAAGTATCTTTTCCAACCACAACGCTATGAGACTAGATATCAATTACAGGAAAAGATCTGTAAAAAATACAAACACATGGAGGCTAAACAATACACTACTTAATAACCAAGTGATCACTGAAGAAATCAAAGGCAGAAGACTCAAATCAGTAAAATTAGAAATGAAAAAGGAGAAGTAACAACTGACACTGCAGAAATACAAAGGATCATGAGAGATTACTACAAGAAACTCTATGCCAATAAAATGGACAACCTGGAAGAAATGGACAAATTCTTAGAAACGCACAACCTGCCGAGACTGAACCAGGAAGAAATAGAAAATATGAACATATCAATCACAAGCACTGAAATTGAAACTGTGATTAAAAATCTTCCAACAAACAAAAGCCCAGGACCAGATGGCTTCACAGGCGAATTCTATCAAACATTTAGAGATGAGCTAACACCTATCCTTCTCAAACTCTTCCAAAATATAGCAGAGGGAGGAACACTCCCAAACTCATTCTGTGAGGCCACCATCACCCTGATACCAAAACCAGACATGATGTCACAAAGAAAGAAAACTACAGGCCAATATCACTGATGAACATAGATGCAAAAATCCTCAACAAAATACTAGCAAACAGAATCCAACAGCATATTAAAAGGATCATACACCATGATCAAGTGCGGTTTATTCCAGGAATGCAAGGATTCTTCAATATACGCAAATCAATCAACGTGATATACCATATTAACAAACTGAAGGAAAAAACCATATGATCATCTCAATAGATGCAGAGAAAGCTTTTGACAAAATTCAACACCCATTTATGATAAAAACCCTGCAGAAAGTAGGCATAGAGGGAACTTACCTCAACATAATAAAAGCCATATATGACAAACCCACAGCCAACATCGTCCTCAATGGTGAAAAGCTGAAACCATTTCCACTAAGATCAGGAACAAGACAAGGTTGCCCACTCTCACCACTCTTATTCAACATAGTTTTGGAAGTTTTAGCCACAGCAATCAGAGAAGAAAAAGAAATAAAAGGAATCCAAATCGGAAAAGAAGAAGTAAAGCTGTCACTGTTTGCAGATGACATGATACTATACACAGAGAATCCTAAAGATGCTACCAGAAAACTACTACAGCTAATCAATGAATTTGGTAAAGTAGCAGGATAGAAAATTAATGCACAGAAATCTCTGGCATTCCTATACACTAATGATGAAAAATCAGAAAGTGAAATTAAGAAAACACTCCCATTTACCATTGCAATATAAAGAATAAAATACCTAGGAATAAACCTACGTAAGGAGACAAAAGACCTGTATGCAGAAACTTATAAGACACTGATGAAAGAAATTAAAGAAGATACAAATAGATGGAGAGATATACCATGTTCTTGGAATGGAAGAATCAACATTGTGAAAATGACTCTACTACCCAAAGCAATGTACAGATTCAATGCAATCCCTATCAAACTACCACTGGCATTTTTCACAGAACTAGAACAAAAAATTTCACAATTTGTAGGGAAACACAAAAGACCCTGAATAGCCAAAGCAATGTTGAGGACAAAAAATGGAGCTGGAGGAATCAGGCTCCCTGACTTCAGACTGTACTACAAAGCTACAATAATCAAGACAGTATGGTACTGGCACAAAAACAGAAAGATAGATCAATGGAACAGGATAGAAAGCCCAGAGATAAACCCACGCACCTATGGTCACCTTATCTTTGATGAAGGAGGCAAGAACATACAATGGAGAAAAGACAGCCTCTTCAATAAGTGGTACTGGGAAAACTGGACAGCTACATGTAAAAATATGAAATTGCAACACTCCCTAACACCATACACAAAAATAAACTCAAAATGGATTAAAGACCTAAATGTAAGGCCAGACACTATGAAACTCTTAGAGGAAAACACAGGCAGAACACTCTATGACATAAATCACAGCAAGGTCCTTTTTGACCCACCTCCTAGAGAAATGGAAATAAAAACAAAGATAAACAAATGGGACCTAATGAAACTTAAAAGCTTTGGCACAGCAAAGGAAACCATAAACAAGACCAAAAGACAAACTTCAGAATGGGAGAAAATATATGCAAATGAAGCAACTGACAAAGGATTAATCTCCAAAATTTACAAGCAGCTCATGCAGCTCAATATCAAAAAAACAAACAACCCAATCCAAAAATGGGCAGAAGACCTAAACAGACATTTCTCCAAAGAATATATACAGATTGCCAACAAACACATGAAAGAATGCTCAACATTGTTAATCATTAGAGAAATGCAAATCAAAACTACAAGATATCATCTCACACCGGTCAGATTGGCCATCATCCAAAAATCTAGAAACAGGGCTTCCCTGGTGGCACAGTGGTTGAGAATCTGCCTGCCAATGCAGGGGACATGGGTTCGAGCCCTGGTCTGGGAAGATCCCACATGCTGCGGAGCAACTAGCCCCATGAGCCACAATTACTGAGCCTGCACGTCTAGAGACTGTGCTCCGCAACAAGAGAGGCCACGATAGTGAGAGGCCCGCGCACCATGACGAGGAGTGGCCCCCACTTGCCGTAACTAGAGAAAGCCCTCAAACAGAAACGAAGACCCAACAAAGCCATAAATAAATAAATAAATAAATAAAATTTTTTTTAAAAATCTAGAAACAATAAATGCTGGAAAGGGTGTGGAGAAAAGGGAACACTCTTGCACTGTAGGTGGGAATGTAAATTGATACAGCCACTATGGAGAACAGTATGGAGGTTCCTCAAAAAACTACACACAGAACTACCATACGACCCAGCAATCCCACTACTGGGCATATACCCTGAGGAAACCATAATTCAACAAGAGTCATGTACCAAAATGTTCATTGCAGCTCTATTTACAATAGCCAGGACATGGAAGCAACCTAAGTGTCCATCAACAGATGAATGGATAAAGAAGATGTGGCACATATATACAATGGAATATTACTCAGCCATAAAAAGAAACGAAATTGAGTTATCTGTAGTGAGGCGGATGGACCTAGAGTCTGTCATACAGAGTGAAGTAGGTCAGAAAGAGAAAAACAAATACCATATGCTAACACATATATATGGCATCTAAGAAAAACAAAAAAAGGAAAAAAGGCCATGAAGAGCCTAGGGGTAAGACAGGAATAAAGACACAGACCTACTAGAGAATGGACTTGAGGATATGGGGAGGGGGAAGGGTAAGCTGTGACAAAGTGAGAGAGTGGCATGGACATATACACACTACCAAACGTGAAATAGATAGCTAGTGGGAAGCAGCCGTATAGCACAGGGAGATCAGCTCGGTGGTTTGTGACCTCCTAGAGGGGTGGGATAGGGAAGGTGGGAGGGAGGGAGACGCTAGAGGGAAGAGATATGGGAACATGTGTATATGCATAGCTGATTCACTTTGTTATAAAGCAGAAACTAACACACCATTGTAAAGCAATTATACTCCAATAAAGATGTTAAAAAAATAAAAATAAAAAAATATTAAAACAAACAACAACAACAAAAAACAACTGAATACACAGACACAGTGAACAGACTGGTGGTTGCCAGAGCCAGGAGGGTGAGAGAATGGGCAAAATGGGTAAAGATGGTCAAACAAACAAAATTCCAGTTACAAAATAAATAAGTCATGGAGGTGTAATGTGAGTATAGTTAATAATACTCTACTGTATACTTGAAAGTTGCTATGAGAGTACATCTTAAAAGTTCTCATCACAAGAAAAGAAATCTGTAGCTATGTATGGTGAAGGATGTTAACTAGACTTAAACTGCGATGATCATTTCACAGTATATACAAATACTGAACCACTAAGTTGTATACCTGAAACGAATATGTCAGTTATACCCCAATTTTTAAAAAGTAAAATAATTTAAAAACTGTGGTACATCCAGAGAATGGAATTATTCAGCACTAAAAAGAAACAAGCGGGCTTCCCTGGTGACGCAGTGGTTGAGAGTCCGTCTGCCAATGCAGGGGACACGGGTTCGTGCCCCGGTCCGGGAGGATCCCACATGCCGCGAAGCGGCTAGGCCCGTGAGCCATGGCCGCTGAGCCTGCACGTCCGGAGCCTGTGCTCCGCAACGGGAGAGGCCACAACAGTGAGAGGCCCACGTACCGAAGGGGGGGAAAAAAAAAGAGCTACCAAGCCATGAAAAGACATAGAGAAACCTTAAATGTATATTATTAAGTGAAAAAAGCCAGTTTGAAAAGGCTACATACTATATGATTCCAACTATATGACATTCCGGAAAAACTAAAACTATGGAGACAATGAAAAGATCAGTGGTTTCCAAGGGGATGGGTGAAATGAATAGGAAGGGCACAGAGGATTATTAGGGCAGTGAAAATACTCTGTATGATATTATAATGATGCATATATATCATTATATACTTGTCCACATCCATAGAATGTACAATACCAAGAGTAAAGCCTAAGGTAAACTGTGGACTTTCGATGGTTATGATGTGTCAGTGTAGGTTCATCCTGGGTAAAAGAATGTACAGTTCTGATAGATGATAATGGGGGAGGCTATGCACATGTAGGGGCAAAATACATGGGAAAGCACCATACGTGCTTCTTGATTTTGTTGTAAACCTAAAACTGATCTAAAAAAATAAAGTATTTAAAAAAAAAAAGAGAAGAGATACTTCCCCAAAGAGGATATACAAATGGCAGATAAGCACATGAACGTCAGCAATCAGGTAAATGCAAATTAAAATTAAAATGAGTGATCAGTACACATCTATCAGAATCACTAAAATAAAAATAGCAACACCACCAAATGCTGACAGGAATGTGGTGAAGAAACTGGATCACTCATACATTGCTGATGGGAATGTAAAATGTTACAGTAACCATGGAAAACAGTTTAGCAGTTTCTTAAAAAACTAAATGTGCAACCACCACACAACCCAGCAATTGTGCTTCTGGGCATTTATCCCAGAAAAATGAAGGCTTTTGTTCACACAGAAAACCATACACAAAGGATTATAACTGGCTTATTTATAATAACTAAAAAATGGAAACAACACAGATGTCCTTCAATGGGTGAATGAATAAACAAACTGTGGTACGTGTACACCATGGAACACTACTCAGCAATAAAAAGGAATGAGCTATTGATATATGAAACAGCCTGGAAGAACCTCCAGAGAATTATTATGCTGAGTGAAAAAAGCCAATCCCCAAAGGTTACATACTGTATGATCCATTTATATAACATTTTGGAAATGACAAAATGAAAGAAATAGAGAACAGATTAGCAATTGGCAGGGATTAATGAGGGGTTGGGGCAAGAGGGAAAGTGAGTGTGGCTATAAAGGGGGAACATGAGGTATGCTTGCAATGATAAAAATGCTCCTGAATCTGTCTGTATCAATGTCAATTTCCTGGTTGTGATATCGTACTACAGTTTTGCAAAATGCTACCACTGGGAAATTGAATACAGAACACATGAGCTCTCTGTACTATTTCTCACAACTTAATGTGAATCTACAAATTATCTCAAAATAAAAAGTTTAATTTAAAAAGGATGAAAAAAGTATACCCGAAATTGATTCAAATCAGAAATAAATTAACCTGATAATATAACCACATACAAGAAAATAATTAATTCAAGAAACTTTTGAACACAGTGTTCTGACTATAAATCCTTCCCAAGATATATTCTAAAAATCAAGCAAAGAATCTTGAACTTTAGTAATCAGTTGGTTGTTGGTAATGGTAATAATGTAATAATTCCTAAACTACCTTGTGTGTAACTGAAGATAGAAGAAATAAGTAAATATTATGATATAATGGAAACCAGGGTTTTTGCCCACAGAGAAGGGAGGTACAATTATGGAATGGGGAAAGGTGAAAGACACACACACACACACACACACACACACACACACACACACACACTTCCTATGTCTATCCACTGAAAGTAACATGCAGTAATATCCCAGTAGAAATAAGCACATTAAAAGCCCACATAATGGTTTCTGATTTCTGGTCTGGGGTGAGGAAATTACTAGGTAAGCCTGGAACATCTTGTTATTCCAGAAAGCAGTAAAGTGCTCAAAAAATGACAGGAACATGTCAAAAGGTCACAGAAGCCAGCTTGAAGGAGCTCTTACTGCCCAAATTTAAGACAATTTGAACATCAAAATAATTTATGATACTTGATTATAACAAATTAAAAAAGAATCAAATTGTCCTTTTGGAAGTACTAGCCATGGCAATCAGAGGAGAAAAATAAAAGGAATCCAAATTTAAAAAGAAAACTGTCACTGTTTGCAGATGACATGATACTATACATAGAAAATCCTGAAGATGCAACCAGAAAACTACTAGAATTCATCAATGAATTTGGTAAGGTTGCAGGATACAAAATTAATACACAGAAATCTACTGCATTCCTATATACTAACAATGGAAGAGCAGAAAGAGAAATTAAACAATCTCATTTACCATCACATCAAAAAGAATAAAATACTTAGGAAGAAACCTATCTAAGGAGGCAAAAGACCTGTATACTCCAAAAACTATAAGATGCTGATGAAAGAAATCGAAGATGACACAGATGGAAAGATATACCATGTTCTTGTACTGGAAGAATCAATATTGTCAAAATGACTATACTACCCGAGGCAATCCACAGATTCAATGCAATCCCTATCAAATTACCAATGGCATTTCTCACAGAACTAGAACAAAAAAATTTTTAATTTGTATGGAGACACAAAAGACCCCAAATACCCAAAGCAATCTTGAGAAAGAAAAACAGAGCCCGAGGAATCAGGCTCCCTGACTTCAGACTATACCACAAAGCTACAGTCATCAAGACAGCATGGTACTGGCACAACAACACAGATCAATGGAACAGGACAGAAAATCCAGAAGTAAACCCACACACTGATGGTCAATTCATCTACAACAAAGGAGGCAACACTACACAATGGAGAAAAGGCGGTCTCTTCAATAAGTGATGCTGGGAAAACTGGACAGCCACATGTAAAAGAATGAAATTAGAACACTCCTTAACACCATACACAAAAATAAACTCAAAATGGATTAAAGACCTAACTGTAAGACAGGATACTATAAAACTCTTAGAGGAAAACAGAGACAGAACACTCTTTGACATAAATCACAGCAATATCTTTTTTGATCTGTCTCCTAGAATGGAAATAAAAAGAAATCAAATGGGACCTAATTAAACTTAAAAGCATTCTCACAACAAAGGAAACCATAAACAAAATGAAAAGACAACCCACAGGATGTGAGAAAATATTTGCAAATGATGCAGCCAACAAGGGATTAATCTCCAAAATCTACAAACAGCTCATGCGGCTCAATAAATGGGCAATGCCCAATCAAAAAAATGGGCAGAAGACCTAAATAGACATTTCTCCAAAGAAGACATACATATTGCCAAGAAGCACATGAAAAGATGCTCAACATCACTAATTATTAGAAAAATGCAAAGCAAAACTATGAGAGGGCTTACCTAGTGGCGCAGTGGTTAAGAATTCATCTGCCAATGCACGGGACACAGGTTCGAGCCCTGGTCCGGGAAGATCCCATATGCCGTGGAGCAACTAAGCCGATGCACCACAGCTACTGAGCCTGAGCTCTAGAGCCCGTGTGCCACAACTACTGAGCCCAAGTGCCACAATTATTGAAGTCCACGTGCCTAGAGTCCATGCTCCACAACAAGAGAAGCCACCGCAATGAGAAACCCATGCACCACAACAAACAGTGGCCCCCACTTGCCGCAACTAGACAAAGCCTGTGTGTGGCAACGAAGACACAACACAGGCAAAAATAAATAAATAAAATAAGTAAATAGATTTATTTTTAAAAAAACTACAATGAGGTATCACCTCACACCAGTCAGAACAGCCATCATCAAAAAGTCTACAAACAATAAATGCTGGAGAGGGTGTGAAGGAAAGGGAACCCTCCTTACAAAGAACCTTACATTCTTTGATGAGAATGTAAATTGGTACAACCACTATGGACAACAGTATAGAGGTTCCTTAAAAATCTAAAAATAGAACATGATCCAGCAATCCCACTACTGGGCATACAACCAGAGAAAACCATAGTTTTCCCAGGATACGTGCACCCCAATATTCACTGCAGTGCTGTTTACAATAGCCAAGACATGGACGCAATCTAAATGTCCACTGACAGATGAATGGATAAAGAAGATGTGGTACATACATACAATGGAATATTACTCAGCCATAAAAAAGAATGAAATAATGTCCTTTGCAGCAACATGGATGGACCTAGAGATTATCATGCTAAGCGAAGTAATTCAGACAGAGAAAGACAAATATTATAGGATATCGTTTATATGCAAAATCTAAAAAAAATGATACAAATGAACTTATTTACAAAACAGGAGCAGACTCACAGACTTAGAAAACAAACTATGGTTACCAGGGGTGGGGAGGGAAGGGTGGGGGAGGGGATAAATTGGGAGTTTGGGATTGACATATACTCACTACTATTTTTACAATAGATAACCAAGAAGGACCTATTGTATAGCACAGAGAGCTATGTTCAGTATTCTGTAATAACCTAAATGGGGAAAAAATTTGAAAAAGAATAGGAACACATATATGTATAACTGAATCACTTTGCTGTACACCTGAAACTAACACAATATTGTTAATCAACTATACTCCAAAATAAAATTAAAAAATAAAAAATAAATAAATAAAAATAAAATAGGAAAAGATTAGATCCTAACATACCTTCCAACTCTGAAAGCGTGGTGTAAGCAGTCCCAAACTTTACTGGTAGAATACACACCAAATTCATGATAGTGGCTGCTTCTTGTGAGAGAAGGATGAGAAAGAGACTCTGAAAGAAAGCAGCAAGGACTCTAACTTTATCTGAAGCAAGAGTGATGAACAAATGGAAACACCGGTTACATCTGGGTGGTGGGAACTCTGATGTTCGTAGTATGTGTTTTCTGTTATTTTTTATAAATCTTAAACCTAAACACACACACGCACACACACAAATTATGTTACTTGATTGTAACAAATTAAAAAGAATCAAGTTGTCTATAATAAAACCTAAAACAGAGGGATATATAGGTAGAGAAGAGAAACCTCTTCTTTACAAAAGAATGCTATCAAATAGTAGGAATCACAGAATTAGAAAATCACTATTTTGCAACAACAATGAAGTAAGTGATTCACACAAGACTCCTCAGTCAATACTAAAATCACTGGGTTAAAGTTTGTTGGGAAACAGGATATTCACTCAGTGTCAAAGTATCACCCCACTGATTACTTATTCTTAAACAGTGACAAAAATAATTTTAAAAAGAAAAATAACAAAGGGAAACAATATTTTTATAATGGACAGATTTGGCAGTTATCACTTTAGCACCAGCACTAGTGGAACACACTGACTTGTCTCCTCATGTTAATGCTGTAAGAAAGGTACAATATTCACCTATGTAATAACTAGACAAAAATGTTCAACCTAAATCTAATAAGGCAAATCTAAAATATGGGAGATAGTATAGGCAGTTAATCTGGACTCCTCAAAAATTTCAATACCATCCAAAAACAGTGTGATTATTCTAGAATGATTAAAGAAGATACTAAAGTGATACAATAATGAAATGTGATGCATGAATCTTATTTTTCCACTCATTTTATTTATTTCACTTGTTCAACCATTTTACTGAGGTATAACTGACACTGAAAAAGCTGTACAGATTCAATGTAGAAAATGTGATGAGTTCGGAGATAAGTATACACCCATGAAACTAGCACCACAATCTAGGCCATTAAAATATCCATGTGATGTATGAATCTTGATTGGATCCCAAATTGGAAAAAAAGAAGTCAGCTATAAAATTCATTTTTTGAAGATAAAGGAAACTGTATGTTAGATGGTACTCCTGAATTACTGTTATTATCTTAGGTATGATTAGTATTGTGGTTACATAGGAAAATGTCCTCTTTCTTAAGAGGTATGATGAAACATTTAAGTGAAATGTCATGTCTGCAACTTACTTTTAAAGGGTTTAAGAAAAAAGTACATGTGTGTGCATGTGTGTGTAGACAGAAAGATAAAGCAAATGAGTCTAACAGACAGAGTATTCCATAAAATACCAAATAATTACACTCTTAGTGTTTTTATTTCACTAAAGGTCTGTTTAAGTGAGATACAGAGGAAGAAATACATTCTATATCACACCAAGAATCTAGTTTTAAATAGACAGATAAGCACTAGGGAGGTTAAAGAATTTGTCCTGAATGGACTGTTTTGGGACATTGTGCAGACACAACTGGAAGGATTTATCATACATTGTTGGCATTCCAGATACTGCACGTTTTTGGCAGTGTGCTTACAGAATACTACTAAATATCAGGATATTCAAAAGCAAGCCAACAATAAGAACAGGAGAAACACAACAAAAAAGTCTGTGACTTTGAGTAAAGTAACTTGCAAAAACTACAATTAAATCTACTTTGTCCACCCATTCTAAAAGCCAGGACCCCTCTGTTAACTAGCACTTTTGCCATTTTTCTACGCAAAATCAGTATTCCAAATAACAGCTAAGTATCGCTACAGGATCGTGACAGACTTAAATCATTAAAGTTAAATATGTACAGTTTCACTTTAACAGTTTTGTAATATTCTGATCCTTTGAAACGTGTTAACCCATGTTTGATATGACAGTTCTCTACTAACTGGTATACCTGATTAACCAGAACTATCCATTGCTTAACAATGGTGGAAAATAGGATGGAGTAGGGGAGTGGGGAGTACAATATAAGATTCCATGATAAAAAGCAGATAATCATCACAAAGTAACTATTATAAAATAAACCTTTCAACAGTGAGGGCAATTTAAAAACTCCATTTCTAAATGTCATCCTATTTGAAATGTATATTTTTACCATCTGTATTGTGTTGTAGTGTGTAATTGAACAAATGAGTATGGTCACAAAGTGAATTCCAGGTTAACCAGGACATTTTTGGAAGGGGAAGCAGTTGGAATTGGGGACTTTGACAATCATCACACTATGACAATAACATGTAACTATGTTATTATCCCCATATTAAGAATGATGATAAAGCAGAAACTAACACACCACTGTAAAGTAATTATACTCCAATAAAGATGTTAAAAAAAAAAGATGAAACAAAGACGGAGGTTAAGTAACTTCCCCCAAACCATATAACTAGTAAGTGGGCAGAGCCAGGATTCAAACACAAAGCCCAACTCCAGAGCCTGCCCTCAGGATGACTAGGCTACCTAGTATTTCCATTGTTTGTTTGTTTTGAGGAGTGGCTGATGCTGAACACCTGTACTAAGTACTGCTTTACATCATATAATATTCACAACAACCCTGTGAAGCAGGATTTTTAGTCCTGTTTTTCAGAAGAGAACACTGAAGCTGAGAGAGGTTGAGTAACCTGCCGGAAGTTACACTGCCAATGGATGGAAGAACCAGGATTCAACTCAGGTGTGTCTGACTCCACAGCCCTTGCCCTTAATAGGACTACACTCTGCCTTCCACATTCTATGTATAAAACATTCCTTATTTTTCTAGGAAACACATCTTCTACTAGACAACTGTTAGCTGTTAAACATATGTTCCTGAATTTGTTTGGAATTAATAACACTTAATTTCTCTGAAAATATTACTTCTTGTAAATTAATGAGATTTCACAATATGAGAAAACAAACTTAAAGTGAGGGTGTTATAATGTAGGAAATTATCATAGAAAAGCCCTCAAAAGCTATTTGGTTCAAATCCCTAAGTTCAACAGACTTGGAAACTAATAATAATTAATGGTATGTATGTAACCAAAAAAAGGGCTTGCACCAGTTAGGGAGCAGTTGAAGATGTGACATGACTGAACCTTCATATTATACAAATACGTTATCAAATGTTTTTTAAAAGCATAGAGTTTGCAACCACTCCAAAAACGTTCACAATTCATATAATTGCCCCTCTCTTAAAATCAGAAACCATTCTCATTTTACTTATTTAAATCCTCCTTGTTTGAAAAAAATTTTTAAATAGCTGAAATCCTCCTCACTGTACCCTGAGTGGAACCAAGAAACCCAGAGACCTGGTTACCATCCGGTTTGTGAGATTCTAATGCACATTGACCACATGTGGCCAGGGCTACTCGGCAAGTTTCCTAATCTCAAAAATGAGAATAACAGTACCTACTTCACAAGGTTGTTGTGAGGTGTAAATGAGCTAACACATGCAAAAAGGTTACAACTGTGCCTGCGTATAAGCAACAGGTGTGTTATCCGTTATCACTGAGGTTGGTGTGTGTCCATTACTGAAGCACCACTTGGACGGAAAAATACCTATCAGCTTTCTCTTTCTCTGGAAAAGCTTTGAGGAAACTCACTCAGAACTTGATTTCACCTTTGCACGGTAACACCTGTATCCTCTTCCTTTAACCACCAGGCACGTGAAGAACCCTCATTAGTAGAAAAAAGCTTCAGTTGGCTCCATCTAATCAAACTACCACTCCGTTTTTTGCTAGTTTTCACCGTCAAACAACCTTAAATATATTTTCTGTAGCTTCTGGTATTGATATGACTGAGTTGCCCCTTAGGAAAACCGACTGGCATTACCCTGGGGAAGTCAGAACTTGATTTTGGGGGTTGTGTAAAGCAGGAAAATAGAACAAATAGAGTAACGCAAAAACCACAATGCTAATATACTAACGAGTGGAGAGAAGTGTATTTGCCCCTCCTGACAGTTAAATCCTCTAATCAGCTCTTTCCCTCCCTATAGGAAATCTATAAATAAGAAGCCAAATTATAACCAAACATTTGCTGGGACAGTCCAGTCACAGGGACCAGACGTTTAAGCCTCTAGGCAGTGCCACCTTCTCTGAACAGTCTGCAAACACCACTTCCAAATTCTGCCTCTCCAACTCCCATTTTTCTATAATTCAATGCTGCCCATCTACCCTCTGCTGTAAGTCTTTCTTTAGATATGTTAATATCATCTATTAGACTACATCAAGTGCCACTCTTCCTGCTTTCAACCTGAAAAAGACAGACATCTTTTAAGATGTCTTTGAGATGTCTGCATCTTTTAAGATGCAGAAAACTGAGCTCACCTATTGTGTGATTTTATTAAGCCAATACAGCTGAGTTCTGCGGGTGGTACCAACATCATACCACATACACTCCCCCACCTCCACCCACCCCTGACACACCTCTAATCACTTTTGCTTTGATAGCTCTTAACTTGGACTTCATTCCCCACCATATTCAGTGACCTCTCTACAGTTCCCATTCTTCTGTATTTCACTATGGCAATTGATACAATTTGCCACCCATTTCTTAAAAACTTTCCCCATCACTCGTTTTAACAAAGCCTAAAAACTGTTGATTTTGCTCATTAACTTTTTTTTAAATTTATTTATTTTTGGCTGTGTTGGGTCCTTGTTGCTGCACGCAGGCCCTCTCCAGTTGCAGCGAGCGGGGGCCACTCTCCATTCAGGTGCACAGGCCTCTCATTGCGGTGGCCTCTCCTGTTGCGGAGCATGGGCTCTAGGCGTACAGGCTTCAGTAGCTGTGGCACGTGGGCTCAGTAGTTGTGGCTCGCAGGCTCTAGAGCGCAGGCTCAGCAGTTGGGGCGCACGGGCTTAGCTGCTCCACAGCATGTGGGATCTTCCCGGACCAGTGTTCAAACCCATGTCCCCTGCATTGGCAGGTGGACTCTCAACCACTGCACTACCAGGGGAGCCCTGCTCATTAACTTTAAATTGCTCCACAGTACCTATGGTGGTTAAGCGTCCAGGTCCTAGAATCAGATAGACATGGATCCAAATCCAAGGCTCTACTTCTTACTAGCTATGTGCCCACGGGAGAGTTACTCCTTTAAGCCTTTTTCCTCCACTACAGAATGGACATAATGACATAACTGGCTATTGAGTGCTTAGCATAATCATCTTACTCTGGCACAAAGTAATCACTCAATAAATATTAATTATTACCTTTGTGTCCTAATTCTCCTGCCATTTTATTCTTCTCTTTCTACCTTGAAGAATTCACCATCTCAAACAGCTTTGACTAATAATGCAATTAAGTATATTCCTGAAGTTACTGTGGCAGGATTAAACCTTTCATCCTCTTCATCAGTAATAAAGAAAATCATTATTTCTAGATTTCACCAATATCTAAGAAATAACCTGCTGAAAACTGATTTCATTTTCATACTCTTTCTTAAAGTACTCATCTCCCTTGGCCTCTGCAATACCATACTTTAAGATTTTTCTTCTCTGGCCATCTCTTCTCAGACTCTACTGCCAGCTCATCCTCCTGCAACCAGCCTCTAAATGTTAGTGTTCTAAAGGGAAAGCCTAATAGTTTTCTTCATTTCTCATACTGTAGCCTCTCCCTTGGCAATCTCATGCTTCATCATGGTTACAACTGCAATCTATAAAGAAGTAAATGACTTCCACATTATCTCTAGTGCAGACTTCTCCAAGTTCCAGATCCCCTATATCCAACTGCCTACTGACATCACCATGCTATGACAAAGCAACTTAAACTCCATAGATACAAAACTGGATTCATGGTCTTCGTGGGTTCATGATTCCATGATCAACCAAACCTAGTTCTTCTCCAGTATTTTTTTTTAGTGAATGAATGGCATCACCATCCATCCAAGCTGCATAAGGCAAAATTCTAGAAATCTAGAAGTTACCCTTTATAACTCCTCTTCCTCCCCTTCCAAATTTAATCTATTCCAATTTCCATTAAGTGGATATTGCTGCATGAATTTCAACCTATTTTTTACACTAATACAAAAATAATCTCCCTTGCTGACTTCATTCCTCCACTAACCATTTTATCACTATCATGCCAAGGTCTCTATCAACTGAAACTTCCCCACCTTGCCTGTTCATCCCTCCCTAACATCTATCTCAACAATCAAATTTCTTATTTCTTCTAAATATTCTACCTACTCAAGCCACAAAAAAAATCTACTTTACAATTTCTGCATATGATTTATTCTTTCCCATTCCTCTTCCCTATCCAAGTCATGTCTTTTTCTCTCTCAAAACTCTTCTTAGAATCCTTCATTCGTTCATTCGTTAATTCAACCCAATATCACTCCTTACTAGGAAAATAAATAAATAAATAAAGTTAGATTCAGGGTCACAGTTTATTCAGCCCAATAATCTGTCTTTGACAGAGACACCAACAGAACACATATAGTTTTCCTCCCATAGTCCTCAAAATCAGTTATTACCCTAATATACTAATTATTTCCTCTATATTAAGCACTGCATCTTTCAACATACACATATTTTATGTCTTTTATGAACAGGTGTGTATTTTCAGCCTTTTCTACTTCACAAGGTTATAAACTTCACAAGTTTAACATCAACCATATAAAACTGACTTTTCTTTATTTGTTCCGAATTTCCTCTCAAGCACCTCAAGGTAGTCCTCCTATTTTAGCATTTTCTGACTTGGTGAACAGCTGGTAGTTTTTTCACCCATATCACTTGTGATTTTAAAGGAACACAAAAATAAATACAGCATGCATCACACCCTTACACTCTGCTTACAGGGCATGATCCAGCTGTATTCATATCTGTATTCCTGTTTCCGTAATAATGTCTCATGAAGAGAAGGTGCTCTATACATGTTCAACAAAATTAAAGGAATTCTGCTTAGGCCTGATGTTGTGTTCATGAATGCCAAAAGAAGTAGAACCTCTCAAATACGTTAACTCTGCTTCTGTTCAATAAAAATAATATTTGGGCTTAAAAAAGGTAGAAAGAATTGGTGCCTAGTATAGGTGAGGACACTGTAACAGAGCACCTTGCTGCTCTTAACGAACTGAAGCTGCTCTTCGATGTGATCACCGAACCACTGCCAGCGGAGGAAGCACAGAGACCCAGAGGGCTGCCAAAGACTAGAAAAGAGGAAATAAATGTAGGCCTGATTAAAAAAAAAAAATAGAAAGAATTGACAACAGTCCAGTATACTCAATGCCCATCCTTTTCTAAATTCAGATTATTTAAAAAATAGCTTCTAATCACTTAGGAAAGAAAATGCTAAGCATTTGTGGAACCAACCTATGTTATACCAGACGAATTAATTTCCTTTCTTTTTTTTTTACGAGAGTATCTTTACAGATAGACATCACACATCAAAAAGATGTAAAAGTAGTATGTTGGTAGAATTTCAACAAAGTATTTGACCAGGTTCTCATCACACCCATATGGATAAGATAAACAGAAGATGGATAACGGTACAATTAGGTAGTGAGGTAACTGTTTAACGACCATAACAACAAGTGCTCATTAATGAATTGTTATCAACCTGAAGGGCAGTTCAGGACTTTCATCTGTGGCCTTTCCCTGTTCAACAATTTTACCAATAGGAGGAAAATATATCTACGGGATCAGTGAGTACCCATATCCAAATACACATATATAACTGTGAGATAGGCAAGCGCTGTAACTTATGCCACAAATGTAAAACAAACACACAAACAACAAAGAGGCTTAATGGCTTAGTTCACATCAAACTTAGTTCAATCTGACAGCAACAAGCTCAATATGATGTGGAAACAAGAAAAACTAATGTGATGCTAGCTGCAGCAGTAGTATCTCAAACATGGGTGACAGCAGTCCTGCTTAACTCTGGACAGATCAGACCACAACTGGGATATGCTGTACCCTTCTATGGGTCACTGTCTTCAAAGGATCATAACCATGCTGGCACATGTTCAGAACAGAAAAACCAGGATGCTTAGGGGCCTGAATACCATTAAAGGAAAGGCAGGAGGGAATGGAGATTTATAAATAGGACAAAGCAATGCCTTGAGAGGAAAACAATGGCTACCTTCATTCAGTCATTCAACAAACATGAATTTCAAACCTATTTCTGGCCAGACATTGTGGCTGTGACTGGGGATATAGGAAAAAGACAGTCTATATCTGTGAGAAATTCATGTGTATATCTGAAGAGTTGAAACAGATTTGATCTAAAAAAGCTTTAGATTGTTCTATATGATTTCATAAGGTAGAAATAGGAGCAATGGAAAGAAGTTCTAACGTAATTGATTTCAGCTGCATATAAGGAAGAGCATTTTAAGAGTCAAAGCTGTCTAATGAAGGAAGAGGCTGCCTGAGTAGACAAGGTTCCCATCAGTAATGGTGTACTTAAAGAGGAGACTGCTGAAATAAGACAGGCACTGAACTGGGCCATTTTTAATGTTCCTCACCTTCTACACTATGATTCTTTCTGTACTTCCTCAGGAAATGGACTCACCAGGTTCACCCTACTTATGTACTACAGCATCACAGGTTTCCCACAGTTGTGACTTCCAACTTTGTACCCTGTCCCCCACTGAAGCAATGCCATATAATTACGTATGGATCTGAGAGCAACAGGAATAATGCAATATAGGAAGAAACTAACCCATCAGCACAGAGAATGCAAAAAAAAATCAGTACTGTTCAATGTGCCTTATATTTGTAAAGAAAATGTAAGAATTCTCTATCCTCGAAGTAATAAATTCAATTTAAAATATTACGGAAAAAAAACTTTTTAACAAGTCTATAGAGTAAAACAAATGTGGCAAAATGTTAACAGTTGTTAATCTAGGTGTGTAACACTACAGTGATCCTCTTTCAGTGTTGTGTATGTTTGAAATTTTTCAAAATAAAAAGTCTGAAAAAAATTTTTAGAAATATATTATGTTCAATTAATATAAATAAGGATCTGCTATGTACTGCATCTCTTGTTGGAAGCCATTTTTTTCTAACCAACAAGGAAAAAATAATTTTAATTTAAGATCACTTTGAGAATTTGTGTCCTAAATAAGCACTCCAAACCCCTCTACTATAACGTTATGTGGAAACTAAGTTTAGAATATATTTCTAAAAAGAAATAATTCACCAGATACAGTAGGCCAAATACCATGAACTAATCAAATTATGAAATTGATTAAATGGCTACTTAAATCCATTTTAAAAATCACAGGCGGGATAAACGTAGAGAAAGGTCTAGACCATTTACTTTTATAAATTGGTTTAAAATTACTGAAGCTTATTTTCATTCATTTTATTTTTGTAATTTTAAAACACTCTCTAGAATACACTGGCTCTATATGCTGGAACTGGGTATTCAAACAGTTCACCCGTCCAATCTGTTAATATTAACTTCTTGGAAGCAGTCCCTCACACTTTAGCACTTTCTCAGTCTGGATACAAGAAATGGGCTACGATTGGAATTCCAAGGGCTCCCTTTCTTTTAAATAGCAGCCTGTTAAGACAAAAGTGATAAAAAGAGGGGAGCATCTTTTAACCACCAGCCCCGAAAAAAGGCTTCCCCTTCGGTTGTCGTCAACTCTGACTGCTGTCGACCCTTTTTCAACACACTGCCTGGTAGTTTCGGTTGAAAAACAAAATGGAAAAAAAAATTTTTTTTAATATATATATGTCCCATTTTCCTGGGGCAGGTAGATAGATCCCCTTTTGTAGAAGTGGCTAAAGCTAGGCTCCCCACGGATTTCATCTCGTTGCCAAGGCAGCGCCGACCCGACTGGTCCGGCACGAGGGCAGTTCCCGCCGCCCGGACCCCAGGGCGGCCCTGGCCTGCGGCAGAGCAGCCCCGGCCCAGCCCGGAGCTCCCCAGGCCGCAGAGTCCCTGCCGCGACCCCGGACGGCCCGGCGGGCGCCCCGGGACCGCGGCGAAAGGCGGGGACATGAGGCTCGACTTACAGTGACACCATCCGAGGTGACAGCACCAGTGCAGCTTGAAGCACTTGCCGTGGCTGTGCGTGGCACAGATTGAGAGCCCGTCGCACGGCTGGAAGTCGGGTCTGCGGGCGGCGCAACTCCGCGCCAGGGCCTGAGCCTCGTCCACTTTCTCGCTCTTCCAACCGCGCTCGGGCGCCGGCGCCGCGGCCGCACACATTTCCTCTCCCTCCGCGGAGCCGAGACCCGGAGCTCAGGAGGAGCGGCGTCTGGGCGGGCAGGAAACCGAGCCGGCTGAGGACGCGGGAGGGCGGGGCGCGAGCTGGGAGTCACGCCACCGCTTGAAGGTGGCGGTGGCGGCGGCGGGAGCGCAGCAACCCCAGGTTAGCACAGGAGCCGCCCCGGGTGCGACCGCGGTCTGGGCCTGCCGCCGCCTTCCCTCCCTCCGCCGTGGCGCGCGCCGCGCCCCCACGCGCACACGCACGCGCACACGCCGACCCCGGCAGACGCCACGAGTCCCTCCGCCAACCCCGCCTCCTCACACACGCCGGGCTTGGGTGCTGGGTCGTTGGCGTACCCCGCAGCCGCCGCACACTCAGTCCTCAGAGGCTGAGCCCGACCGACGGAGGGCCGTTAGGAACACACCCACCTCGGCGGCTCGGTTTTCACACGCAGGCCAGCTTCCAGGAACACTTCCCACACTCAGTCCCCACACACACTCCCCTTCGACACACACGTCCACAATCCGCAGAGGGCTGTGCACGCTGAGGACACGCCCTCCCAGACGTCCAGTGGGCTGGTCCCTGCGCAACTGGGAGCAAGGCTTTCTCACACGCACAGCCTCTCCCCACGCGCACCCCACGTTGCCCTCGTACACATCCCCCAGAGGGTCTGGGCACCCAGGCCCCTGGGGGCGCGTGCACATACGCACGCAACAGACGCGCGCTCCCCCGGGGCTGCCTCCTGCTGCCAGCAGGGCCACTGGGGCGCACGTCCCGGGCCACGCACGGCCACCAGCCCCTCGCGGCCCCTGGTAACCATCGCTCGCCCAGGTCTCAGCCCGAGGCTGCAGCCCCGCCTTGCTGAGGGGGAAAGTAACCAAGCTGGGTGCCGTGGTGTGTGTGTGTGTGTGTGTGTGTGTGTGTGTGTAAAAGAGATGCACGGGAAGTGCGATGCACGGGACTGGTATGTGGAATGTGTTGCGTGTGTGTATTTTGGCATGTATGTGATGTGTGGGCGTGTATGCTTGTTATGTGGAGTAGGTGTGGTGTGTGTGTAATTGGATGTGTTGTTAAGTGAGTACATGGTACATGTGTGGTGTGCATGATGCCTGTGACTGTTATGTGAACTGTGTGATATGAGGTGTGTATACACGTGTATGTGTCATGGATGCATGTGACCAATGTGGAGTGTCAGTGGTGTGTTTATGTGTGGTAGGGTATATGTTCTGTGTGTGATATTCGAGTAGCTGAGTATGTGTGTATCCATGTGTACGTGGGCTGCGGTGGGCACGGTTGTTACATAGCATGTGTGTATGTGTGTGTGGTATGTATGTGGCAGTGTGGTGCATATGACTGGCATATTGAGTGTATGTGTGCGGTGTATGCGGGTGGAGTTGGGTGTGTGCAGTATGTGTGTTTGTGGGCATACAAACAAGACTCGTGTTTGCCATGGACTCTGTGCCTTTGTGTGTTAATGCCCACCCTGGCCAGCAGGTGTAACTGGCCCTGAAGGTGACTGCAACTCTCCCACCCAATCAGCTTGCCTTCTTCCCTCTTGAGGACAAGTTGCTCCAAATAGATTTTCCATGCTAGGCTCCGCTGCTGAGAGCCCACCCCGGGCAGGGTTCAGTGAAGAGAAAACAAACCATTTGCTCCCGGGGAGCACAGTTGGGAATTAGCGTTTCCCTGCAACAAGGCCAGAACCCAGCCTTGAACACAGAAAAGGAGGGGACCTCCTCTTGCTATTTGCCAAACATTTTTCAGAGCAGAGGAAAATGCCTGTAATTGCCAAGGTTCAGGGAACAACAACAAAGCCTTTCAGTACAAATGCTGTGTGGGAACATGTTTATGCCCAGGTCCACCTTCTCCATTACTTTATTCCTTTCCTGCTTTGCACTGACAAGGAGACTCATCATGGTTTTGAAATAACCAAATTCATCTTCAAGCTTTGAAAATCCTCACTGCCATAAGCAATCTTCCCTTTTATTTAACCTTGGCTTAAGAAGGGAAATGTAATTTGCATATGTCTGACTCTAGTGAAGGCTTCATTTATTAGGGGTTGAAGAGAGACAATTTGGTGGCAAAGGTATTTTCAAGAAAGGTATGAATCAAAATCTCATAATATGGTTCCCTCCAATAACCTAACACTGAAACAGTTATAAACATGAAACATCATATCTTCAGCTTCAGCCCCAGGTGTCCCTCTCCCCCACCAAAAAAAATCCTAAGGAAGTACATCCCTGACTTATAAAATTTCTCCATCCCTGCTGTTAATTTCACAGTCTGACCCACCTCAGAATAACACGAATAAAAGGAAGGAACAATTTAATCCAAGAAATTCATAATCCATTACTGCTGTAGCAAGCCAAACCAGAATTTTTCGAAAAGGGGATTCCCATCTCTCCTACCCTATTTTTCTCCTTCCCCAACCCATAAATTCACTCTAATACTGTCCATGTTATATAAGGTCTTATAACAGAAATCTTTCAGTAACTAGTATTTGAACAGAATCCTTCCACTGGCTTTTACTCTAGGGTGAACCATATAAGATTCTACTATATGAAATCATGCCATCTTAGCTAGTGAAAAATGAGCACAAGAAGTAATGTGCCATATTGAGGAGGCAAGGTAAATTACCCAAATACCCTACTTTATGTTAGCCATATGATTTGAAGCTGAGAAGCCTTTACATTTTCTATAACATAAAATTCATTCCATTCCCTTGCCCTAAAGATGTTATTAACCTCTATTGTCTGCAGTGGGGCGGGAGGAGGTATATGTGCTGTGACCTGTCAAACGTGTATACACACAGCGTTCGGGATGTGTTGTCGGGATATAAGCTTTTTTTTTTTTTTTTTTTTTTTTTGCGGTACGCGGGGCTCTCACTGCTGTGGCCTCTCCCGTGGCGGAGCACAGGCTCCGGATGCGCAGGCTCAGCGGCCATGACTCATGGGCCCAGCCGCTCTGCGGCACGTGGGATCTTCCCAGACCGGGGCACAAACCCGTGTCCCCTGCATCGGCAGGCAGACTCTCAACCACTGCGCCACCAGGGACGCCCCATCCATAAATATTTAAACATCTATTTCTAAATGAACTTTTAAAAACCGTAAGTCACAATACAATTATCACATAGCAGGATACAATTTGACCATAAGTATGAACTTGTTCCATAGCTGCTGACCACCTATCCGGCTCCCCTTTAAGAATGCTGCTGCCTGGAATTTTCCTCTTTCCTGTCTCTTTCTCTCCTGCCTACCTCTTTAGCTTATCTGCCACTTCCTCAAGTTTTCTCTGACCAACCCAAACTAAGTTATATACACATTTCCTTTGTATCGCTTAACTCAACTTTAAACACATAATTAAAGAAGGAACTATTGAACTAATGTCTTTCCTCATCCCCCCTCCTCTGCTACAAATTGTAGGCTCCTTGAGGGCAGGAACATGGCCTCTGTCTTGTTCACCATATTGTTCCCAATACTTAATGCAGAGAATAAGTCATTGAAGTAGTGGAAATTATTCCATCTCAGACTCCCAAAGCCTGGAAAAAGTCCATCTGTGGTAAATTGTTTGTAAATACGTGTGAATAATTCCTATAATTACTTTTCCTGTAACCATATCCTTGAATATTTCCCTCCCGCACTGATTCTGAGCTTAGCTACGTGTATTAGTTAGCTATTACTGTGTAATAAATCACTCCAAAATTAACACAACACAGCTTCTGTGGGTCAGGACTCCAGGCATGACTTGGCTAGGTCCCCTGCTTCAAAGTCTCTCATAAGGCTACAATGAAGGTGTGGGCCAGGGCTGCATTCTCATCAGAAGGTTGGACTGGGGAAGGATCTGCTTCTAAGATCCCTCAGTGACTAGTTTGCAAGGATTTGATTCCTTAAAGAACTGTTGGGCTGAGGGTCTCAGTTCCTCACTGGTTGTTGGCTGGAAGGTACCCTCAATTCCTTGCCACATAGACCTCTTCATAAGTCATCTTGCTTTACCAGAACAAGCATGTAAAAAGAGTCAGAGAGTGTCAGTCTTTTATAACCTAGTCTCAGAAGTGATATCCCATCATTCTTGCCATATTCTATTCATTAGAAGCAAGTCAGTAGGTCCAGCCCTCAAACAAGGGGTGGAAGTTACACAAGGACATGAATATCAGGAGGCAGGAATCATTGGGAGCCATTTCAGAAGCTACATACCACATCATGTGAATTGCTTTAGCCAACGGGAGAATAGAAAACATGCTTAGCAAAGATTTCCAAAGGACATACTCATTGGGATTTGCCCTTTCTTTCTGTGCTTGAAACTGTGAGACCAACATGTATACAAGCCAGAGCAAGCCTGCTGGAGGGTGAAATGCCTTGTGGAGGAGAATGGAGGTGCCCCCAGTTGACAATTCCCAGCCAACTGTCTATTAGCCACTAGAGCATCAGTGAGGCTATACTAGATCATCCTAGACCAACCAGCTGATCCCAGAAGCATAAGAAAGTCCGGTAGAGCTCTGCTGAGCCAGTCTTGAACAGAACAACCACAAGGACACACCACAAAATCAGGAGCTGCATAAAACAGTTGTTGTTTCAAGCTGCTAAGTTTTGAGTAAGTAGTTTCTTACAGAGTAAAGCTAACTGATACACCCCCCAATTCTCTCATGTTGTAGGCAAATAATTGAGTATTCAAGAGGCTAAGTGACTTGCTCAATGTCACAGTGCCACAGGCACAGTGGGACAAGTTCTCTAGGACTGGGCATCAGAACAATACAGATGGTTCAAGTCTAAGCTCTGTTTTTTTTCTGGCTTGGAGACCTGGGCAAATCCTTTATGCTTTCCGGGGTTCAGTTTCTTTGTCAGCAAAACAAAAAAGAAGGTTTTCCAGAACATCTCTTAGCACTTAAAACTATGACCTGTCCACTTAGCTAGGGTTAGAATCCTTTTGGGTTCAGATGTCATTTGTGAATAGTCAGATAGTCCCTTCTTATCTGATTGCACATATTTGTCTAATGCTAATGTAAGTTTTGTCTACACACACCAACCATTCTGAACACTTTGATAAATCGAGTCATTACAAATCAGTTACTTTTTGGTTGCTTGATTGAACCAAGCAACTAATTCCACCATGGTTATAAATAACCTGCTAGTAATTGGTCAATTTGTCATATTAAAGCAATTAGAATGATGAAATGGATGGAGAAGCCCTTCCAAATGAGGTGCAACAAAATTAGAAGTCTTCTCTGGGGAGGGAGGATGCCTATTTAGCATTGCTGCTGGCATAATTCAGACCCTCATCATCCCTTTTGGTGTAAAGGAAAAACAGCAGCTTTGGAATCAGACAGAATGGAATCAAAGTTCAGCTCTACTACCACCTAGCTGAGTGATCTTGGACAAGTTATTTAGCCTCATCTCTTAACTGAGAATTATAATTCCTATATCATACACCTGCAGTAAACACTAAATATGATAACATGTCAAGAGGTTAGCACAATATCTGGCACATTGAAGAGCCTCAATAAATATTAGTCTTCCTCCGGCTTCCCTGTTGGCACAGTGGTTAAGAATCCGCCTGACAATGCAAGGGACAGAGGTTCGATCCCTGGTCTGGGAAGATCCCACATGCCGCAGAGCAACTAAACCTGTGCGCCACAACTACTGAGCCTGTGCTCTAGAGCCCGCGAGCCACAACTACTGAGCCCACATGCCTAGAGCCTGTGCTCCACAATGAGGGAAGCCACTGCAATGAGAAGCCTGCGCACTGCAACAAAGAGTAGCCCCCGCTCGCAGCAACTAGAGAAAGCCCGTGAGCAGCAACGAAGACCCAATGCAGCCAAAAATAAATAAATAAAATAAATTAATTAAAAAATATATATATATATATTAGTCTTCCTTTTCCCAGTATCTCCAAATGCCCTCCATGTTTATAGACTCTCTATGTCCAGTCCTTCCTTCATGATGCTGAGAAGACATTTCTCTAAAACAAACCTGATCAGAGCATACATGGCCTAAAAATCTTTGACACTTCTCACTGCTTACCGAACAAACTCCAAATCTTTGTAGGCTATACAAAGCCCTCCCCACCTCTTCTCCAGCTGCGCTTCCCCATGCCTCCAAATCTGTACCTTCCCCAGATGGTGGTTTTGTTTCTGGACGTGTAATACACTTTCCTGCCTGCCTCTGTGCCTTCCCCCATTCTTTTCTCTTTGCCTAGAATTGCCCGCCCCCTCCCCCCATTTATACATGAGAAATGCTCCCCTTTCCTTCAATTTCTAGCTTGAAGGCTACTTGAAGCCTTTTCTTAGTTCACTGCCTCCTCCATATTCAAGGACGTGCTGTGCCTACCACTTGGTACCTCACATGGCAAGGCAGGTACTGTGTATTTCCAGTGCTTGGCATTGTGTTGGGTACTAGAAGACACGCAACAAATATTTTTGAATGGACACATTAAAAGATTTATGACTAAACAGTCATAAATAGTATAGAATGGCAAAACATCTGTTTTTTAAAGCTTAAACCCCCAGAACTAGGAGATTCCTATGAAGTTGAACTTCAAAGGCTTCATAGGAATCTCCTAGTTCTGGGGATCTAAGCTTTAAAAAACAGATGTTTTGCCATTCTATACTATTTATGACTGTTTAGTCATAAATCTTTTAATGTGTCCATTCAAAAATATTCAACAAACTGGCTTGTTATCTTACTGAATGAATGTTTTAACCTCTATAGGTGAGTGACCCAGGCAGCAACAACTCTAGACTCCAAGAGGTATTTTAGACATTGCAAGAACGACAGACTCACAATAGAGAAATACTCATGGTCCTTCCCTAACCTTCTGATATTGTACCATGAAGGGCAGCTTTCCCGCAAAATATCCCATTGCACCACTATCAAAGGCAAAGTAGAAAAACAGGTATCTAAAACTGAACAGGACCTTTCAGGGCCTTCCTGGGTACAAGTCCCTAAGTGCCACACACACACACACACACTGTGCACGCATGCTTCTTGTTTGGCCTCCCCTAAGCTTCCCTGAGTTCCAAGAACAGACTTAAGCAGTTAATGATTAGAACAATAGAGTCACAAGACTCTTAGTTCCTCCTGAAAGGATATAGATAACAATCTGATGCATATCTTTGCATTGTTCTGCAGAAACTAAGATCTCAAACTTGTGGATGATGGTGACTACATACTGACCACAAGCCCACAGACCACAGACTCATTGGAAACAGAAGGCTGATGATTAAGATTCCTGAAACATCACCGTGTTACCTTACTACTAACCAACCAAAAAAATGTCCATGAGCTGATCCCGTACCCTGTGGCCCTCACCCCTAATGTGGCCTTTAAAAACCCTTCCCTAAGAGCCATCCAGGAGTTTGGGTCATTAGCTGCCCATTCTCCTTGCTTGGCACCTTGCAGTAAACACTGTGCTTTCCTTCACCACAATCCAGTGTCAGTAGATTGGCTTTGCTTTGCGTTGGGCAAGCAGACCCAACTTTGGTTTGGTAACACCCTGAGCCAGTCCAAAACAGCATTTCCTGTAATATTTTTGAAGCAGTGGAAGTAGTAGATATTTGTGGATTATTTTAATATAATTTTCAACATTCACCATTCTATCCCTTAGGTGCCCTTTGAAGACACACACCAAGTTTTGTCCCAATTTGTTTTATCAACTAGAGAAATATTTTTATCTATGAAAATTTTTTTTGTGGAAGAATAACCTCCAGAGTAGGTTTTGAACATAAAAGGGGAGGGCAAAAGGCCTCTGATTAATATGACAAGCCATCAGCCCCCTGTGGGGATCAGTACACACCCTCAGTGTTCAAGCCCCATAACCACTGGACTTTCCCTGAGTAATATGATGTGACAGTAATGGAAGTAGAATCTAGGTCAATCTTGTGCTCCACACAACACAACCGTTCTTTACGCTCCAGTGGTCCACACTTACTTCTGGAAGCGGTGGACCTATCATAATTTTGAAAGAACACTCTGGCTCCTTTTAATGGTAAGATAACACACACATTCTGCCATTTCCATTAAAAAAAAAAGAAGAAGAAAACCTTTTTTCTTGATGATTAGCAATTAAAATAATTCAGCTTTAATTAGCTCATTTCAGTACGCAGCAAAAGGCTAAAATGACAGTAAAGAGCAATCTGGAATACAATGACTGACTCATGGATTATAAATGAGACAGCTGAGGTGCCACATTCAACCCGTGAAGATGCTGGGCTGCAGTCAGCACTCCACCTACACCCAGGGCCCCAAGCATTTAGGTCACGTCCAGCATATAGTACTGGGCTCATTTATCCACTCCACAAATAGCTGTTGAGTATCTTCTGTGTGCCAGCCTCTGGGTTGGATGCTGGAGATAATTTAGAAGGGAGACATAAACAAACCATAAGAGTATAAAAGGTAATTGCTTTGATTAAGGGGTTTAAACAAAGCACAGTAGAAGAACGCAGGAGAAACAGAAAAATCTGCCTGGAGCCACCAAAAAATATCTCACGGAAAGGATGAGTTAGCACTGGCAATGCAGTCAACCTGGGCTGGGGTATTATGGGGAAGAGAACAGCATGCATGCAGGCAAGAAAGGCAAAGAGCCGCTCTGTAAGTCTGTCTTGTTCCTAAGTAATGCAGGCTTGACAGAGCAGCTAGACGAGGGGTGAAATAGGTAGGCAAGGGCCAAATCATGAAAAGCCCTGCAAAGTTTAGACTGAGTCCTCTACACAGTAGTTTTTGAATACTTTTAAGCTAGAAGCACTTTGGTCAATGGAAATGCTTACCAGAAAGCATAAATGAAACAAATTCGTAAAGTCCAGCTGCTCCCACTGAAGCTGTTACTTATTGGAGGGGAATGGTGGAACCTCATTTGTTTGTAACCCCCAAAACAACAGAGCCAAACCACTGTTTCAGGAGAGTGCAAGTTGTAGTGGGCAGCCTCTAACATGGCCCCCAGTGATCACCACTTCCTGGTATTCATACTCGGCATAATTCCCTCCCTTGAGTGTGGACTGGACTTAGCAACCCGAAAAGTTGTGATGGAGTCATGTCCAAGATTAGGTTACAAAGACTATAGCTTCTGTTGTCAGAGTCTTTCTCTCCCCTCCCCCAACCTTCTCTCTCTGAAATTTCACTCTGAGGGAAGCTGACTGCCATGTTGTGAGTGCCCCTATGGAAAAGCCCTCATGGGAAGGAAATGACCATCTCTGGCCAACAGCCAGTAAGGACTCGAGGCCTCCAACAAGCACATGAGTGAGCTTGGAAGCAAATCCTTCCAACTGAATCCGGAGATGAAACTGTTCTAGCCAACACCTTGCCTACACTTGTAAGAGACCCCGAGCTAGCTGAGCTGCACTCAGGTTCCTGACCCACAGAAGCTGTGAGATAATTTGTTATGCAGCAAGAGATAACTAATACAGGAGCCAGTGAGGAATTCTGAGCCCAGAGTGACAGGATCAAGTATGAATTTTAAATATTAAATTAGGAATTTGGGAGTAACATATATACACTACTACATATAACATAGATAAAAAACAAGGTCCTACTGTATAGCACAGGGAACTATTCTCAATATTTTGTAATATGTATTCTGGAAAAGAATATATATATTCATTTTTATGAATCACTTTGCTGTACGCCTGAAACTAACGCAACATTGTAAAACAACTATACTTCAATTTTATAAAAAAGAATTATCCAATGAGAATCTACCATTTAACTACATATTGCAATAAAATTGAGTAGTAAGATTTAAAACTAAAAAATAAAACATAAACTAGCTACCCCATTAAAAAAAATATTAAGTCTGGAATGAGCCAGGAGGAAACACTGAATGGAGCAAAACCAGAGATAAGGCAATTTCCAGTCTAGGAGGGAGAGGAAGGGGGCCTGAACAGTGGGGGTGGAAAGCAGAAGTGGTATAAATCCTTAAGAAGTAAAAATAAAATTTGGGATTATTTGAGTCTGGGGAGCAAACGAGTTTCAGGGACAATGCCAGTCATTAGCTAGGGAACAAAGAAGGAGGAATGTGTTTGGAGAGAAAGAAAAAGAGTTCCATTTGAGATGTGTGGAGATCAAAGTGGCTGGGAGTCATCCTTACGGAGAACAGTAATTGTTACTTGGAGGCTGGTTCAGAGAAGTCTGCAGTAGGGTATTCTGCATAAGAAATTGTACTTACATATTAGGGTGCTTCAGTCACACAGGCTGCAAACTCCACTGCCTTTGGGGGCCAAGAAAATAACATAAAGGAATGAAGAGTTCTGGGTATAAAGTAACAGACTGAGGCAGGGACTGTTGAACTGTGGAGTGCCTGCCTTCCTTAAAGCTATCAAAACCAAACCCATATGAAACTCTGTGCTGTCTGGGAAACTGAATTCAGTTTCTAGAGAAGCTGGACTTTAACAGCACTCCTTAGGAAGGTGTCACAGCAGCGTGAGAAGGACATGAGCTTTGTGTCGTGGTCCAAACGCGGGTTGGAAAAGAATTTCCAGACACAAGGCAGAATGTAAAGTAGATAGAATTTATTAGAGGGAAGGATCGCTGCCAGAACAGCAGGCCAACTTCCTAGTAGTCTGGGAGAGTGGAGCCCAAACATGTGCTATTGATCAGTTTTTATAGCCAGAAAACAGAAGAATGGTCTGAGGTGAAATTTTTGTTTACTGATTGGTCAAGGCACCTATACCTTCCTTCTATAGGGTGGGAGTGGGACAGGGCAGATGCCTTTCCTTATTTGGGACAGGTCCCATTGCCCAGGTGGGCATCACCCAGGTGGGCTCAGGAATTTCGTAACCATCGCAACATGGTGGGGAGGGCGATTAAGAGTCCGGTAGGGGGTTTAACGCTGAAACTTTTTCAGGCAGGGTCACCCTTTGTCCTTGAAGCACCATTGTCCTTGGAGCACCACACTTTGGAGTCAGGCAGCCCTAAGTTCAAATCTTGCCTCCATCACTGGCTAACTGATGTCACTTATGCTCTCTGAGCCAGCATTTTCCTGTTAATAATAACAGTTTTAGTGGGGTGGTTGTGATTAAGTGAGGAGACAATGGTAGTTCAATGCCAAGTACAGTTCCTGCCACAAAATAGGCACCTAATGGGGGTAGCAGACATTATGATGGTGATATACTAATGGCCATTATCTCCCATTGAAGGGCACTCTAGGACACAGTGAATATCCTCACCATTGTTGACTTAAAAAAAATGCACAGGGCTTCCCTGGTGGTACAGTGGTTAAGAATCTGCCTGCCAATGCAGGGGACACGGGTTCAAGCCCTGGTCCAGGAAGATCCCACATGCCGTGGAGAAACTCAGTCCAGGCGCCACAACTACTGAGCCTGTGCTCTAGAGCCCGCGAGCCACAACTACTGAGCCCGCGTGCCACAACTACTGAAGCCCACGCACCTAGAGCCCGTGCTCCGCAACAAAGAGTAGCCCCCGCTCACCACAAGAGAAAGACCGCACACAGCAGCGAAGACCCAATGCAGCTATAGATAAATAAATTTATTTTTTTAAAATGCACAACGTGAGAGTTGCAAGTTAAGTTTTATTTGGGGCAGAATGAGGACTGCAGCCCGGAGACAGCGTTTCAGATAACTCTGAGAAACTGCTCCGAGGAGGGGCCAGGATATAGAGGAGTTTTGCAACAAAGGACAGGTAGCCGGGACGTCAAAAGATTATTGTTAATTAAAGAAAACCAGATATCTCAAGTTAAGGAATTTAGTGCTTTTCTATACATGGGAAGATGCAAGAGTCTGGGCTCATTGAAATCATTCCTTTGATATGCACCTCAGCTCTCTGGGGCCAGTGTCCTGTATTTTCAGGCTCACGGCAAGGAGTGGCTGCAGTCTGACGACTGCTAGATGGCAGGTATTCTTTTCAGCCCTGAGTTTCCTCGGCTCTCCTTGGAGGGCTGCAATCATTAATGACTGTGACATCCTCTGTTTATTGATATGGCAGGAAATATTTCATTTCTCACCATTCTATTCAGAGAGCAGAAGAGTCATCATAGAGCATCCATGCTAGAGCTCTTAGTATTCAGTGTCCTGGAGGGTATGGTGTATGTTTGTGTGTGTGTGTGTGTGTGTGTGTGTGCGTGTGTCTTGCAGGTACTTTGTATAATGGGAAGTTTAATGTCAGAAGGTACGTGGTGCAATAAGAAAAACCAAGAACAGAAGTCATTGTACATTCAGGCCTCCAGGAACTGGGGTTGTGTGCAAACCAGACCTGGGACCAACGGCAGGAGGAGGGACCGCTCTTGTGCTCCAGAAATGTGACTCTGCTATTCCGCATGTGTTGGTGCCTGACATCACCAACACACTTATTCTTTCTATTATTTTTTCTCCACCTTATAGCTTCTCTTCCCTCATAGTACCTGCTTCCTTCTAACTTTGACCTCATACGGTCCCAACCCCAACTTATTCTTTTCCACCGTTAATTCTTTCTAATTCAGTTCTTGATATGACCTAGCTTTTTCTCTTTCCTCCCAGTCTGAATTCCTTAGAGTGAGGATTTGTTTCGACCACCACTTTAACAGTCATCGGCAGCTGAAGGAAAAGAAAGCAAAGTCATGTGATACAAAGGCCACCTAAACTGCTCTTTTAGCTGGAGCTACAGGTGGACAGTTTCCCACTGAAGGAACTGAGGACACGGAGACACCAAGGCTGACATGCCTGGTGTAGTGCATAGGTGAGTGTGTGTCCTGCAGAGGCTGGGAGGCTGGGGGTGGAAGGATAGGTCACAAGTATGATACTGTTATTTCAGAAGTCGGTATGAGAATAATATTCAGCTATAAAAAAGAAGGAAACCCTGCCATTTGCAGCAACTTGGATGGACCTTGAGGGCATTATGCGAAAATAAACCAGACAGAGAAAGACAAATACCTTATTCACTTATATGTGGAATCTAAAACAGAAACACCCCTTGCAAACTCATAAATACCAAGAACAGATTGGTGATTGCCAGAGGCAGGGGCCAGGGGGTGGAGGTGGAGAAATGGGAGAAGGGAGTCAAAAGGTACAAACTTTTATTTGTAGGATAAATTAAGTCCTGGGGATACAATTACAGTATGGTGACTATAGTTAATATTTATCGTATTACATATTTGAAAGTCGCCAAGATGGTAAATCTTAGAAGTTCTCATCACAAGAAAAAAATTTGTAACTACGTGTGGTGATAGACGTTAAGTAGACTTATTATGGTGATTATTTCACAATAGGTACGTAAATCAAAGCATTATGTTGTACAACTGAAACTAATCGAACTTTATGTCAATTATATCTCAAAAAAGTCACATTGAAATTAGGTGTAGGAAGATGACATGTAACATGACAACATTGGAAGCTTCTTCCAGGAGACCCTCTTTCCCTCCCACCCCCAGTGGATCAGGTACAAAGAATCATCAATGCAGTTAGCTCTAATCATTATGTCTATGGTGGCTTCATTCAGGTTCTTTACATAGCTGTTTGTAAAATGAATCCCTTCTGTGCCCCAGCTTCCAGGGGAGAGGATAAGACTTGCTTGCTTTCTCTGCTACTCATTCCTACTTGGTCTGGGTATATACCTGTGTGGAATTTGGGGCACCACTGTTACTCCAGGCCTGAGCAGAGCTAGTTCATCTAGAGGGAAATAAGGGTAAGACCAAGAGTGCTTCTCCTCACTGGCAGCTGGATTTCCCCAAGGAGCTGCTGTCCCCAGGGAATTTCATCCTTCACTTCCCAGAGAGACAGCCAAGCGCCACGGCAGCTGTTGTGATTTCCAGGAGGCACAGAGCTGGGGACTGCCGCCCTTCTCGTATCTCCCATGGGTGCCCATCCAAATGTATATGTTTCTGTTTGGAAGCTGGAGGTGTAAATAGCTTTGAAAGTGAGAGGAGAGATTTGTGGATTCATAGATTGACAGGATTGGTTAAGTAAAATGCCCCTTTTGTTACTCAGGAAAGTGGAGTCACAGAAAAGTGATGAGGTGACTTGCCCAAGGTCATCAAACTACTCATTCCACAATCTATCCTGGTAGAGAAAGAAATAGAAATCGTATATTGTGATCCCAAAGCTGCTGCTCTTTCTTCTGCCACAGAGATATGAAGAGGAATTGGCTTCTGTTTTTATGCATTTTACCTTTTGATTACTTCTTTTCACTCTCTGCCCATGGTTGGTTTTTAGGGTGAGGTTTTTTTTCTGTTTTTTTTTCCTTTTGGTTTTTTTAGGGTGATATTTTGATACTGCGATATTACAGGCAAGGACCCAGCAATGCACAAACCCTGCCTTGCCTACCACTGCCTTCTCCCTTCCCACCAGGGTCCAAGGAAGCAAAGCACAAAAAGTAATCACAGGTTGTGAAACAAGATACCTCCGCATTAGGAGAGCCCAGGTGCCCATACCCCAATGTAGAGCTATCTGGTAAAAAAGTAAGTAGGGCCTGGAGAACGGACTTGAGGATATGGGGAGGGGGAAGGGTGAGCTGTGACAGGGCGAGAGAGAGGCATGGACATATATACACTAACAAACGTAAGGTAGATACCTAGTGGGAAGCAGCCGCATAGCACAGGGAGATCAGCTCGGTGGTTTGTGACCGCCTGGAGGGGTGGGATAGGGAGGGTGGGAGGGAGGGAGACGCAAGAGGGAAGAGATATGGGAACATATGTATATGTATAACTGATACACTTTGTTATAAAGCAGAAACTAACACACCACTGTAAAGCAATTATACCCCAATAAAGATGTTAAAAAAAAAAAGTAAGTAGGGCCACTTTCCTCTTGGGGTATCCCTGCCCTCTGACCATATGCAAAGAGGAAGAAGTCTAAGAAACAGGGGAACTATATGGCCAGGTTTGCACAATAGGTCTTGGTTTATCTGCTCCCCCAAATGCATATTAGGAGGAACATAGAAGAGAGAAGAGACTGTCTAGGCCTGACGCATCTAGAAGTGAGGCAGGAAGCACAAGAGAGGAGCACGTGGGTTCACACCCTTTTATAAATGTAGCCTGTTTTCGTTACCTGGTGGTCTGTAACAAATCACTCCAAAACGTAGCGGCTTACAAGAATCGTTGACTCTGTCTTGCAGTTTCTGTGGATCAGGTCCTCCTGATCAGACAGGGTACAGCAAGGAGGGCTGTTCTCGGCTCCACAGTTTCTGGAATCTCCACAGAAGACTCAAAGGCTGAGGGTGGACCTGTCTGAAGGAGCGTTCCCTCACGTGTCTGTGGCTGGCTGTTAGCCACAGTGCTCACACGTGACCTCTCCAAGTGGCTTCCTCTAACGCCGTCAGTGCCTCAAGAAAAGCCAGGTGGAAGCCGTAGTAACTTTTATGACCCAGCCTCAAAGGTCACACAGTATCACTTCTGCTACATTCGACTAGTTGAGGCACTTGCAAAGGTCTGCCTGGGTTCAGAGGGAGAGGACAGACCCTACCTCGCAATGAATCACGTCAACATCACATCATAAGAACCGCACGAGAGATGAGACAGTTTGGGAAAATGCAGTACAATCTACTACATAGCCCAACCCACGTCTTGGGCTCCGACCATTCTGATTAGCGACTTCTTCCCTGTTGAGTGGGAAGCTAGGAAGAAGGTGATCTGAGACAAGCATGGCTAGGAAGAGGCCCTCAAATTTTATTTCTTACAAAACCACCACCCGCTTCACACAGATATTAATTTAGAGACTCCTTGCCATGCTCTTTGTAACTTCCTTACCTTGGCCCCTCACAAAAATTCAAATCAGCTGCCTGTTTTGACTTCTAGATGGGACTAGGCTGATGGATAGAAGGGCACATATGCGATACTCAAGAAGGACTCCTGCCCCTTTGAGCCTTTCCAAACAGAAACAAAATAAAATCTAACACTTTATTGAACTGCGCCTGAGAAATCCACATGAAAGTTAATTTGCCTTAGAACTATACCAGGACTTCCCTAGTGGTCCAGTGGTTAAGACTCCACGCTCCCAATGCAGGGGGCCCAGGTTCCATCCCTGATCAGGGAACTAGATCCCACATGCTGCAACTAAAAACAGAAAAGATCTCGCATGCCGCAACAAAGAGCTCATACATGGCAGTGCAGATCTCGTGCGCCACAACAAAGACCCGGTGCAGCCAAATAAATAAATAAATATTAAAACAAAACAAAACAAAACTATACCAAATGTTAAATTCAAACACAACACAGTAGCACTCATCTCATTAATTGTGTATACCTCAGTGGAAATTCATTTGGGTTTGAACTGGGGTAAGAGGAGTTAGAGGTGGAGTTGAGAAGCTGTAAGGATTAGGTAGAGGAGGAAGGAGAAGCAGAAAGAGCAGAGGCTATAATTACCTGGAACTTTGCTGTGTTACGCTTGACCAAGCTCTAGTTCGTGAAAGCAGTTTACATGGTTTTCCAGCTGTAAACCCACACTATCAGCCTGGGAATCACAGATCCTCCTCCAACCCTCAGCCAGACACCAGTCCTTGAGGCCAGACTTCTCTTTCATCCTACCCCTCACCGGAAGTGCCTCTTCCTTGTGAGGACTCCTACAGTAAGAACAAGGTAATTCATATTTTCTAATTAAAAATAATAGTAATGACAACTAACATACTAGCATTTATTAACAACTTACTATGTGCCACATACTGTGTTAAGTGCTCACACTGTCTCAAATAATCTTTACAAAAATAATCTACCAGGTGGATCCTAGTAACCACACCCTCTTTACAGATGAGGAAGCTGGAGGCACAGAGAGGTTCAGTAACTTGTCCAAGGCAGCACAGCTGATAAGGCAGCCTAACTCTGGAGCCCATGTTCTTAACCACTGCATTATTGCATAGGGAAACCTCATACAAACCAGTTACTGGGGGAAAGATCATTGTGAGCACATTTATTAATAAATAAATAAAAAGAAACATAGTGAACTAAAACTCTGCCTAAAATATTTAGTTAGGAGGGAAAAGTAGCAAATCAAGAGTAGAAAAAAATGAAACAAGACTATACATAAATAAAATAAAGAAGAAAGCCAAGTTAGTGTATTAAAAAAGTAAAACCTGTTTTTTAATAAATGACTATTGTCTCAATGAAAATAAGAAAAAATACAAATGAATAAGATTAGAAATAAGAACATAATACATAACTAAATGGGTGTTTGCTTACAAAAATATAAAGCACTGTGACAGATCAAAAAACTGAGAAAGAAATACAAGCAGTTACTCCCACAAAGATGCCTAGCCCTGATGGGTATATGAAAATTTCCCAAACTTTCAAAGAACAACAACAAAATAAATCCCTATGTTACATAAACTTTAAATGTATGTGTTTATGTGTGTTGCATGTTACCCAATTTATTTTATGAAGTGAAAAATGATTGATTTCAAAATCTGAATAGGAATCAAATCAAATTATAGGCCAATCTCATTTATGAACATAAATGTTAAGATTTTGTGTTAGCAAAAGAAGAGAAAAACACTTTACATGTACTAGTCACTATGCTTAATTTTAGGAACACAAAACTGCTACAAAGAAATAAAAGTAATATAGGATATCACATTAACAGGAAAATAGAAATTAATATAATATATTATATAATCCAAAGAGACTTTAACAAGTTTTTGGCTATAATTCTCATCTCTTCCTGATGAAAACTTTTTTTTAAAGATTATTTATTATTTTATTTGTTTATTTTATTGGAGTATAGTTGCTTTACAATGTTGTGTTAGTTTCTGCTGTACAACAAAGTGAATCAGCTATTTGTATATATATATCCCCTCCCTCTTGACCTCCCTCCCATCCCCCGCATCCCGCTGATGTAGGTCATCACAGGGCACGGAGCTGAGCTCCCTGTGCTATACCACAGGTTGCCACTAGCTATCCATTGCTGATGAAAACTTTTAAAATCAGGTGTTGGTAATTTAGGGTTGCTTTTTTTTGTCGTATGGAATTTAGTTCAGTAATTCACCAGAAAGGCAGATTCCTGCTCTGCACTGTTTAAACTCATCTCTCTTATATGAGAATATATCCTTTACTTCTGGGGAAGGAATGTGGAAGAAGGGGTACTGGTAACAAGAAAAATATCAGCGTCTTAGGGCAGGGACCCTCATAACTACAGACTGTAGCACTGGGGATCTAGGGTCCAAGGAGAGACGAACTCAAGAGACTCATAGGTATGAAATACACCAGCAATGCCCAGAAAAAGGAGTAGGAACAATTGCTTCTGGATGTCCTGATAATATACCTTTTTTTTTTTTTGGCTTATTTTGATTTGAGCTGCTGCCAAATTATTTTTATCTTCAGCCCTTCCAAACAGGAAACTAAGGCAACATTAGCTAAACATAATGGGGTGTGTATTGAAAACAAAGAGTCGATTTTATTCTTAAAGAAGAAACACATATTGGTTTCTCAAATCAGATCTATTGTTCCAGAAATGTTGTCAATAGCTATTCAAGAAGAAAGAAAATACTATGTATATATATCAGAAAGGAAGAAACAAAAGTATCTATTTTACAGATAGCATGATTACAGACCTAGAAATCTAAGGAAATTAACTAAAAATTTATGGAAATAATGAGTTTAGTTGCAGGACTGACTCCAAAAGATTTGTAGGTATCTGTGTATATCATGTATATATGTGTGTATTGTATTATATATGTATCAGTATATGTACTAATATATAACAAGGAAATAAAATTAAAATGGATTCTATTGCTGGTATTACAACAAAAAAGGATTAAATACATGGGAATGGATTTAACTTGTGGCAAGGTTTATTCAGAGAAATTATAGAGAGGGCTGTTAATAAATTGAGTGCTATACTTGCTGATTAAGAAAGTAAATATAATAGTATTTCCAAGTTTAAAATGTAGATTTATCAATTAAAGCCTCAACAAGTTAAAGTCCCTAACAAATGAAGAGAACAATTCCTCTGGTATAATAACAAGAATAATGCCACAGAATTTTATTTTAAACGTAATGATTACTGACTCACCCTACTGTATATTTTGCTTTACTAAATTTTAAAACATATTATAAAGTGGTAATTATAAAAGCAATAGAGCACTAAGTTAAAAAACATAATAAAGTTGTTGAATCAGAAAAAATAGAAATGTTAACAGATTAACTCAAACTCTGAGTTAATACGCGACAAATCAGAACTAGGACAGTGAGGGAAGGAATCGCTAATAAATACCATTAAGATAATTAGATATTAGTATAAAAAAGCATTTACTTATGCATACAGTAATTAAAAACAAAAATGGAATCAGATCAACTTTGGTGGATTTCTAAAATTCCTAAGTCTCCTTTGCTTGCTTGGTAAAATGGAACTCATAATACCTAGCTTGAAGGTACTTTTGAGGAGTAATTTAGATAATGTATGTAGAGTACTTACCATAGTGCCAGAACATAGTAAATAGTGTTATCATGAGTCAGAGCATTAAGTACATACTAGAACAAACAAACTAGTTAAATGACCTAGAAATACAAACAGGAAAACATGTTTATCCAAGTGGTGGAGAAGGAATAAATTTCTGACCATAGAGGCATGAAGGACATTATCAGAGACAAGATGGATGTACCAAAATTTTAAAAAGAAACAACTTTCAAACAAAATATATTATTGAGAATAAACATATATTATTGAGCTCCTGAGTGAGGTAGCTTTGGAAAGAGTATTGCCAAGCCAGAGAGGGGAGGGACTGAATTTCAGGATGGCCTGAAGACTCACTCTGTATTTGTCAAAAAGCCCTTCCAGGTTGAGCCAAGAGCCTTCCCGTGAGTTCAAAGGAACTCAAACCCAGCAAAGGTGGTCCCCCTCCCTATTCTGTCACCCCCTTTGGCTAGTTTGTCCAGAGCCCTGTGGTCCCTCCTTCTCCAGCTTGGGGTCCAAAGGAGCTTCATGTGGTCATGCTGGCACTGAGCCATTTCCCTCTCTTCACAGGGGCTGCTCACCTGGCTCAGCTCTGGTCAGTCCAGCTGCCCTTGCTAGCCGCCCCCAGCCTGCCGAATGGTCCAGCGTCCTCTATACCTTCTCACCCACCTGTTTAATTCTCATTTTCTCACTTTTCCCCCCTCTAGTAATCCCAAATTGCACGTCATTCCCATACTCCCACCCCAACCAATATACATTCTGTATTAGTCAGGGTTCTCCAGAGAAACAGAACCAATATTTAAAAGGGACTTTTAAATAAGGAATTAGCTCACACGATTATGGAGGCTGAGAAGTCCAGACCCAGAAGAATCCATGGCATAGTTCCAGTCCAAGTTCAAGCCTGAAGGCAGGGGAAGACCCATATCCCAGTTCCAAGACAGTAAGGTAGAGAGAGAGGATCCTTTCTCACTCAGTCTTTTATTCTATTCAGGCCTTCAGTGGACTGGATGAGGCCCACTCACATTGGAGAAGGCGATCTGTTTTACTCGGTCTACCAATTCAGTGTTAATCCCATCGAGAAAACCCCTCACAGACATACCCAGAAATAATACTTAATCAAATATCTGGGTACCCCATGGCCCAGTCAAGTTCATACATGAAATTAACCATCGCACCTTTGAAATGTAGCTCATATTTCTAAGCCTTTGTGCAGGGACTGTTCCCCTTGTCTGGACCACTCTCCCCTTTTCCCTTCTTCATCTGTATAATTACTTTATCCTTTATGACTCAGGTAACTCCTCCAGGAAGTCTTCCTTGACACATCCTCGCCGAAACAAAAGCCTCTCTTCCAAGCATCGTAGCAGCCTGTGTGCTTCTCCCTGAGTAGGTTGCAAATTCTTTGTGGCCCAGAGACAGTCAAAGCTCTTAGCCGTCTCGGTTCCTAGCACAGTGCCTACCTCACAGCAGTCCTAAGAAAGTTCTGTACCATCTGCTGCTGTCTACCCCGCTGAAGACTACTAGTTATTGTTTTTTTTAATAAATTTATTTATTTATTTTTGGCTGCATTGGATCTTCGTTGTTACATGCAGGCTTTTCTCTAGTTGTGGCAAGCAGGGGCTACTCTTTGTTGTGGTGCATGGGCTTCTCATTGTGGTGGCGTCTCTTGTTGTGGAGCACAGGCTCTAGGCGCGTGGTCTTCAGTAGTTGTGGCACGGGGCTCCTCCTCGCGGGCTCTAGAGAGCAGGCTCAGTAGTCGTGGCACACGGGCTTAGTTGTTCCGTGGCATGTGGAATCTTCCCGGACCAGGGCCCGAACCCATGTCCCCTGCATTGGCAGGCGGATTCTTAACCACTGCACCACCACGGAAGTCCAAGACTACTAATTTTGACATCACTGTTTGTCTCACTGAAGCTGCTCATACTAATTTCAATATGGCTCTCAGCCCTGACTACATGCTGGGATGTCCTGGGGAACTTGTAAAAAGACCAGGGTCCAGGCCCCACCCAAGGCTGAATGAATGGGAATCTCTGGGCTGGGCCCAATTATCAGGATTTTTTCAAAGCTCCCCAGATTGATTTGCCTGTGCAACCAGGATTGAGAACCATCAACTTAGGACAGTGTTCAGACCCCAACTAAGGGATGATCTTAATTCTGTGTCTGACTAGGCAGATGGGGACGTGAAACCCTGCTGATATGGTGCTATCCAGAGCTTAGGGGAGACAGGAAGCATCTCTGCTGCCTCTCAGGGAATCCCCACCACATACACCCCTCCCCACTCTCCACACCCCCATCACCATGAGGCTGAGTACTCAGCGTTCTCACTTTCACATCTTCTTGGAGGGTAGCTGTTGAAGCCCTCTCTCTGGGAACTGCCTTAGCAATTCCCATGCACCCACATCACTCGTTTGCCTTAAGCCTAATTGGAGGGCTGGAGCTTCATTGGGCATTACAGCACTTTGATCCTCAGGTGCTCCCTTTAGAGTCGAAGGGTGGCAGGATATTAATGGGACAATCCAACGTAAGCCTGACTTATGTACAATTTTAGGGGCCCTCTTTAAGAAAAAGAATACAAAATTACAAATCACAAAATTGCGAGGGGTTTCCCAAAGTTTTGGAAAGGGCCAGTGCAAGTACCACACCCTGAATTTAAGCTTCAGAGGAGATCTGCTTCTGAGAAGCATAACTACCACTTACTGTGTCAATACGTACCAGAGACTTTCCTATGGAGCTCTCCTTACAACAAACAAGCAAGGATGTGTTATCCTTATTTTACAAGTGAGGAAACTCTGGTTCAAAAAGTTTTGTTACTCATCCCAGGTCACACACGTGGCACTAGAATTCCATCCGGTTCTGGCTGGTTCTGGAACCTAGAGTCTTTCCACTACACCTGCAGATCTCAACATCTACAAAAGCTGGGTGCCTTCTGGGGGGCCTGGGTTTATTATAAAAGGCAGGCAAATCTACCACAGGCAAATCTTTTAAAATGTCCATGCATGTCTATGTTTCATAAACTACATATGATCACAGTAGCATATGTGTGGGATTAAAATAAGTGTATATTGCATGGAATACTAGTTAAAGAGCATAGATTCCAGAGAAGACTGCCTGGGTTAAAATCTTAGGTTTGCCTCTGTGTGTCCTTGGGTAAGAATCCTTTTTGTGTATCAGTTTCCTCATCTGTAAAACAGAGATAATAATACCTACCGCACAGGGCTGTTGTGAGAACTAAATACATGAGGAATATTTATTTATTATTAAATTTATTTATTTGTTTATTTATTTTATTTTTGGCTGCATTGGGTCTTCACTGCAGCATGCAGGTTTCTCACTGCGGCGGCCTCCCCCACTGCGGAGCACGGGCTCCAGGAGCACAGGCCTCAGCAGCTGTGGCACGCGGGCTCAGCAGTTGTGGCTCGCGGGCTCCAGAGCGCAGGCTCAACAGCTGTGGCCCCCCGGGCTCAGCTGCTCCACAGAGCATGAGATCCTCCCGGACCAGGGATCAAACCCGTGTCCCCTGCATTGGCAGGCGGACCCCCAACCACTGCGCCATCAGGGAAGTCCCTATATGAGGAATATTTAGAACAGTGCCCTGCAAAAGTAAGGGCTGTGCAAGTTTTCTCTATGATAAACACAAAGGTAATTATCATGCATATATTAAGTGACACTAAGGGCACATTCTCTCCCTCACTCTCTTGCTCTCTCCTTACTCTTTTAACCAAAAGAGGTGTGATCTTAAAAGTTTGGCAACTACTGCTTTATTTTACTCTTTTGGAGGCAAAGAAACAAATGACTCTGGGCATCAGAGTAAAATCCCTCCCGAACTGTCTCCTCCGACTGAAGTCGGCCTCCAGCCTTGGGATCCGCCAAATTGCCTAACTCCTCAAGCGTTAAAAGAGGGCGCTAATATGCTAGGATTATTTCTCTTGTGCTGTCCTCTGGCCCAGCCCTGTCCAGGAGTTGGAGGCAAACTGCTACACAGTGGTTCACCCTCTGATAACTGGGGGATGGAGAGACCAAGAAACAAGGCTCCACTGACAGCGGCTTCCCACTCCCTCCAAGGAAGAAGAAAGGGGTCTGTGTGCTGAGGCAGCTCTCTTGCCAGGAGCCCGGCAGAACAGCTGCTGAGCCCTGGCCCTGAGCTCCCGCTTCCCCCATCTTCAGGCTGAGGTGCCAGGGAGCGGGAACATCAGCTGCAGTGAAAAGAAGAAAGAAGTGCATTGAGTTGTGCTCCTGCTGCCTGCTTTCCTTTCCTCTTTCACTCTTTCCAGTGACAATCGCATAGTCTGTATCCCCTCGCAGCCTCAATGCCCTCAAGCCCAGGGGTCGGCTCCTCTATCTCTCCTGTCTCCCTGGATGTTGCCATCCCAGATTCCTGTCTTCCTAAAGGGAAGTCCCAGAAGACCTTTCTGAAGTTCCAACCCCCACTCCAGGCTCCTCTCCCTTCCCCTCCCATCTGCCTCTCACGTGCTCAGATAGACTTATAATTTATGCAAATAAACGTAGATGATTATGTAAATGATGCCTTCCCTTTTCTCATCCCAATTCTGGTAACACTAGAAGAAAGTAACGATAATGATTAAATCCTGCCATTTGCAACAACATGGATAGAAATTGAGGGCATTATGCTAAGTGAAATAAATCAGGCGCAGAAATACTATATATATGATCTCACTTATATGTGGAGTCTAAACAAACCAAACTCGTAGATACAGTAGATTGGTGGTCACTGGAGGCTGCGGGGGAAGGAGGGTGATGAGTGAAGGTGGTCAAAGGGTACAAACTTAGAGTTGAATACATTCTGGGCATCTAATGTATAGCATGGTAACTAAAGTTAACAATACTATTTTGTTTTGCTGAGAGAGTACCTCTTATCTGTTCTCAACCCACACACACTCACACACACACACAAAGTAACTAGGTGAGGTGACGGTTGTGTGAATTAACCTTATGGTAGCCATTTCCCAGTATGTACTTATATCAAGTCATCCCGTACACCTCAAACTTACACACTGTTGTATGCCAATTATATCTCAATAAACCTGGGAAGACAACAGTAATTAAAAGATAGAAAATAGAATCAATGTGTAAAAGGTAAAGAGGCTGAAATTTAATCTAGAAAAGAAAATGCAATGGCTTTTTCACAGCAAGATTCAATTTCCACAGAGGATAAAATAAAAGAAGACTTTGACCCTCAAATTTCCATTAAAGCTTCAAATCTATAGCAGATTGTAGAGTCTGACTCCCTATATCCATTAGGTTTTCCCATTGAAATTAGGGGCTCTTAGGAAGTGGTCAAAAGGGCTAATTGCTATATTATACCAATAGCTCATGCTACTATATTGGAATACAGCTTATATTACACACTGGAAAAAAACACTGATTTTTCTGTCTTATAGACCAAATCTCTTCACAGAAAGAACCATAAATCCAACTGTTGAATTACTATTTTTAACACTCTTCTCATATGTGTAAGAATTAATAAAGCTGGCTTTTCATGAACCACATAAGAATAAGCAACTGGGTTTTTTAATTGAAAGGGTATTACAATACTCATTTTGGTAGACTGAACGAGATCTACAAGAAAATTATGTACATCTTATGTAATTTTTTTAAGTTTGAGAAAGGTAATTGGAAGCCAACTACATGACGATCGCTGGAAATCTAATAATATCAAATGCTGTTATGGCTGAAATTCTCTCTCCAATTTCCACCTACTCAGATTGCCTATTATTTATAAAACTGACCCACATCACATCTACACACAAGCTCTAGGAGCCCACAGAACATTTTGTTGAAAGTTTTAAAAACACATCTTATGACAGAACTATCGTTAAACATATGAATGATATTCTATTGCTTGGTTAAAATTGTATGTCTAAATTGGAATTTTTAAGAAAACTTCTTAGCAGCACCATCTAGTGGGGAGTATAGCAAAAATCCTACTCTGAATATATCCAGTTCATGGAATGATTTATTTAAAGTTTAACTCATTAATTTTGTTCCATTTTCTGACATAGAGTCTAAATTATGAGATATTACTGAGGACCAGTTGAATAACTGAAAATACAGAAGTAGATCAAAACTTAGATTTTCTGCAACAGTTCAGATTTCAAATTTTCATACATTCTAATAACAAATATTTTTGAATTTTATAATTATGTAATGTTATTATCTTAAATAAAAGTTTAAATTGTACAAAGTGTCATTTTATTTTTAGTTCTCTGTAAGTATTTTTTAATGCAAATCACAAATTTGGAAAAATTTTATTGGATCATGCATTCTGTAGTTACAGGTGGGTAGACAAGTCATAAGTCAGGTTACCAATGGAAATTTAGTTTTTATACCACCTTACATTAAACCGTGCTAGACAGTTTTAAACAGACAATCATTAGATGAGCAATCGTTCTACAACTTTCCTTTAGTGTTCCTAGGATAGCCTGGGCTAATCTCCAGCATGCAGAGCATGAGGTATAATATTTCAGAATGGCAAGCCTCAGACAAGGGGTAAATTAAGATTTTTACTTCTTCAATAATTACAGTTGACCCTTGAACAACACACTTTTCAACTGTGCGGGTCCAATAAACATATTGGAAAAATTTTTGGAGATTTGCGACAATTTGAAACCATTCACAAACGAACCACGTACCTAGAAATATTGAACAATTTAAGAAAAAGGTATATAAGAAATACATAAAATATATGTAGATACTAGTCTAGCCTAACATAGGCATAAGGTGAGTGATATTTAATATAAAATTAATAATGTGTTAGTTTTCTGTTATATAACTTTGCTTTCAAAGAATTACATTACTGTACAGTATGCATCTCTCTGGTAATTGGGTAAACTGTGTATCACCCTACCGTCACAGGTAAGTGGATTCTCTTAATGCAACAATGTTTCCAATACTGTATTATGAATATGACTGTAACACTCTATGCCATAAAAATTTCATAACAATTCATTCATTAACATATAGGCTAGGCTACCATAAAGCAATAATACTGCTGCTGCTTTGTTATTGATGCATGAATCGTTATACCTGTAAATAAATACAAATTTCTTTTTCACATTATCTTTTCATTTTTGACATCTAGTGTTAGTAATAAGGATAACAGCTACCATGTTCTGTATTGTATAAGACAATATTGATGTAGGTACTGACAGACAGATGATTCATCTTGTAAACAGACAACATAAACTAACTGTATTCATAAATACAGTACAGCCTGTAAATGTATTTTCTCCTCCTTATGATTTTCTTAATAACATTTTCTTTTCTCTAGCTCACTTTACTGTAAGAACACAGAATGTAATACATATAACATACAAAGCATGTGTTAATTGATGGTTTCTGTTTAGGGCTTCCTGTCAACAGTAGGCTATCAGTTGCTAAGTTTTGGAGGACACAAAAGTTATACATGGATTTCAGCTGCACAGGGGGTCAGCACCCCTAACCCCCACATTGTTCAAGGGTCAACTGGTATATTGAGCATCACCTATGTACCAGGCACTGGTCTAGGTTCCAATTAGAACAACGAACAAAACACCCCAAATGTCTACTTTCAAGAAACTTACATCAGGGGAAGGGCCATAGAAAATAAGCAAATAAACAAACATATAATATGTCAGACAGTAATTGTGCTATGGAGAAAATGCAGGATCAAGGAGATAGGGAGTAACAAGGAAGGGGATGGTTGCTCTTGTATGTGGGATAGTCAGAAGGACCTTCTAACAAGGTGACATTGAAACAGAAGGTAAAAAAGGGAGAAAGCAAGCTATGCAGATAGCTGAGGGCCATGAGTTTCAGGTAGACAGAACAGGACTTGCAAAGGCCCTGGGGTGAGAGATTACTTGGCATATTCAGAGAACACCAAGGAGGTTGGCTGGGGCAGAATGATCTAAACAGAGAAATAGGGGCTGAAGTCAGAGAGGTAGTGGGACTACATAATGTAGGGCCTCGTGGCATTGTAAAGAATCTCGTTTTTATTCTAGATGATGTGGGAAGCCATGGAGCTTTTGAATAGAAGAGCTGTTCTTGGTGTTGTGTGGATAAGGCCACAGTAAAACAAGGAGGGAAGCAGGGAGTCCCATTAGGATGCTTTTGCCTCGAGTGAGAGAGAACTTAGACCCAGTCGATAGCAGAGGAGGCAGTGATGAGTAGTAGGATTCTGGATTCATTTGCAGGTAGAACCACCAAGATTTGCTGATGGATTAGATGTGGAGAGTGAGATAAAGAGTCAAGGATGATGCTAAGATTTATGTCCTGAACAACTGGCAGGAAGGAATGGGGTAGGCTGCAGGAGAAGCCTGTATTTGTGGGGCTGGAAAATATTAAGAGCTTGATTTTGAACATGTTAAGATTCAGATCTCCATTAAACATCCAAATGTAGATGTCAAGTAGACAGTCAAACAGGGGAGAGGTGCAGGCTGAAGGTGTGACTTTAGGAGTTTTCAGTGTGTAGAGAATATTTAAAGCCTTGAAGCTAAATGAGGTCACCAAGAGAGTAGGTGTACATAGACAAAAGAAGAGGTTTAAAGACTATGTCCTGGGACTTTCCAACATTTATTGGTGAGGGAGAAAGAGAACCAGCAGTGGAAATTAAGAAGGAGGCTAGTGAGGCGGAGGAAATCAACAGAGGTGGTACCCTTGGATCAGATGAAGCAAGCTTTTTAAGGAAGAGGGAATGATTGATGAATCAAGTAGGATGAGAATCAGGAATTGACCATCAGATTCAGCAATAAAATAGCCACTGGTGACCTTGACAAAGGCATTATTGGTGGGGTGGTGGGGATACAAGTCCGATTGAAATAGGTTCAAGAGAGAATGAGAGGGAAGCAATGGGAAACAGTGAGAATAATCAGTATAGATGTTTGCTATGAAGGAAAGAAGTGAAAAGCGCTGGTAGCTGGAAGGGGAGACAGGATCAAGACTTTCTGAGAGAGAAGTTTTTTCTTTTTTTAATTTATTTTTGGCTACGTTGTGTCTTCGTTGCTGCCCTCGGGCTTTCTCTAGTTGTGGCGAGCAGGGGCTACTCTTCTTTGCAGTGCCTGGGCTTCTCATTGTGGTGGGTTCTCTTGTCGTGGAGCACGGGCTCTAGGCATGGGGCTTCAGTAGTTGCGGCATGTGGGCTCAGTAGTCATGGCTCGCGGGCTCTAGAGCGCAGGCTCAGTAGTTGTGGTGCATGGGCTTAGTTGCTCCGAGGCATGTGGGAGCTTCCCGGACCAGGGCTCGAACCCGTGTCCCCTGCATTGGCAGGCGGATTCTTAACCACTGCGCCACCAGGGAAGCCCAGAAATTTTTTCTAAACAAGAATTTTTTTAAGATGGAAGACATTACACAGTGTTTACATGCTGGTTGGAAAGAAGCCATACAAAGAGGGGAGTTGATGAAGCAGAAGGAAGAGGAGAGGCTCGCTGGGGTGGTGCATTTGAGTAGGTGAAAGGGGATGGTATAAGAGCATAGTGGGGGAGTTGGGGGTTGAAAGGCACACAGAGAGTTGGTTCACAGAAATAGGAGGGACAGCAGTATATATGAGCTCAGATGCAGGGGAGTGGATAGATGTGTTGGTGGGTACTTGTGGCAGGTCTCTTCTGATTGCTTCCATTTTTTTCTGTAAAGGAAGCAAGGGCATCAGCAGAGAAGGGGGACAGAGAAGGAGGCGATGGAATTCAGGAAAAGAGGGGGTATGAAACAGTCATGTAGAAGAGTGGGGAAACGAATGGCCGGGGGAAGTGTTTTGTATAATAATAATATAGCCTCCTTGAGGTTAGTGGGCTTTAATTGTTTAGTGACCATTTCCTTCACAGAATTCCAGTAGTAATATTATACATTATTCATTTGGCACATAACACATGTTACATCCTGTTTTCATTTATCTGTTTTTGAGAGTCCTACCTCTCTTTTTCTTCTAATTATACCTCACATGTTTCCAAAAAGGGGCTGAGACAATTTACATACAATAAAGAATTATTTTAAATGACATAAATAAACACATAAAGTGTGGGCCAGTGCTGCTGACTGTGTGGGGTGGTCTATTTCTCAGGTGCAAAGTTATCAAGTCCACAGGGTTAATATACTAAACCCACATCTTCCAATCTGGCCTCTACCAATAAGAAAGGTGGTATTTGGCCCCCACAATTACTTTTTATTTTATTTCTTGATTATTCAGAAGCTGGCTGGTGAAGCCACTCATTGGAGACTCCCTTTAAGACTTTAAGAATTTAGGCCACAAAGACGAAGGAATGTTCAGAGAACATTTAAGAATAGAGGATATTTTGCTGATGGAAACCGTGAATTCTAGAGGACTCAAGGGAAGAATTTAGAAAGCTGAGGAAGACAAGGCATCAGATTAGGAGATATACAGAGCTGCATAGGGATGAGAGTCCAGGTGATGAGGGGTGGCTGGGAGTTTGGGGCTTCTTGTAGTGAATGACCAAAGCAGGGACAAGGTGTGAGGAGAGTGATATGGAAGGTCTACAAGGCAGAAGCTGTGTACTGGATGCTGTGGTGCACGGTCCAGGTTCCCCCTTTCAGTACCAAGGCACTTATTCCCTCAGCTGTTGGGAGAAGCCAAGGACCGGAGTTCCCCCAAGGATATTCACCTTGGCTGAAGGTAGATGCCTTGTCCAAGGCCATGCCTCCCTCCCTGGGGGCAACCCACACCCAAAAAGGTGAAAGTACAAAGGCCAAACACCCCTGCCTCAATTCAGGACATCTCTGAAGGGCTGTCTGAGCCTCAGAGCTCCCCAAAGATCTGCTGAAGCTTCTGCTACATCTACCTCACAGTTCAACTCCTCCTTTTGCTCCTTCTTGCTTTCTCCACTCCCTTACAGGTGTTATACCCAGGAGCACTCACCAGTAGACTTCCTGCATGGAAATCTCTATTTCAGAATCTCTTTCCTGGGAAACTTGCTCTATGCCAATTGCTAACAGAAGTGGTCCTAGGAAGCAAAATCTGAAATGGGATTTTAGAGCTGGATTATAAACCAGCCAACTGGCAATGAAAATGTCATCTGGTGGTAAGTGGAGTATTGAAAGCGCCTAGCATGCTGTAACTGCACAAAAGTTAAAACTTTCATCAGTGGAGAAGTTGGGATGGGATATCCATAGAAGGTAATGAGGGCATTTTTCAGGCCTTTAAGAGATTACAGAAAGTTGTAATGGATTCAGAGGGCTGTTGCTGGGGACTATTCCTGTCCTGGAGAAATACAATAAAAGGTGTGAAGGTGATTAACTACCAATCTAAGACAAACTGTGATTTTCAGAGGGCTTCCCTGGAAGCATATAAGACAGATTTATCTCCTGTAGTCACAGGATAGAAAAAGCAGAGGTCAGGCCCAGGATTTAATTATGAGGGAAATGGAGTTTCAGAGAAGGGTGAATTCTCATGGCAATTCTGCTTTGCCAAAGTTAAGGCCTTGATTGAGAAGAAATGGGACCCTGCGACTGGCAATGGGGACATCTGGGTCAGTGAATTTGAAAATATCAAATTCTGAGTTCCCCTGAATACTTTGCGCCTGCAGAGGAGGCCGGCCCCTCCTTCCTAAAGACTTGTGTTTCACCCTTGCTCAAAGACAATTCAGGGGCTTCTGTTATGCAAGACACACACTCAGCTCGTGAAATAACTCCCCTCCTGGGCATCAGAACAATAACTAGAGTTAAGTCACAAAATAACCCATTTAGGGGAATGTTAAGACTAAGGGAAGAAAGGGTTTATATCCTCAAGGAGGTATAGAATCCAGCCAAAAGTTGTTGGCAGAAGCTGGGAGACTACGTTTGGGAGTGGATCCTGAGGGCGCTGGATCAAGAGGGGCAGAACATGAACTTTGGTAGAGTGAGTTTATTGATGTGGAAACCTTTTCCATGATACAGGATTTAATGCCCAGGCAGGCTCTAGGACACACATTGCTAACACAGTGCTATGTTGGCTCTTGGAGGCTTGGAGAAAGTGATGGCACACACGTAGTGAAGTAGATATACTGAACTGCCATGGCAGGTGGTAGAAGAAGGGAAAAAAAAGACTCAGAGAGGTGGCTTAAGTGGGCAGTGGCAATGGCTTGGGTGGTTGGTCAGGGACCAAAAGGAGAAATATTGGAAGATAGGAGACAGCAAAAACTGGGGAATTGAGGGATGCACTGATGGGAGTGGGCACAAAGTGTGAAGAGCTGTGCATGACATGTTAATTCCATCCAGGAAACATCTACCACAGAAGATGAATTAAACAACCAAGTAGACAGAGTGACCAGGCTAGCAGACATCAACCGGCCACTATCATTACCCACATTAGTGCTGCTGGTATAAGTGGCCCACGACAGAGAAGGCTTGGTTGTAGGGATGAAGCTATGCATGAGCCCAACAGAATGGACGCCCACTCATCAGGGCTGATCTAATTGCTGAATGTACAACTTGCCCCAGTTGCAAGTTGCCATGGCGAGACCAACCAACCACTTGGTGGTAAGCCAACTACATCAATATTCTTTAGTCAGCAGGTCAGTGATTCATCTTGACTGGAATTGACACATATTCCAGGGTTTTCCTTTCCTGACTGCAGGGCTTCCTTTTCCAAGGACTTCAAGAGGATCTGAGCCAGTAAAGTAAGAACTCACATAATATTGCATCAGACCAAAGGACATGCTTTAAAACAAATGTGGTACAGAGGTAGGCATATGACCATGGATTCCCTGTTCTGATCAGATACTACACCACCCAGAAGCTACTAGCCTTCCTTATAGAATAATGGAATATCTCTTAGAAGGTATTACTGAGGTTCCAGCTTGGAGATTATATCCTGTGAGGATGGAGTACCATCCTCCAGGATGCAGTTCACATCCTGAATCAATAACTGTTATATGGTGCTATGTCCCTAACACGTAAAATACAAGGTTATAGGAACCAAAGACTGAAAGTAGAAGTGGTCCCATTTATCATCACGGCCAGTGACCCACTTGGAGAGTTTTGTTTCCTGTACCAGAAATTAACACCCTGAGATCTAGAAGACATGGTTCCTAGAAGGGAAATGCTTCTGCCAGAAACACAGTGAGATCATTTTAAATCTATATGTGCCCATTCAGTCACTCCTGGCTTTTTGTGTCAAGGAAAGGAGTCCCCCCACTGGCTGGGTATTTGACCCCAATCACAGGAGGAGGCAGGACTATAGATAAAACGTGAGCAGGGCTACAGAGAAAACTTGACCAACATAATTAGCAAGCTCGACCTTAGAATAGCATCCTAGATTCATCAAACAGAGAATGCACATTCTTTTCTAGCACACACAGCTGTTCATAAAAACTGATAACATGTGAAATCAGAAGAAGTCTGTTACACATATACAAAAGAGTTGATAGCATATGGATCAATGGTTTCCAAACATCTTTGATCATGTACCTGCAGTGTTGCAGTTTCCCTGGGAAGCCCACTCTGAGACGGAGATGAGTGTGCAGATTGTTTAGGGAGGGCTCTTGGGACTAACACCTGTGAAGGAGAAGGGAGGAAGCAGGAATGAGCAGAGAAGTTCAGCTGCAATTGGATACCAACGAAGGCCCCAGCTCAATGTCCTTGGGAGCTCGAGAGCTATGTCAGCCCTTCAGAGTTGGGGCAAGAAGATCAGGTGCTTACACTCCTGAGTTGAGCAATCATTGAATACCAGCTGTAGGGCGCGGTCAGCTAACTGCTACGCGGCAGGAAGCTGAAATAAGCTGAGTCATCCTTCCTGTGGCCACTGCGCTTGCGCTAAGAATACTAATGAGGTTTTAAAGCAGCGACCTATCCGATGCTGGCTCACAAATCGCACCATCGGCGAAAGCCAATCACAGAGCGACACATGTTCTTAATCCCTATATAAGCAGACTGCTATAGGATTGCGGTGTCTTCCTTCCATCTTTCTTCAACCAAGCTGTGCTCCAATAAAGTGTGATACGAGAAGAATCTTGCGTGTGGCGGCTCGTTATTCTGCCGGTCAGAAACGGCTCGCCGCAACCAGCTATTTTTTAAAATTCATTTTTATTGGAGTATAGTTGCTTTACAATGTTGTGTGAGTTTCTACTGCACAGGAAAGTGAATCAGCTATATGGATACATATATTCCCCTCTTTTTTGGATTTCCTTCCCACTTAGGTCACCGCAGAGCACTGAGTAAAGTTTCCTGTGCTATACAGTAGGTTCTCATTAGTTATCTATTTTATACATAGTATCAATAGTGTATACATGTCAATCCCAGTCTCTCAATTCATCCCCCACAACAAGCTATTTTTGGAAAAAGTTGTGACCTTGAGCAAGGCAATCCCAAAAGAAGACCATTTTCTGGTAACACTCCTACCAACTCGGAGAATAAAATTTTCATTCCTAAAAGAGGATCTGGGTAGCACATCACATAAATTTTGAGTATACATCTCTAATACATAATAATAGGATGTTTATAAATTATATACTTTTACTATTATATTGACATATATGACATTTTAAACACAATAACATAGAAGTTTATAAAGAGTGAGATAGTGATGAACTAAACAGTGTATTAAAACATTTTGCATAAGTGATGGTTTCATACTGCTATTCACTAAGATAAGACACAATACACACTTAGGACAGGCAGACTTCATCATGAATGGTAGGTTGTAAGTCAATATTTCTAATAATCTTCTTGATAATTTCAATTTTTTGGCCAACTTCTTACCTGATCTGACTCTTTTGCTTGCATTATTTGTGTTATCTTCAACTGTTCTTTCTTTCAAAGATTATTTTTAAGGGTGCTTTCTTTGAAGGAATCTTTTGTGAGGGTTAATTTAGTTAAATTAAATAATTTAGTCTAAATATCCACTTAGCCCAGCATACATAATTTGCAATATTTCTCAATATGCTGAAAGCAAATGTAAGAGGGAGGATGCCACTGTCAACCTCTCTACATTTTGGAACTCGCCCTCTTCCCTCACGACACTCCATTCCTGACATGTGGCTGTCTGAGACACAACCTGGTGAGGACAGCAGTGTTCTTATCTACATGAAATATTTATAAAGATTAATCTCTCTCTCTTTTTTTTTTTTTTGGTGGTACGCGGGCCTCTCACTGCTGTGGCCTCTCCCGACACGGAGCACAGGCTCCGGATGCACAGGCCCAGCGGCCATGGCTCATGGGCCTAGTTGCTCCACGGCATGTGGGATCTTCCCGGACCGGGGCATGAACCCGTGTCCCCTGCATCGGCAGGCGGACTCTCAACCACTGCGCCACCAGGGAAGCCCAGGGGCACCCCATTTTAGAGATCTCTGATCTAGTGAGCAGGTTTGTGCACCCCAGATCCAGCACCTCCCTTTTGGTCAGTGCTGAGAGATATTGCTTCTTGAATTACTCCTCTTTCCATCTTTCCTTCTGATAGCACATACTTTGTTAGTGTTTTTATCTCTAATCAGGTAGGAGTCAATTTGAGGTTTAAGTAGGCCTGTGAGACTGTTTCCTACTAAGTCGATTTAATCCTTTCTGCTATCCCTTTGTCCTTGTGGTCTAGTTTTTAAATTATGTTCAGGTTCTTGGTGGTGTCTCCATGAATTGCCTACAACAATTATATGTGAAACATAACATACAAGTTTATTAGCAATTCAACATCAAGTTGAAAAAGACATCACACTGGCAAAAAAATGTTTTTCTTAAAACAAGAAATCCTGTTTAATGAGATTAGATTCTCAAAGCTGCCTGTGTGTCAGAATGACCTATGGCACTGAGGAAAACAGAAACAAAACAAAACAAAACCCACTCATTCTTGGACCCCACCTGCATTACTTAGGGTCAGCTGTGAGGAATTAAAGAACTACAAAAACAGGGTCTTACCCATAATGGGAGTTGATTTCTCTCTCACACAAATGACTGTTGGAAGGCAGAGTAGCAACTCTGCTCCATGAGGTCTTGGGGGACCAAGCTCTTTGCAGCCTTCCTTTCTGCTAATCCCTAGGGAATTTTGTCCTTGTGGTCCAGTATAGTGGGTTGACCTCCAGCCTTCACATCTATGTTCCAGGCAGCAAGATGGAGGAAGGGGAAAAAAAAGAAACTGGAAAAGGATGCATATCATCTGATCCTTAAGGTAGTTTCCCAAAATCTGCCATGTGACACTGCCACTTACATCCTATTGTCTGGATCTCAGTCACATGTTCACAACTGGATGCAAGAGAAGCTGACAATAATACTATTTATTCTGAACAACCAAATACTCAGCTAAAAATTGAGAAGTTTATTGCTAGAGAAGAGAAACTTTGGGAGACAGCCAACAGTCTCTGCCAAAACTTACAAATCAGCGATTCTTTAGGCCTTGGCGGTCTTCAGGAATCCAAGTGCACTTATGATTTGGTTGGAGAAGGTTTTGCTGTACCCCATCCTAAGGATTTCATATTATGTCCAGAATTAGCAACTGCTTCTGTGCTCTCTTAGAGAAGGTGGAAAGATGGACACAAGGTCGATTGCATCAGCTCTGTGCCTATCATTTTATCAGATGCTTTCAGGCATCACTCAGCTAGGCTATTTCAGGTTTGGTGAAAGAGAACAAATAAATATTACAATTAAAATACCCTGGAATTCTTTTGACAAGAATTAAAAGCCTTGTTCATCTCTCTCACGTTCCTCTTTCTCAGGGTGCTAGAAAAAAAAATACTAAGAAGAACAGACAAGACGTACAGTTGAACCTTGAACAAGGCTGGGGTTAGGGGTATTGACCCTTCTCCCAGTCTAAAAATCCATCTATAATTTATAGTGGGCCCTCCATATACATGGTTCCTCAGTATCTATGGTTCCCCTGTAACAGCAGATTCAATCAACTGTGAATGGTGTAGTACAAAAGTATTTACCATTGAAAAAATGGAATTTTTCAAACCTGAGCTGTTCAAGGGTCAAATGTAATCTTTTCTAAAAATTTGGTCCACTGGAGACACCAATCTAAATGGAGACTTTCCCTCTACTTTTGTCAACTTTGTTTAGAGAGATACTTACAGCAATAAAGAGAAGAAACTGTTTTGGGGCTTGAAACCTCTACACGGCGTGCCCTGGAAACAATACTGGGTGTTGCACAACTCTACAGGGTACTGTTCACATTATTTCTATGTGAACGGCAGTCCCTTGGAGCAGGGTATAAATGGTGTCCCTCAGAGTTGTGTAAGGTTGCTGTCCTGCAGGGAAGCAGTGTAACTTGTCTGTTAATATCGAAATACACGTAAACTGGCAAAATAACCATGTGGCATTGACAGTCCCAAGAAGAGTCAAAAACTATTCTGTTCTTGAAGAAAGCTGTTTCTAAACATAGTCCAGAGAACTTGATTTATATTAATTTCATCAATGACTACCAAGAGGGTTCAGCTAATCTAGTGAATCTGCAACATTTCTGAATTTCTAGGTGTCTATTCTAAAGACAAGTGTAAGACCCTAGAAATTTCAGGTTTCTACAGTGCTGTGGAATATGATTTGCGTGCACATTTCTGTCACATCATTAATCAGGGGAGTTTAGGATCCCTCACTTTCTTTCTTGCGAGCACACCTGTTCCTGCTGGAAATGAATAAGTAGATAGCAACCGCAGCTGCACGGTGGCTTTCCTGATTTAAGGAACATAATTAGTCTCATCTTTAAAGCTGGAGTATTATGTCAAAGCTTCAAGGGTGCCTCTAATATGTAGCTCTTGTCAGAGTCAATTACCATTAGAACATATTTTTAACATGTCATTTAGAATGTGTTTTTTTAAAAAAAGATAGTTTTAAAATTATTAACAAAAACAAAATAAATCTTTAAGCAAGTGCATTTTCAATAATGGGATGGGATATCCTGGAAAGGTTTCTTCATATTAGCCACTGCTGTTTATGGGACCCAACAGTTTGAATCAGTCTTGCCTCCTTTGACACAAAATAAGGATAATTGAACTCATGCTTCTTCTTCCCATTTTATATCAATATATAAAGTATTGGTCCTTAACATTTATTGGGTCATAGACATGTCAGAGAATACAATGTAAGATATGGCACGTTTTCTAAGCAATGCACTCAGATACATATACACAAATGTTAGCACAAAGTTTCAGGGATTATTGACTCAAAATCTATTCATAGACACTCTAGTTTCAAAACCCCAATCTAAAGGAGAATGTAGGATGAAAATAAGTTTTAAGAACTCAAAAAAAAAGAGAACTCAAAATTGAAATCTACTCAAGGTCTAAAGAAGAAAAAGTTGATGTGTGTATGAATTTGAAATAAGTTTACATTAATTTGAAACTAAGACACTTTGGAGACAGAGTTACTATTTTCAGGAATTTTTTTCTATTGATGTCTTTAATTTCAAGGACCAATTTATATAAAATCCAGCAATACACATCTCAAAAATTATTCTAAATTGAACTACAACTCAAAGCACACTCTAGAAGTTTTTTTGGTTTGTTTTGTACAATGGAAAACTTATGCTATATTCCTTCAAGATTTCTCTATCAGAACTTTTGGTAATTTTGTTTGGGTTCACTGGTGAAAATATTGTAAAAAAAAACCAGTTCATTTACATCATCCTGAAGGACAATAACCTAAGCCCATTTGTTTGTTTGTTTACTTATTTATTAACTGTATTAAGATATAATTCACATACCATACAGTTCACACATTTAAGGTATACAAGTCAATGGTTTTTAGCAGATTTACAGAGTTATACAACCATCACCACAATAATTTCAGAACATTTTCATCAACCCAGAAAGAAACCTTGTACCCATTAACAACCACTCCCTATTCCCCACCCCCAATCATTCCAGCCTTAGGCAAGCTGTAATCTGCTTTCTATCTCAATAGATTTGCCTATTTTTTCACTTAGCATAATATTTTCAAGGTTCATCATGTTGTAGCATGTATTAGCACTTCATTTCTTTTTATGACTAAATAATATCCTATTGTACGGCTATTCTACATTTTATTTATCCATTCATCAGTTGATGGACATTTGGGTTGTTTCCAATGTGGGGCTATTATGAATAATTCTGCTATAAACATTTGTGTACAAGTTTTTGTGTTGACTAGCCCCTCAACATTTAACCATACAAGGCAAAAAGTAAAAAGAGTTCTTATAACAAAATTAAACAAAATTTGTTTTACAATAATTTTAGACTTGCTAAGATTTCATACCCAACATCACAAAGGCATATCATGACCGGGAAATGCATCATGACTTTATCACAGAATTAGAGGAGGTTAGATCCCTGAGATCTCTTCTTACACTAAGTCAACAACTTAACTACTTTCCATTACTTCTGTCTGACTAGAAGAGTAAATAAAGACCAGGTTGTGGACATCCAGTGGTCTTGAGGAAATTATCATAAAATGTTACTGAGCCTCTTGCAAGCAGCAAGGACAACTGTGCACATGGGCCTTGGACAGAAGTGTTATATTGAGCATGACTTGCCAAGCTATCCTGACCTCCCTATTCTGGTCTGAAGTATGTGGTTTCCTCACCAACTCTCAATTGTGTTTTGCCTAAACTTCAACACTGTTCTGCCATTGATACTCTGCCTCTGACTACTGCCTCTGCCTCTCCCTTGGCAGCTTTCCAAGCTCACTCATAGAGACCCTCACTGCTGACTCTACCCTGCCAACCACCTTCACTCCACCTCTGAGACTGAAGTGAAATGTATCATAGGCTTCCTTGCTGGATTAATGCCCCTCTGGACTCTAGGTCTGTCAAGTGCTGTGCAAGATGCTCAGGGGTGCATGGTGAGTGTCTGTTGAATGAAGGGTCCATAAGATTTCCTATCAGTGCTACGTGTGTGAGGTTGAAAGGGCTCAAATGAATTTATACACGTATCAGTGAATAATTAATGACATATTTCTCCAATGATCAAAGAACTTGGGAACCTCAACTTATTCCTGAGGCTCTTTCCTTAGTGATTATGGTGTTAACATAAGTTTATTCACTGAGATTGAAATAATTTATCTGATAGGGACAGATTCCCAGGCATAGGAAGCACATTCCTAAAGATCTGACCCATTAGAATCTTCATCAGACAAAGACCCAAAGAAGAGTTTTAGCTGGCCAATTACTTCTTTTGCTTTGCATTTCAGAGCAATCTTACTTTGGATCTTTGGATTTAGTTTCACTGAAATTCAGTGAGCACTACCTGATGCCAGCATGTGAGGCAAAACCTGAAAGGCTGAATCACAATTTACTGCTGGGGGGTCCTGCCAAGCTTTGCCACTCTTTCAGAGGAGGGTTTCCCTGGGAAGCCAGTTTTTTCAGATAGTCACAAGGCTCCAGTTGGGGAATATCAAGATTCTGCCTGTGATATTTCTGCAACTTCTCTACCACTGTGGGCAACCCAACTGTGGAAGCATAGAACATGGGCCCACCCCTGTGCCTTGGCCATCCATACCCGTGTAAATAGACCACATCAATGTGCTCTGGGGTAGCCGCCATCCCTTCTCCCAAGATGCGGAATGCTTCATTGATGAGTGAATATAAGCAGCGCTCGAGGATCTCATCCCGGCTAATGATACGTGGTTCAATGTTATAGGTTTCTCTGTACTGTGTCAGAAATTTGGAAAGCCAGGGATTAGGTTTGTGAATCCTACCCAACGGCTTATCATAAAGGTACCAACCCTCACCTGTCTTCTGGCCAAATCGTCCTGATTCACAGAGCATATCAGGAATTGGGCAATATCTCCAGCTGCCTCGCTTTCGGGAGGGAGTTCCTGGAGGCAATGTAGGTCCAGTAAGACCTTGCCCTTTTCGGGATTTCCAACCTACATCCAATCCAGCAAGATCAGACACTCTAAAAGGTCCCATTTTGAAACCAAACTCTTCCAGCACCTGATCTATCTCCTCTGGTTTACTGCCTTCTTCCAATAAGAAATATGTCTGATTATAATAAGGCTTCAACATTCGATTCCCAACAAATCCAAAACAGTTGCCTACCACTACTCCAATTTTGTTAATCTTTTTTGATAAATTCATAATAGTGGCAATGGTAGTGGGGGAAGAGTATCGGCTGGGAATAACCTCTAACAACTTCATGACGTGAGCTGGTGAGAAGAAGTGGGTGCCAATGACCAAGTGAGGACGATCACTGGAAGAAGCAATCTCATCAATGTCCAGGGCTGAAGTGTTGGTGCACAGAAATGCTTCTGGCTTGCACACGGCTGACAGTTCAGCAAAGACCTGTTTCTTCAGGTTCCTTTCCTCAAATACTGCTTCAATAACTAAATCTACACCACTAAGCTCTTTTATAGATGTAGTTAACCTGGGTTTTGGTCCTGACCAAGAGTGGCCACTCTGCTGCATTTTGGACACTTCCTTTTCTAAGATGGAGGTTATTATCTTGTTTGCAGTCTCTAGCTGCTTCTTGTCTGATTCTACAGCAATCACAGGGATTTTGGCCATTGCAAAAGATATGGCAATGCCTCGGCCCATTGTTCCCAAGCCTGCAGATAAGAGTGAAGGAGAAAAAGAATGATTCAATGGTATTGGCAACTGAGAAATTACTCAGTGAATGGAAGGCTTCTGTGGAAACGTGGCATTCAAAGATACAAATTCAAGGACTACAAATGGATTGAATACTAGTTAAGGCTAGGCACTGTATTAAGTGATTCAGAAGGTATAACAGTAAGTAGGATTCACACACAAACACACACATGCTATTAGAAATAATAAACAAGTTCAGCAAGGTTGCAGGATACAAGATCAATATACAAAAATCAGTTTTATTTATATATACTAGCAATGAATAATCTGAATATGAAATTAAGAAAACAATTCCACTTATAATAGCATTAAAAAGAATACTTCAGAATAAATTTAAGGAAGAATTGTAAGACTTGTACACTAATAACAAAAGAACATTGTTGAAAGAAATTAAATAAAACCTAAATAAATGGAAAGACATCCCATGGTCGTGGATCAGAAGACTTAATATTGTTAAGATGGCAATATTTCCCAAATCAATCTGCAGATCCAGTGCAATCACTATGAAAAATCCAACTGTTTTTTTGGCAGAAATTAACAAGCTGATCCTACAAGTCATATAGAAATACAAGAAATCCAGAATAACCAAAACAATATAGAAAAAAAAAAAAGAACAAACTCTTTCCAATTTCAAAACTTTTGACAAATCTACACTATTCAAGACGGTGTGATACTGGAATAAGGATAGACATATAGATCAATGAGATAGAATTGAGAGTCCTGAAATAAACTCATACATTTATGGAAAATCAATTTTTGACAAGGGTGCCAATATGGGGGGAAAGAATAGTCTTTTTCAACAAAGGTGCTGGGACAACTGATATCCACATGCAAAAGAATTTTGTTGAACTTCTACCTCACACCATATACAAAAGTAGATCAAAGTGGATCACTCAAAGTGGATCAAAGGCCAAAGTAAGAGCTAAAACTGTAAAACTCTTATGAATAAATCTTCATGACCTTGGATTAGGCAACAGTTTCTTAGAAATGACACCAAGAGCATAAGCAATAAAAGAAAAAAATAGATAAATTGGACACTATCAAAATTAAAAACTTCTGTGCTTTGAAGGACACAATAAAGAAAGTGAAAAAACCCCCATAGAATAGGAGAAAATATTTGCAAATCATATATCTGATAAGGTACTTGTATCAGAATATATAAAGAACTCAAACTCGACAATAAAAAGACAGCTCAATTTAAAATTAGGCAAAGGAATCTGCAGCAACATCAATGGACCTAGATATTCTCATACTGAGTGAAGTAAGTCAGACAGAGAAAGACAAATATCATATGATATCGCTTACATGTGGAATCTAAAAAAAGGGTACAAATGAACTTATCTACAAAACAGAAATAGAGTTACAGATATAAAAAACAAACATGGTTACCAGGGGGTAAGTGGGGGGAGGGATAAATTGAAAGATTAGGATTGATATAAACACACTACTATATATAAAAGAGATAACTAATAAGGACCTACTGTATAGCACAGGGAGCTCTACTCAATACTCTATAATGGTCTATATGGGAAAAGAATCTAAAAAAGAGTGGATATATGTATATGTATAACACTCACTTTGCTGTACACCTGAAACTAACACAACATTGTAAATCAACTATACTCCAATAAAATTTTTTTTTTTTTTTTTTTTTGCGGTACGCGGGCCTCTCACTGCTGTGGCCTCACCCCTTGCAGAGCACAGGCTCCGGACGCTCAGGCTCAGCGGCCATGGCTCACGGGCCCAGCCGCTCCGCGGCATGTGGGATCTTCCCGGGCCGGGGCACAAACCCGTGTTCCCCGCACTGGCAGGCGGACTCTCAACCACTGTGCCACCAGGGAAGCCCTCCAATAAAAATTTTTAAAAAATAAAATAAAATTAGGCAAAGGATCAATTAAACATTTCTCCAAAGAAGATATACAAATGGCCAATAAGCATATGAAGAGATGCCTAACATCATTAGTCACTATGGAAATGCAGAACAAAACCACAATGAGCTACCACTTCATACCCACTAGGATAGCTATAATTTAAAAAGACAGACAATAACAATTCTGGTGAGGATGTGATACCCTGATTCACTGCTGGCAAATTGTAAAATGGTGCTGTTGCAGTAGGAAACAAGCTGGAAGTTCCTCAAAATGTTAAACGTGCAGTTACCATACGATCCAGCAATTCCATTCCTAGGTAGGTAGGTAGGTAGGTATATACATAACCCAAGAGAAATGAAGACATACATCCACACAAAACTTGTACATAGATGTTCATAGCAGCATTATTCAAAATAGCCAAAAAGAAGAAACAAGCCAAATGTCATCAACATGGATAAACAAAAGGTGGTATGTCTCTCCAGTGGAATATTACTCAGCCGTAAAACTAAATGGTACATCCTATAACATGGATGAGCCTTAAAAAACATTATGCTAAGTTAAAGTTGGATGCAAAAGTTTACTTGTTATATGATTCCATTTATATGACATGTCCAGAATAGGAACATCCACAGAGACAGAAAGTAGATTAGTAGTTGCCAGGAGCTGGGAGGATGGGCAATGAGGAATAACTGCAAATGGGTACAGGGTTTCTTTTTAAAGTGATGGAAATGTTCTAAAATTTTTTGTGGCAATGGCTACACAACTTTATGAATATCTAAAAACCACTTAAGTGTACTCTCTTTTTGGTGACATTGTTACTATGTCTTTTAAAAATGTTGTAATTGCAGTAAAATACATATAACATAAAACTTAACATCATAACCATTTCTAAGTGTACAGTTCAGGGGCATTAAGTACATTCACAGAGTTGTGCAACCAGCACCACCACCCATCTCATCTCCAGAACGCTTTTCATCTTGCAAAACTGAAACTCTGGGCTTCCCTGGTGGCGCAGTGGTTGAGAGTCCGCCTGCCGATGTGGGGAACACGGGTTCGTGCCCCAGTCCAGGAAGATCCCACATGCCGCGGAGCGGCTGGGCCCGTGAGCCGTGGCCACTGAGCCTGCGCATCCGGAGCCTGTGCTCCGCAACGGGAGAGGCCACAACAGTGAGAGGCCCGCGTACCACAAAAAAAAAAAAACAAAAAAACCCGAAACTCTGTACTCATTAAACAATAACTCCCCATTTTGCCCTCTCCCCAGCCCCTGGCAACCATCATTCTACTTTCTATCTTTATAATTTTGACTACTCTAGTCTTTTTCAACAAAGACTACTCTAGGTGCCTCATATAAGTGGAATCAAATAGTATTTGTCCTTTTGTGACTAGCTCATTTCTCTTAGTAGAATAGCCTCCAGGTTTATTCATGTTGTAGCGTGTATCAGAATTTCCCACCTTTTAGGACTGAATAATAGCCCTTTGAATATATATATGTACCACATTTTGTTTATTCATTCATCTGTTAATGGACATTTGGGTTTCTTCCACCATTAGTCCACTATTGTGAATAATTCTGCTATGGACATGATTATACAAATACCCGTTTGAGTCCCTGCCTTCAATTCTTTTTGATATACCCAGAAGTGGAATTGCTGAATCATATGGTAATTCTATTTTTAATTTTTGGAGGGATTGCCATACTTTTTTTCAGCAGCTGCAGCATTTTATGTTGAATTGTACTCTTTAAATGGGTGAATTTTATGACATATGTTTCACCTCAATAAAACTGTTATTAAAAATATGAGTAGTACCAACCCTCAAGGAACTTATAATCTAGTGGTGGGAAAGGAAAAAGTTCATAAATATCCACCCTTAAAGGTAAAGTAAGTGATGAGAGAAGTTCAAATTTCTTTGGTGATTCAAAGGAAAGAGATTATTTTTGGTTGGATGAGTCAAGAAAAACTTCAAGATAAAGATATTTGAAGAAATATTTAAAGAAAGATCAAACTAAAACAGTGAAATTGGAGAAGTTGAACCACCCAGCTGGGGAAGGGAAAAGAAAAGTGAGAAATATTTTTTAAAAAGGCAAGAAGGGGGCTTCCCTGGTGGGGCAGTGGTTGAGAATCTGCCTGCCAATGCAGGGGACACGGGTTCGAGCCCTGGTCTGGGAAGATCCCACATGCCGCAGAGCAACTAGGCCTGTGAGCCACAAGTACTGAGCCTGCACGTCTGGAGCTTGTGCTCCGCAACAAGAGAGGCCGCGACAGTGAGAGACCCGCGCACCGCGATGAAGAATGGCCCCCGCTCGCTGCAACTAGAGAAAGCCCTCACACAGAAACGAAGACCCAACACAGCCAAAAATAAATAAATAAATAAACTAATTATTTAAAAAAAAAAAGGCAAGAAGGATGGAAAATGTAGAAAAATTATTCGATGGCAAAGAGGTTGCTATTTCTTTCCCACACCATTTCATTTTCTTCCTGGGCACATAGAAGCCTGTACTTTCTAGACCTCTGGTATCCTGGTAGGGCCTGTAACTAATTCTGGTCAAGGGAATGGGGAAGAGGGTGGTGTGGGATCACGACTGGCCCCTAAAATCACCCACAAAATCCTTCATTACCACCTGGGTATAGAGGATGCAGAGAACAACTCTGAGGCTTTGGAGGAGACCCTAGAGCAGATGCTGGCCTGCAGGTTGCATCCAGCCCACTGCCTGTTTGTGTACTGCTGGTGAGCTAAGAATATTTTTACATTTTAAATAGCTGAAAATGAAAGAATAAGAATATTTTGTGACACAGGAAAATTATATCAAATTCAAATTTTAGTGTCCATAAATAAAGTTTTACTGGAATCAATCACACTGATTTGTTTTTGTATTGTCTATGGCCGTGTTTTTTCTTCAGCTACTTTAATTATAAAAATCTTTCATGTTCTCAAAAAAAAAAAAAAAAAGGAAAACCAGAAGGCAACAGTCTAGTACAGAAATATACAACCAGAAGATATTACCACCAACCAGGTCCGACAACTAAATCATGTTGGGGATTCTGAAAATAAAAGCACACTAATACAAAGTAGTAAACCAGTGGTTCTTATATAATCAGGGATGGAAAAATGAGTCAGTAGGCCTGGAAAACACCATTCCTGAAAAAGAAACACTGTAAGAATATAAACCATAACTCTACAGTAAAAAGCGACCAGGACTTTCCATTCAGACATGGGTGAATCTAAAAAGGTGGTGATGCCATCTACTGATCACATGACCTTTTAAGGAACTGTAAAAAAGCATAGAAACAGTAGGTAAAATGTATCTACATCTCATAAAATTAAAATTTCTCTGGCTAATTTATCTTTGTATTTACCTTTCTGCTTAAGACATGGAGGTCAGAAGTAACCCACAATGAACAGAGAACCATAGAATATTAACTATTCTTGAAAGCATAAAAACCAACTATAATCCTTACATATGTTCCTTAAATTATCACCAAGTATTATTAATAGTGACCTCTAGTGAACACCTGTAATCATTACACCACAAGTCAAAGTCTCTGTGACTGCTTTCAGTATCATACTCAACTGAGAATGCAAGACAAAACTGGCCAAAAGGACTTTGTTAATTTCAGAAATCAAAGTAACTAAACTTTTTAATAGCCACAATTTAAATGTAGAATGTAAGGTTTTAACGATTTCTATCTTCCATATTTTTAACAAGCCATAAAATTGTGCTAGGTTTTCTGGTTAAAGTGATTGCAAATTTGGACCCTAAGTTTAAATCCTGGAGGTTAATTTTATATCAGGTCTGTATTAGCCACATTATAGCTATAATCCACTATCCTTTTTACAGAAACCCTTCCAATTTAAGACTCTGCAAGTTGTATACTGCCAAAAATGCCCATGTAGATTTATAAGAGCAGTGTAATATTGATGTACCATATTACTTCCATGAATTCTTAGCTATCTTGCCTTGCTTGATCCTAACAAAGGTTGTAAGCTATGAAATGCCAAAAGACAAAAGGCCCAAAGCCCGAGCTCCCAGTAAATCAATAGGCCGTCTTAAAAGTGTCTTCTGTAACAAGGCTCATACTGAACTCCACTGACACCAGATCTCCCCCTGTGACACCCAGGACTCTCCTCCCTTGATATGTGCATGAAAGGTGAAGAAGGACCACTGGAAATAATTTGTTTAGGATCTGTATCTTATAAAACATCCTTATAGATTAATAAATGACATCTTTTATATTAAAGAAAGTCAGTACAGCATAATCCAAAACTATCTTTAAATAGTACATTTAAGGAAACTAAGGAAAAGACTGTTGCATTATGATTTAATCTAATCGCACAAAAATTTGAAATTACAACTCCTCTAGATTTCTAAGAAGAAGGTTATGCATGCCTCCATATTCAATTCTGCATTGTTACATTTAAACCAGGTAGTGAATTTCACAACATGATGGATCAATTTAGAATTTCCATGCAACACCTCAAATTATATAAAATGGAAGCAATTTTTAAAGCTTTGTGGAATGTTTAAAGTTCTACTTTGTGCTAAAGTTTTTTGGGTTTTTTTTGTTTGTTTTTTTACCAGCAACTTTGGATTATAATGTATCAGGTGGCTATACTTTAAAATGCTGGTCACTGAATATCATGGACTTTGAACTGGCTTCTACTCCTAAAAATGTATCATCACTTAAGTAGACAACCAAAAATTCCCTTCACTTCAAAAGCCTCAAATTGTGTTTCTTACAAAATAAGATTTGTGTAACAAACTGCCTTCTATGGGACCAGAACTATGGTAATAGTGGGTTCAACTATTACACAATTATGTTAATATTTTATTTTCAAAAGCACTTTACAAGAAAATGTAAGTATGGCTTCCAATAGGAATGTTATACCTGGACTTGATTGGTACCAAGCTCAGATTTTAGTTTTGCAAGGAAAAACAGGCTTTCAGGTTAAACAACAATTTGTAACCAAAACTTTAATCCCAAGGATTCTCACAAAACATATTACAAATGACAGCATGAAAAAAAAATCTTGCACAGTAACTCAAAGTTCAGCTCTACAATGTACCCTTAAACTAGCAGGACATTGGTATATTGAATAGTCTCAAATTTCCAAATAATATTACAAAGAGCTATGTATTCATATACAGCAATCACAGAAGGAACTTATGACCTAAAGCAAAGGTAAACTAACTTTCTTGAAACTTCTTAGATTCTAAACCCACCGGACAACCTCTTGTCCAGGGTGAAGACTAGTGGAATTTTTAAACCTCTAATCTAGTTTAAGGGTGCAGCTTTTATTTTTACCTGCTGGCTTGTGTTCACAGCAGCTTTTAAAGACTGCTTGCTTAACTACAGCTGCATAGCCCAGCTACAGAAAGTCTTTTCAATTTTTGCCAGTTTTGTTTCCATAATATTAAACATCACACTTTAGCTGGACAGGAGTTAGAGGTTTATTATCAGTCTATGCAAGACTAAAAATTCAAAGCAAATTCAATTTTGCATAAGGGAACATTGTAAAGTAACAATTCTTGATATTACATGCCTCATATAATCCATTTCAAACCATAGAGAATTACATCTTTATGTGTCACTGTTCCAAGAGACAAACAAATGTGAACAGCTAAAACATTTTTAAAATGCACCAAACTTACGAAGTCTCAAACAAAACTTGAATTTTCTGTACATACTCCTGTCAAATGAAGTTATTTCCTGTGCACCACTTCTCTTGCAAACTGGTCTTCTATTTCCTTTCATTTGACCTGGATCGGCTAGGAGACCCAGAGAAAGATCAGGACGGCTTGTGATTTCTCTCCTGGGAAAGTGATATCTCTCTTCTCCTATATCTAGAAAGGGACCTGCTCCGGCTGCGGGAGAAGCTTCTCCGTCTTGGAGATGTGTGGTGAGGTGGAGGACTCCTCCTCCGACAATCATCTCGAGGGCGACGACCCCAAGAACGAGGCGGCCCACGATTTCAACTTCTCTTTTCCCCATTCGACAGTTCTACTCTTACTCGGCGGCCACATAGTGTTCTCTCATCTAGCTCTTGGACAGCATCGGCTGCATCTCGGGATCTTCAAATTCAACAAAAGCGAAGCCGGGAGGGTTTCTAGCAACCCACACACTTCAGAGTGGTCCACAATAGCCAAAAGCTTGTTCCAATTCAGCCTGTTACCATTGTTTCCAAGATTACCTACATAAACTTTACAGTCCGACAGACAGGAATCACGATGCATTTCAAGATCTCGGGTTAGAAACGCGAAGGCTCAAATCCACACACCCTCAGCTGGGTCTTCCCGGTCCCCTCCCGCCTGGCACCCGCAGATGCTCTCGCACACCCGTCGTCCACGAAATTGCTCTATGGCTGTTTTTGTCCTCAATAGCAGAGTTGAGTAGTTGCAACAGAGACCATATGGGCCCAAAAGTCTAAAACATTTACTATCTGGAACTTTACAGAAAAAATTTGCTGACCCTTATTATCCAGGAGGATGGCAGAGCCACTACTTGGAAAGAACCTGGTTCTAGAATTACTGTGGAGTGAGGAGGAAAATGATCTTTATTGTGCTAAGCCACTGAGATGGTTATTTGTTACAGCAGCAGGTTACCTGTTACCTAACCAACCCACTGTGGATGTTTTGTGAAAGACATGTATATATAACTCTTCTACACTTTACAATGACTAGCTTTGGGATTGTTTTTTTTTTCAATTGAGGTTTAGTTGATTTACAATATTCTTTAGTTTTAGGTGTACAACATAGTGATTCAAAATTTTTATAGATTATACTGGATTTAAAGTTATTATAAAATATTGGCTATATTACCTGTGCTGTACAATATATCCTTGTAGCTTATTTATTTTATACATAGTAATTTGTGCCTCTTAATCCACTGTGGCAATTGGTTTTGAATAAAGAATGTTATCAATAATAAGAAATCACTGATTTAGTTTCTCTGGAATATATTTAATTTTTAAATTGTATTAAATTATTTAATATAATATATATATTAAATTATTTAAAACATTTAGGTTTCCAAATTTACTAAGCATCTGCATTTCACTCAGTAACAAGAGGGCTGGATAGCTCTCACTGTTGTAGCAGCTTGTATCCTAAACTTTGGCCTGGGTAAACAGGAGGTAGAGTTGGGGGTTCAAAACCCTGGCCTCCTAGCTTTCAGTCCCAAGCTGAAAATTCCTACCATGTAGAGATTATAAACTCACAGGGACAATAAGGACTAATGAGAAGTTTACGTGAAAGTGCTTTGTAAAGTATAATGTCATGCAGGTGATATCTCAGAACTGAACACAGCGGGGAAGGAAGGCCACCTGGTGAAGATGGAGCAGAGCTCCTCGGCGCTCACCTCTCAGAGCAGGTCTGCTGAAGGACCGCTGGGGCTCCAAACAGCTCATAATCCAAACCACAAAGTGGGCCAGACTAATGCTTTTTAGAAGTGTCTTAGCTATAACTTTAGATCTTCTTCAGTTCTATAAACTGATACTTTTCATTTAATCACTGAAACAAAATATACATGAAAACAATATCTATTTCTTTCAAAAAGTTCTTAGCTACTAACTTCTATTTTTCACAACCTTGTGGTCTCAAAGTTCTCAAGAACAAAGGGCTGAAAGACCAAACTTTTCACTGTTGGTAATTATGTTTTCATAGGTATATATTGCATTTACATTGAATTTAGTTTCTTAATTTTTCCTCATTAAACACACACAGACAGGGACCAGGAGTCCTGCTCCTGTACCAAATCACTGCCTTTAACTGCCATGGAATTAAATCTAGTCAAGAACCTCTTCTACTCAGAGAAGTAAATAAAGGATAAGGGATGCTTTGACTACTGGTTCTGCAGTGTTTGGTCAACTGCAGTCTTCTCCCCTTCTGACAGCCCTGAGAGTCCAGGTGAGGTGGGAGAATGTGAACTTGCAGTTTGTGCCGACCTGATCTGAGAACATAGGCTCGTGGAAGTGCAAAGTTGGGCTCATCAGGGCTGGGGTTTTGCCAGGGGGCATAATGAAAGGATGAGTCGTGGCATTTGAGGACATTGGTAAGAGAGTAGTTGAAGTGATGACTGGAAATGAAAACTGAATAGAGAAGAAAGTAAAGATAGGAGGAGCTGATCAAGTAACACATGTACTAGTTAGAATAACCGAGAAAGGGATGTGGGAAAATACAAGGTTGTGGTGAAAAAGTGAGATTTTCACATTTCAGAGGTGGAGAAATGTTCAGGGTAAAGACAAGACCTACGGTGAAGCCATAAGTATGGGTCACAGAAGTGAAGTGAGGTGAGCGTCGCTGGATCTGAGGAGGTGAAGGAACCCAGAAGCAACAGGGCTGGGTTATTCAGGGCTGAATTATTCACACAGAGGATGAAGACAACCAGATGGCAGCAGGATTTGGGCCACAGAGAATAACTGTGAGCCAGGTACTAAAATGAGGGCAAAGCAGGGGAGCACTGACAGTAATGAGGAGGGATAAAGTGATACGACTGGATGGCAGGACCACAGAGGAGAGTGTCCTGAAAGGGGTAATGGTCTGAGAGGGGAACTGGGAAGTGACAGTGAGGTCCATGGAGTGTGGGAGAAGCAACAGCATTCTCTTGACAGGGCTGCAGGAGAAGCAGGTGCCCAGGGTAAGCCAGGTTTCAGGCAGGAGACAGAGGGGGAGCCATTAGTAAACCAGATGAGGCTGTGGGCGTGTTCCAGAGGACACAGGGTGCAGAGGGAGGCTGTGTCACAAAGAAGAAGTGCAGAGTGGGATGTGGATAAACATGAAGAAGGGGGAAATGACAAACTCTCTCACTTTATTTTTATCCACGTTGTCTTCTATACAGTTTAAATGCTTTTTCAAATATTTTTCAGAACAATGTGGGGTATACTTAAAAAAAAACAACCTTAAACTTTTAAACATTCCATGCTAGACACAAACCTGAAGTATTTTTAAAAAGCTCACAATAAGGAAATAGGGAAATTCTCAAATGATGGTTGACAAACAAAATACTGATAAACTTAAAACTTTTACTATTATTTTGCATTAATTATTCTTGGCTTGAAGGAATACAAGGAAGAAGAAAGGGGTAAGTACATAACTGGGAACAAATATTGGTGTTGCTGAAAGAGTATAAAAAAGGGATACTCATAGTTCTTTGTCACACTATTTATGCATCTCCTTAAAAAGTCACAAGTGAACAGAGTCGCTAGAGGAGCACAATGTGTTTGCGTTAAAGACACACTATTTTATTCGCAAACTTGACTGAAACCACCACAGACTAAGAAGATGTAGAGAGGGCTCTTCCCCTCCAAGCTGGGTTGGTGTTAGAGAGCTGGGTGAGGGTTAAGAAAGTTGATGCTTTTAGTAAACTTTGGACCTCCTTCCCCAGAAGACTGTATATAAGCTAATACATATAACATTTCACTTACTATTTCAGGAGGTTTGGAATCTACCCAAGACCATTCTTGGGCCAAGACTAAGAGAAAGTGAAGTTTAGGAAAGTGGCCTGAAGAAGGCAATCAGAGAGCTAGCTTCTGAGGAAAGAAGACATTTTGTTTGAGAAATTTTCTAGGGGAAGAAGTAGGGAAGCCACTATTTCAGAGTTCAGATGAATTTGAGGATAGTGGTTTTGAACCAGGAGAAGCGAATGGATGCAAGGACCAGAAAGACATAGCCTTCATTCCAAATCCCTAGCTATAGGAGTGACAGCACACACTTTGAAATGTGCAAGATATTAATAATCATTGTTGGGAAATCCAGGAATGAGAGACATGGAAGAGGTAGAAATGAGTTAAAAAATGCCCAGAGTCTGGAATCAGACAGACCTACATTAGACGACTTGGGTTTCATTAGCTCACTGTTGAGAAGGTTAGTGTTTCTAGGCCTCACATATAAAGTAAAGATAGTTCATGGGCTGGAGTGAAAATTAAGTTAGCTAAAACAAGTGATACGTTTGGCAAACAGCCTGGCACCTGGTGGCCCTAAGCAAATGGTAATACTTTACGTGTGCAGATTTGGGGAGTGACATTACCCATGTCCTTACCGAGAATGCCAACAGAAGAGATGGGCCGTGCCAGTGCTGTTTTCCAGGATGCTCCAGAGGGAGTGGACCACTTATTTGTGGTCCTCTCCGCCAAGAAACAATATTGCAGGGCTCTAGCCTGCCCTGATCTCTGAAGGTACACATACAGCTCCTTTTCCTTCTTGATGCCCACCTCATAGGGATACTGGACAGCGGCCTGGACTGCACGGATGGAAGTCTCCTGAGAAAGGCACCCAGGGTGCTGCTTCCGCATCTTCCGAAGGGCTTCACTGAAAATGGTGTCCATGTTGGACAAGCTCTGGATCGGCTTGTTGTAGATTCTACGGGATTCTAGAGATTGATCTGAAAGAAATAAGAAAGAAAATTTGGAAATGTTACGTATACCAAGGGAATATGTGTATATAGCAATAGTAATAACTTGTTCAAATTCAAAATATGAAATTAAATACTATTCATCAAGATATTTAATGTAACACTAATACCAAAATCTCCGACATCTTTGCAACTTAGTCCCATTAGACAGAATTTAATAGATTCAAAGCAATTTCCAGTTACCTAATTGAGGCATAAAAGTTACACTTTCTTTTTACTTCAAGGCCAAGATAATATTATGATAGATTAATTATATCAATCTGCCAGTGAGCTTAAGGAAAATCGTTCTGAGTTAATGATATTTTAGGTTCAAAATAATTTTAACTCCATTCTTAACAGTAACAAAAACTTTAAAATACCTAGAAAAGGAGACAGTGTAATATCGGCACAAGGATAGAGATACAAATCAATGAAGAGAATTGAAAGTTCAAACATAAATCCTTATAATCACTGCCAATTGATTTTCAACACAGGTGCCAAAACAATTTAATGAGAGAAAGGAGATGCTGCAGACAACTGGATATCCACATGAAAAAAACAAACTTAGATCCTTACCTAGCACCATATATAAAAATTAATTCAAAATGGATCATAAATCTAAATTGAAGAGCTAAAACTATAAAATTTTCTTAAAAAAAAAGAAAAATCTTTATGACCTTTGGTTAGGCAAAGTATTCTTAGCACAATCCATGAAAGAAAAAAATCAATAAGTTGGACTTCATCAAAATTAAAGACTTTTGTACTTCAGAGAACACCATTAAGCAAATGAAATGAAATGAAATGATAAACCATAGACTGAGAGAAAATATTTGTGTGGTAGGCAAAATAACACCCTCCCCAAATGTCTACTTCCTAATCCCCAGAACCTATGAATATATTACCTTACATGGCAAAGAGACTCTACAGATGTGATTAAGGTTAAAGACCTTGAAATGTGAAGATTACCGTGTATTATCCAGGTGGGCCCAATCTAATTACATGAATGCTTAAAAGAGGAGAGCCTTTCCCAGCTGGAGTGAGAGAGGAAGAGTCAGAGAGATGCAACACAGGAAGGACTGGCTCCATGGATGACAACCTGGCTTTGAACACGGTGGAAGGGGGCCAAGAGCAAAGGACTGCAGTGACCTCTAGAAGCTAGGAATGGCCATCAGTTTACAACCAGCAAAAACATGGAGACCTTGGTCCTACAACACAAGTATGAATTCTGCCAACAACCCGAGTGAGCAGTAAACAGATTCTCCCTTAGAGCCTTCAGAAAGGAGTGCAGCTGCTGACACCTGGGTTTAGTCCAGTGAGACCCCTACCAGACTTCTGACCTATAGATCACTAAGTAATACATTTGTGTTGTTAAAACTGCTGAGCTGGTGGTAATTTGTTATCAAGAAGTAGAAAATGAATACAATTTGCATACAGAATATCTAATTAAGTATTTGTATCCAGAGTATATAAAGACCTCTTATGACTCAATAATAAGAAGGCAAACAACTCAATTTTAAAATGGGTAAAAACTTGAGTGGATATTTCACCAAAGAGCATATACAAACAGCTAATAAGCAGTGAAAAAACATTCAGCATCATTAGTCATTAGGGAAATGCAGATTAAAACCACAATGAATGTGGTAGGCAGCCTCTAAGTAATGGGATGTCGTTTCTGAGATTAAATGACAAAAAGATTCTTGCTCTCGCACTTGCTCGCTCTGAGGGAAACAAGCTACCATGGGTGAGCTGCCCTCCAGTGAAGCCCATGAGGCAAAGAACTGAAGGAGGCTTTCAGCCAACAGCCAGTGAGGAACCGAGGCCTTCAGTTCAACAGACCAAGAGGAACTGAATTCCACTAATAGCCACTTGAGTGAGCTTGGAAGTAGATCGCTCCCCAGTCAAGTCTCCAGGTAGATACAGTCCCCCCTGCAATACCTTGAATGTAGTCTTTTGTGAAACCCTAAACCAGAGGGCCTAGCTAACCACACCCAGATTCCACAGAAACTGTAAGATAGGAATAGTTTGATTTTAAGCAAATAAATTTGGGGATAATTTGTTATGCAACTATAGATAACCAACACAGACCCACTAGAAGGACTATCATCAAAAAGACATGACACAGAATGTTGGCGGTGATGTGGAGTACCTGGAACCCTCGTGCTTTGCTTGTGAGAATGTAAAACAGTACATTCACTTTGAAAACAGTTTGGCAGTTTCTTAAAAAGATAAACATAAACTTACTGTTCGACCCAGCAATTTCACTCCTAGGAATCTACCCAAGAGAAATGAAAACGTGTAAAACTTGTATGTGAATACTCACTGCAGCATTATTTATAGTAGCTCAAAACCAAAAACAATGTGAATATCTGACTGATGAATGGATAAAGAAAATGTAGTATAGCCATACAATGAAATACTATTCAGCAATAAAAAGGATCAAACTGGACTTCCCTGGTGGCGCAGTGGTTAAGAATCCACCTGCCAATGCAGGGGACACAGGTTCCAGCCCTGGTCCAGGAAGATCCCACATGCTGCGGAGCAACTAAGCCCGTGCACCACAACTAATGACCCTGCGCTCTAGAGCCCAAGAGCCACAACTACTGAGCCCACATGCCACAACTACTGAAGCCTGCGTGCCACAACTTCTGAAGCCGGCATGCCTAGAGCCCGTGCTCTGCGACAAGAGAAACCACTGCAGCGAGAAGCCCAAGCACCGCAACAAAGAGTAGTCCCCGCTCACTGCAACTAGTGAAAGACTGCGCACAGCAATGAAGACCCAATGCAGCCAAAACTAAATAAATAAATAAATTAATTAATTAATTAATTATTTTAAAAGGGACTTCCCTGGTGGCACAGTGGTTAAGAATCCACCTGCTGATGCAGGGGACACAGGTTCGAGCCCTCATCCAGGAAGATACCACATGCTGTGGAGCAACTAAGCCCATGTGTCATAACTACTGAGCCTGTGCTCTAGATCCTGCATGCCACAGCTACTGAAGCCCGGGTGCCTAGAGCCCGTGCTCTGCAACAAGAGAAGCCGCCGCAATGAGAAGCCCACACACCACAATGAAGAGCAGCCTGCACTCACCTCAACGAAGACCCAACACAGCCAGGAAAAAAGAAAAAAAGGATCAAACTAATGACACATGCTACAACACAAATGAACCTTAAAAACATTATGCAAGCTGAAAGAAGCCAGACGCAAAAGATTACATATTGATGTGATGTAATTTATTTTAAATGTCCAGAAGAGGCAAATCTATAGAGACAGAAAGATCAGCTGTTGCCTAGGGCTGGGGGTGGGAGTGGGGGTAAGCTGCAAAAGGGCAGAGGGAACTTTTGGGGATAGTGGAGAAGTCCTAAAACTGATTTATGGGGATGGTTGCGCAACTCTAACTCAAAGGCAAATTATGCCTCATCAAGGCTGTTAAAAAATATCTAGCAATGAATTTGTTAAGAAAGGTACAAGACCTTTATGAAGGCCTATATAACATTTTATTGAAGAACATAAAATAATACCTTAATAAAGAATGACCCCATGTCCCTGAATATAAATATTTAATAGCATAAAATAAATATTTTCCATATATTATATATGAATTTCTAATCAGAATCCTTGTGGTCCTATTTTTTTAAATAACTCAAAAGAATTATTTTAAAGTTTACATAAAAGTATAAATGTGTAACAAATTTATTTTTTCTAAAATAGTTTTCTAAAATAGTATTCCAGAAACTGTTTCCTAAAAAGTGCTACTATCTCTTAAAAAATAAAGCAATATATCAAAAATGTACACCTTAGTTAATTAGACCAGAAACCTACCAGAGCTTACAAAGCAGTTTCACTATAAAAAGACAGATGAATGTGAGCCAGTCTGGCATTAGTATGTTACTATGTGTCCAAGGGAGAGTAAGGTTTGGATATAATCATGTGCACAAGGAAGAACTGTATCTGTGAGGCATTGTATAATCTCAACCTTTTTTTTTTTTTTTAACCTAGTTGGCAAGAACATTTCCTTAATGCTTGATTACTATGTAGAATTGAAAAGAATGGATTTTCTTTTTTTTTTTTTTTTTTTTTTGCGGTACGCGGGCCTCTCACTGTTGTGGCCTCTCCCGATGCGGAGCACAGGCTCCGGACGCGCAGGCTCAGCGGCCATGGCTCACTGGCCCAGCCGCTCCGTGGCATGTGGGATCTTCCCAGACTGGAGCACGAACCCGTGTCCCCTGCACCGGCAGGCGGACTCTCAACCACTGCACCACCAGGGAAGCCCAAAAGAATGGATTTTTAAATTAATGCTTTCCCATATGATATAAGAATAAGATTCAGGAAAGGAGGCAAGATGATGAGTAGCAGCATGTGGTCCCTGTTATTGTTGGAAAAACATGAACTCTACCCAACAGGCTACCAATTACTTGCTCAGTTAACCAATGAGTTACCCAATCCTTTATGGGAAGGCAAGCTCAGTGCAGAAGGATGAAGACCTTTCCAGGGCCTACAGCTGATTTAATTCCCTGGTGGCTCAAAAGAGAGACAAGAACAGACAGTGGGGAGAGGACAGTGGGTAGAAGACAAGTGGAAGAGGAAAGGAGGCAGAGCTGTCAGTGTTGTGGCATCTGACAACAAGTGGCTGTTGCAGACTTTCCTGGGACAGAGCATAGTTGGGTTTGGGATATCTTAGAGCTGGATCTCTGTCCTTGTGACACTACCACCAGCCCCACCATGACAGGGGCTGATTCTCAACATCATAGCACACATCAGGGTTATTTGAGGAGTTTAAAAAGTTTGGATGCCCATTCCCCACTGTGAACTCAGTTAAGAATCTTTAAGGGGGCTTCCCTGGTGGCGCAGTGGTTGAGAGTCCACCTGCCGATGCAGGGGACACGGGTTCGTGCCCTGGTCCAGGAAGATCCCACATGCCGCAGAGCGGCTAGGCCCATAAGCCATGGCCGCTGAGCCAGCATGTCCGGAGCCTGTGCTCCGCAACGAGAGAGGCCACGACAGTGAGAGGCCCACATAACGCAAAAAAAAAAAAAAAAAAAAAAAGAATCTTTAAGGGTGGGGCCTGGGCATGAGTATTTTTTTTTAATTCAATAGTTGATTTTGAGGTATAGCCTCTGGGAGGTCCAAGAGCAGAGCATATGTCAGCCACTGTATCAAGGACAGATGCAGCTCCTGGCAACTCTAACCTGGGCCAGAGATTGAAAAGAGATGAGAAAGAAAAAAAGGAAGAAAGTGGTCCAGTGGTTAAGACTTCGCCTTCCAATGCAGGGGGTGTGGATTCAATCCCTGGTTGGGGAGCGAATATCCCACATGCCTTGAGGCCAAAAAACCAAAACATAAAACAGAAGCAATATTGTAACAAATTCAATAAAGACTTTTAAAAAAAATGGTCCATATCAAAAAAAAATCTTTAAAAAAAAATGAAGAAGAAAAAAACTGAATAGTGTGCAGTAATTTTAGCCAATTGGCATATTCCTAGTATTCTGGGGATACTCAGAACCTCTGAGACTACAGATGCACATGCACATAGTTGTGCACTACAGATGCACAACAAGAGCACTTGTTCCGACCAGCCTAGGGCCAAACTAAGCACATCCACTGGAGAGTGCTGGATCAGGGCACAAACATTAGAAGGTTTTTTCCTGTCAATTTCCTATTCCTTTTGTTCTGTGGCTGTAACTGAAGGATGCTATTATCTTAAAACTTCATTTTATTACTACAAAATATATTCAGAATTTCCACTTTGGGTCTACAGGTATGGTGTTTTCAAAGTGTATTTCTTATACAGCTGGTAGTTTTAGAGTCTTGGTAGTTTTAAAGTCACTCAGCTGTAACTACATAATAAGAGAGGCAAGTGTGAGCAGGTCAGCACCAGCATTAGCTGCCAGGAACATGGGAAAGTGAAGAACTAATTAATGATTCAAATATGCTTATAATTGAATTCTTTCCCTGACCCATTCACATTTTTTTCTTAATTCTTTGAAGTTTTCTAAGGCAGAAGTTTTAATTAAAAAAATAAAGGACTCACATGCCCAAAGGAAGAAAAGGAGGTGATTATTTTCCCTCTTTCCTTTCTAGTAAACTAACAGGAAGAGATTTTCTCTGCCTAGGATAAAGAGAAACATAATGTGCAGTTTACAGAAATGGTTTCCTAAGACATAATGGACTCTCTTTTCTCTAACTCTCATAAACAATAAGCTGTCTCTCTCATAGAAGGGCTGCAAAGGACAAACAGAACAACTGCATTTTTCCAGGCTTGAGGGGGGGGTCCCTAAAGAAGTGGGGTACATAAAAAAGAAGCCCAGTTTAGACATGTGCTCAGGCTTCCTAGGTATGGCAGTGTCACTCTGCTTTTGTGAAACATGTTTATATAAATATTCCCAGACAGTAAAAATAAATTACAAAGCGCAAAAGATAAAATGAAGAGAAAGACAGATGTAACCACTAAGATTTTTTTTTAAGCCACAAAATCTAAACAGATCAAGGTCTTTGGGCAGAATAAGAATCGCTAAAAATGGCTAACACAGCCCAGTGCAGTCATAGTAACAGGACCAGAGTTCATTACAGGGACAAAAACAGAGCACTGGGTTCCTGAGTTGAGGCTCCCACTTGGGTGTCCCCTGTGCCCATCTTTGACTAACAGTACACATTTTCAGCTTCATGCCAGAATCATGCACGTGGGAACAAGGAGTTCTTACTCAGTTTGGGAACAAGCAGGCTGCTGGCCAAATGCAAATAAATAGCATTTTACAGGACCCCCCCTCCCCAGTTTAGCCAAAGCAATCTGGTTTGGCCAAGTGATTTTGAATTGCTCTGCTAAATCCATTGCACTGCAGTAGTCTAAGAGGCTTCATGTAACAAAAGCATTAAGATACATGAAGCTAATTAACTTCCACAGTCAACTCTCCAGGATGCGTGTTAAGTTTGTAGAGAAATTTGCAGCTACTTCCCAAATCACATTTTTAGATATATAAGTTAACCTCCTACAATCCCCTCCCACCCATAACTGGCTCCAAAACTGCTGATTGCAACATTGACCATTGGAAATTTCCTTCCTTCTCAACTTCTTTATTGGATGTGGAAACTAAATAAGTGCTCTTAATCTTTTCCTTTTGTTATTTTTTTAAGTCAACATTTCAGCAGTGGGGGTGGGGGTAGTGATGCGGAGTGAGAATAGGCTGAATTAATGGAATATTTTTACAAATGGAAAAAGAGAATTCAAAAATTTTACAGTATTTTTAAAACTGAGATATAAATCACATCAGTAAAAGTCACCATTTTAAAGTTTGTTAATTCAGGAGTTTTTGGTATAATCACAAGGTGTGCAACCATACATGTTTGTTTTTTAACCATGCAGAACTGATTTACTAATATCTTTAAGACAGCAGGTAATGTTTGCATGTAAAAAGTCAAAGCTAGGAAAAGTTATCTCCATTCTCACTCTTGTTCTCTGTACATCAGTGGTTCTCAAAGTGTGGTCCCCAGAATACAGCATCAACATCGCCTAGGAACTTGTTAGAAATGCAAATTGGGCCCCATCCCAGATGTACTAATTCAGAAAGTAATGAGTGGGGTCCTATAATCTATGTTTTAACAGACCCTCCAAGTGATTCTTATGCACAGTAACGTTTGAGAACCGTTCCTCTAGATCAAGACAATTGCACTAGCTTCACTAGCTATAGATTTGTAAATGCACATATATTTAACATCTATATATATATATATGTTTTTGTTTTTGGGTTTTTTTGCGGTACACGGGCCTCTCACTGTTGTGGCCTCTCCCATTGCAGAGCACAGGCTCTGGACGCGCAGGCTCAGCGGCCATGGCTCATGGGCCTTGCCGCTCCACGGCATGTGGGATCTTCCCGGACCGGGGCACGAACCCATGTCCCCTGCATCGGCAGGCGGACTCTCAACCACTGCGCCACCAGGGAAGCCCTACATCAATATATTTTAATAAAAAATATTTTATATTTATACATTCATATTTATAATAAACATCAGTACTATTTATATCATATATTTATAATAAATATCTGTACTATTTATATCATATATTTATTAAAAATATCTATTATAAAACATAAATATACATTTTTATAATAGATTTTTGTGAAGCCTGTCCTTCAAATCAATCCATCAATTTTGTCTGCCAAATAACCACAGTCTAACAGCTATATTTAAAAGCAAACAAAGGAAAAAAAGAAAGGAAAAGCACAAGACCTCAAATGAAAATGAAATGCAAAATATGTAAGCCTAGCTAAGCTACACATTTTGTAAGATAATAAGTGTAAATGTAGATAAGATTCTCTGAGCTAGTCCTTCATTGATCTGCCCGATTTCTCTACCTTGTATCTCTAGCGTTTATCTATTACAGGGCAGCACCAAGAAATCATAGGATTCTAAACAGTGGAACTCATTTTTTTTTTTTTAAGTAAAAGTTCCAGAGTTTTCCTTGGGATTCTAAACCCTAAACCTCAAAAGAAACACAGTAGAGCTGCCCAGGTTGTAGCAAGACAAAAAAAACTGGAGCCCATAGGGTCTCAGAACACAGTTTGAAATCAGCTTATTTTGTTGAAACATTTCCTTTCATTGATGAAGAAAATAAAGCCCCCAAAGCTGATTTGTTAGGGTCCATATAGCTATGGGTTAAAATTAACCATATACCAGGATATACTACAAGCTATTTAATAAGTGCTTATTTAAATTCAATCTGAGCATATTATTTTTTCTATCTTTGCTAATTTGCTTGGAAAAAATTAGTGTCTTTCAAACCATGAATGGTTTTATATTAATCACCAAGTTTAAAAAGCATTTAAGAATTAAGCATATACTTACTATATGATCCAGCAATACTACTCTTAGGTATTTACTCAGGAGAAAGGGAAATATAATGTCTGCAAAGACTTGTGTACACCCATAGTGAAAACAACCTAAATGTTCATCAACTGATAAATGAATAAACATATTGTGGTATATCCATACTATGGATTATTATTCAGTAACAAAAAAAGAATAAAAAATTAATGCATGAAAGAACATCATGAACCTCAAAAACATGCTAAGTGAGAGAAGCCAGACACAAAAGACTACATGCTATATGAAATTCTAGAAAACAAAACTATAGTAACAGAAAACAGGCCAGTGGTTGTCTGCGGCCAAGGGCAGGGGAGAGAATCTACTGAAAGAGGCATGACAATACTATTTAGGGTGATAGAACTATATCTTGATTGTGGCAGTGGTTATACAACTGCAAATGATTACAGAAATTCATCGACCTCTTCATTTAAAATGGGTGAATTTTATTGTGTGTAAATTATACCTCAAGCTGGAAAAATCAAAACAAAAGCAAAAATCATTTAAGAAATTCTGGGGGGAAAACAACTTATTTTCATTTTTGTGTATTTTCTTTAAATTTTTATCTGTCACAGACCTACTAGAGAATGGACTTGAGGACACGGGGAGGGGGAAGGGTAAGGCTGGGACAAAGTGAGAGAGTGGCATGGACATATATACACTACCAAACGTAAAATAGATAGCTAGTGGGAAGCAGCCGCATAGCACAGGGAGATCAGCTCAGTGCTTTGTGACAACCTAGAGGGGTGGGATAGGGAAGGTGGCCGGGAGGGAGACACAAGAGGGAAGAGATATGGGGACATATGTATATGTATAACTGATTCACTTTGTTATAAAGCAGAAACTAACACACCATTGTAAAGCAATTATACTCCAATAAAGATGTTTAAAAAACAACAACAACAAAATTTTTGTCTGTATTCATAATACTCTATGTAACTATAAGTATAGACTATATGTAAGTTTGTATTTAGACATTTTTATATCACAATTTGACATTTCTACAAAGTTTTCATGATTATCATTTAAAATAGTTATACATAATTGTCCAAAACCCAGAACCATTCTCCTATCGCTAACAGGTAAATTACCAAATTTTAAAGCAAATGATTCCTCCTCAATATTTGGATGCCACCAAGTGGACAAACTGTAATATTACTTAGATTGAGTAGACCTTTTTAGAAATTTAAAAAAATAACAATTTAGTGTTTAAAATTTTAATGTAAAATTAATTTTTAAAACTAAATAAATTTTAGTAATTAAAACAGATGCTTTTATAAGTGTACCAGACCATGATGCTCATCTATCTCTTGTAGTAACTTAACTCTCAAATCTGAATCTCTGGAAATCAGTCAAAGAAAAGAACTTCTGTCAAAATCAGGGCCTTTACAAACTAAAACTACAGGTGTAAATGATAGACATGGGTCTCTCTTAAGCCCCAAACCAAAAACCATTTAGGGACCTACAAATGCAAATAGCCTTTGCTGTAGGCCAAATGACTTCCAACAAAACAATAAGTGCTTCCAGGAGGCACAATGAAACCAGTGATGAAACTGTGGTGAAGATTATCTGGAAAGCAGAGAAAGACAGCAAGAAACTCATTCCCCTTTGGGCAAAGCCTTGCTAACTCTCTTTAGAGTCACCAGTATTTTCTCCTTACAGTTCCTGGCCTTTCCAGTTCAAGCTTTTGCTATTGAAATGAAACAGTAACTGGTTAGAGCCACAAAAAGAAAGATTATTTCAGGGAAGTGTTTGGTCCCTGCCAGGGTGGACAAAAGAAGGACTTTTTCAAAAGAAGCCTTTGAATGACACCTAGCCATTACCTACCACCAACCGAGGGAGATGAACACTCTGCCTATAGCCCAATATTCCTCCCAATTATTTTTTCTGATGCACTTTAACCCTCTCCATCTTGCTGCCAACCTCCATAAATCAAAAAGAAACATTTTTTTAAAAAAAGAAATCTAGGAATGCCACTCCAAAGAACTCTTAAAGGAATGTCATGAGTCCATAAAGTGAGAAACCAGTGAGAGAGAGAAAACGTAGCTCACTGAGACAGAACCATGGCTTCATTGTGGTAAATTATAGAGCTTGTCTTCTAATGGCTGAAATGTTTGTTTGCTTGGTTTTTCTTAAATTTTAGTTATGTTTCTTAATAGAAGATACACTCATTCAATAAAAATTCAAAAGGTACAGAAGAATAAAAAGGGACGTCTACTTTTAACTGCTTCTGCTGGCTGGTCAGCCCCATTCCCAGAGGCAACCATCAATCCTCTCTTGTGAATAGTTACAGAAGTATCCTGTACAGAGACAGTTACATATATACACTCTCCCTATATAAACATTCAATCCCATCCCCCCTTTCTTGTTACACAAATGTTGCACCACTGTACACAATGATGCGTTTTTCATTTAACCATACAATACATCATGGCATTCATACCATGTCAATACATAGAGTTTCTCATTCATTTTAAAACTGTATTTGCAAATGAAGCAACGGACAAAGGACTAATCTCCAAAATAGGTCATAGAGCTCAATATCAAAAAAACGACCCGATTAAAAAATGCTCAGAAGACCTAAATAGAGATTTCACTAACGAAGACATGCAGGGCTTCCCTGGTGGTGCAGTGGTTGAGAGTCCGCCTGCTGATGCAGGGGACGCGGGTTCGTGCCCCGGTCTGGGAAGATCCCACATGCCACGGAGCGGCTGGGCCTGTGAGCCACGGCCGCTGAGCCTGCTCGTCCGGAGCCTGTGCTCCGCAACGGGAGAGGCCACAGCAGTGAGGGGCCCGTGTACCACAAAAAAAAAAAAGAAGAAGAAGACATGCAGATGGCCAAGAGGCACATGAAAAGATGCTCAACATCACTGATTATTAGAGAAATGCAAATCAAAACTACAATGAGGTATCACCTCACACCAGTCAGAATGGCCATCATCAAAAAATCTACAAACAATAAATGCTGGAGAGGGTGTAGAGAAAAGGGAACCCTTTTGCACTGTTGGTGGGAATGTAAATTGATACAGCCACTGTATCAACCTCCAGTATGGAAGTTCCTTAAACAACTGAAAATAGAACTACCATATGACCCAGCAATCCCACTCCTGGACATATACCCTGAGAAAACCATAATTCAAAAGGACACATGTTACCAAATGTTCATTGCAGCACTATTTACAATAGCCAGGATATGGAAACAACCTAAATGTCCAACGACAGATGAATGGATAAAGAAGATGTTGTACACATACACAATGGAATATTACTCAGCCATAAAAAGGAACGAAACTGGGTCATTTGTAGAGATGTGGAGTCTTGTCATACAGAGTGAAGTAAGCCAGAAAGAGAAAAACAAATATTGTATACTAACGCATGTATGTGGAATCTAGAAAAATGGTACAGATGAACCTATTTGCAGGGAAGGAATAGAGACGTAGATGTAGAGAATGGACATGTGGACACAGAGAGAGAAGGAGAGGGTGGGACGTATTGGGAGATTAGGGTTGATATATACACTACCATGCATAAAATAGATAGCTAGTGGGAACATGCTATAAAGCACAGGAAGCTCAGCTAGGTGCTCTGTGACGACCTAGATGGGTGGGGTGGTGGGGGGCAGGGAGGGAGGTTCAAGAGGGAGGAGATATAGGTATACATATAGCTGATTCACTTCATTGAACAGCAGAAACTAACACAACATTGTAAAGTAATTATACTCCAATTAAAAAAAACTGTATCATATTCTATTTGGATGTACCATAAAATATTTAAGGAGTTCCTTATTAAGATGGACATTTAACTTGTTTCCAATTTGTGCTAGTTTTATTATTATCTTCTTTACCTGAAACTCTCTGGGCAAATTTGATTGCTTCTTCAACCAGATCCGAGTTCACAATTTTATCTAGAATACCCAGCTTAAGAGCTTCATTTGCTGAAATATGTCTTCCTAAAAGAAAACAAAATAAAACAAATCAAAGAACAATGTGATAGTAAACCAAAAACATCACTCTCTCTAGTAGGAAAATTCACTTGTCCTGGGTATAAACATCTGTTACTAAATAAACAAGCACCACGCTGACTGTTACAGTGGAAAGATTACTGCAGAGGTAATCAGAAAATTTGGATTCAAGTTCCAGCTCTACCTTGCACTATTTGTGTGAACTGTACTAGGACCACAATTTCTTCGTTGGTAAATGGCAAAAATTATGCTTACCTTGGTAATTCTGAGTATTAAGTGAAAATAATACATTTTCCTTCTATTCTATAAATCTCTATTAGAAGCACTTTATGAACTATAAATCTATATAATAATGAGAATTTATTGTTTGATAATAATAGAGATAAAAAAATAACAGAGGTAGTAGCAGCACAGCAATAGCAATACTATCTGTTCTTATACTAGCATACACCATGGGCTGCCATTGATTACGAACTGAGCTCAAACACAAATATAGTTGGATAGACAGGGGAGAAGAATTATTAAGTTGATATCACATAAGTTATAATCAAAATTTCACAGGAAAAGTGGGGTGGACCTCTGCCATTTTTTGGCTACCCAGCATCTCGACCCTCCCTTAGCTTGTGGAATTGCTAATGTGTGAGCTTTGGAGCTAAAAAGGAAGCTAAAAAAGAAACAGAGATGATCAGACAATTGTTCCTTCAGACCTGGCACTACGGTGTGTCCCATGATCCCAAGCTTGGCAAACTGAGGGTTTTTAGCTGGAGTGAGTAACACTAAGGAACAGCAATAGCGTAAATCTCACTGCACAGGTGGTGACATCTAGCGTCTGGTGGCGGTGGTGCCAGGAGCATCTACCATCCACTAGTGACACTTGGCAGCCTCTGGTATAGACTGGAAGCTCTAGGAGGTTACAGAAGTTTGATGAGGGTTTGCATTACTCCCATGTTCTCCAGCAGGCATAGATACGTAATTTGATCTGCACACTCTGAAGCGGGAGGTTAAGGGATATAAGCTTCCCTCACCACAGGGTCAGGAGAGAGACAGCAACACATTGCTTGCTTGTTTACCAGCACCATCTGGGCTTCTGAAGAGCAATCACCAACTCAGTCTTGCTGGCAACAACTCCACGGTCTTTGCTGCTCTTCCAGAGTGTTGGTGGTTGCCATCTCTGAGACAAACCCTCCATTCCCAGTTCTTACTAGTGCTTTGGAGAGCTACCAATGGCTTTTCTTGATCAGATAGATAATTCAATGATTTTGGGCAGGGGTCACTCTGTAACAGCAATATTTGGGCAGTTTTCTGGAAATGCCTTTGAAAACAGGCTTCCAGATCTCCGCCTGGGGTGAGGAGGGCAGTGGGGGGTGGGCAAGTGGCTTCAAGGGTGAAGTCTCCTCTGTACAAAATCACTTGAGTGAGGGGTGAGTGAATCAGACTCTCTAGGTTAAGGGGCCCAAAGGGACACGGAATGGAATATGAAAACCTGGGTACTAAAAGGATCTTTGGGGCAACTGAGCAGGGGAAACATGAGATGTCCACAGGATGAACTGAAAATTCCATTAGCTGTAATGTTTTCTTCTGACCTGGATTTCACAAAAGTTGGAAGGACCACTACTGTTCTTACGGAGTCAATGAGATTTCAGGTACTTTTATTCTGTTTCAAGGACCTGAAGACACAGCTCTGTATATCCAACCCAAATCCTCATGCTGAGATTTAAACTTGTTCTTTCTTGTGCTTTCTTGTTCTTTCTTGTGAGTGTAGATAATAACCACTGTCCAATCTAATAAAAGCCCTCCCTAGATCTACTATAAAGAGACTGGGGCAACTGAAGTTGAGACTTCTGCAAGCCAGGTAATCTCAGTTCTTTCCAATTTTCTTTGTGGCTTTTTTTCCAAGCTTTAGAAAAAAATTTCTACATGGAACTCTTTCCAGATGCCAGTTTAAAGTCCCCTTAAAATTGTACAGACTACTTAAAAAGATAGGTGTCCAAAGTTAAAAAATAAAATAAAAAATAAAAAATAAAATAAAATAAAAAGATAGGTGTATGATTCCAATGTTAGTTTTCTTCTAATTCACTGTGACCTTCTCCATGCAAATCAAAATCTATCATATTCTTACTATTTTTACCTCTTTTCTTCATCATGTTAATAATAGTGATATTTCTATAAGCAGCAGTGCTTTGAAAAAGGTGAATCTTAGTTCACTTTATTTCTTTTTGTCAAAGAAGCCAGATTCCTTCCTGATTTCCTCCAAGATATTCTTGCCTTTCAGGCTTAATACTGAAAGCAGGAACACACAATTCCTCAATATTCCCCCACATGCTTTAATTTCTATAAACCTTAGAATTTACAGACTCATTTCACACTATTATGATTCCCCCCCCCCTCTATATATATATATATTTTTTTTTTTTTGCAGTACGCGGGCCTCTCACTGTTGTGGCCTCTCCCGTTGCAGAGCACAGGCTCCGGACGCGCAGGCTCAGCGGCCATGGCTCACAGGCCCAGCCTATCCGTGGCATGTGGGATCCTCCCGGATCGGGGCACGAACCCGCGTCCCCTGCATCGGCAGGCGGACTCTCAACCACTGCGCCACCAGGGAAGCCCTCCCCCTATATTTTATGCTGCTTTTCTTCCTTTCTATTTTGTCTTTTGCAGAATTAACCCTCTCACGTGCTTTGAATTTCTGTAGTATGTTGGGTTGATTGTAAGCATCCTCTTATGAATTCTGCATTAGGTACTTAAAATAGTTCACATTCTTAAAAGTGTACTTATCATACCACTGTAAATTAAAGCAATTTCTAATCTAATTTATTGAAGAGAAGAAATTTAGTTTTTAACTCCCTTTTCATGCTCTAAAGAATTTATAACAACTCCCCATTTAAAGGGGGAAAAAGCCATTTTAGACTTTAGTCTAATTATATATTAGTAACTGTATAAATTTTACACTAGTAATTATATATTAGTAATAATATAGACTCATTATTTTCTAATTTGGACCATGTGTGCACAGTTTTGTATTGTGGTTTCTGTGTCAAAACATAAGTGTATTGGGGCTTCCCTGGTGGTGCAGTGGATAAGAATCCACCTGCCAATGCAGGGGACAAGGGTTCGAGCCCTGGTCCGGGAAGATCCCACATGCCACAGAGGAACTAAGCCCCTGCGCCACAACTATTGAGCCTGTGCTCTAGAGCCCGAGAGCCACTACTACTGAGCCCGTGAGCCACAACTACTGAGCATGTGTGCCTAGAGCCTGTGCTCTGCAACAACAGAAGCCACCGCAATGAGAAACCCGCACACCACAACTAAGGGTAGCTCCCGCTCGCTGCAACTAGAGAAAATCCCACACATAGCAACGAAGACCCAATGCAGCCAAAAATAAATAAAATAAAATAAATAAATTTATTTTTTAAAAAGTGTATTGATTAGCAGTTCTCATATTTTTTAGTCTTGGGACCCCTTTGCACTCTTAAAAATTATGGAATACGCCAAAGAGCTTTTTTTTATATGGGTTATTTCTATTAATATTTACTATATTAGAAATTATAACTGAGAACTTTAAAAATGTATCTTTATTAAATCACTTTAAAATAACTATGATAAACCTATTACATATTAACATAAATAAATTTTTATGCAAAAAAACTCTATTTTCAAAATTTTAAAAATTTAGTGAGAAGAGTGTTGTTTTATATTTTTGCAAATATCTTTAATGTCTGGCTTAATAGAAGACAGTTGGATTCTCATTTCTGCTTCTGCATTCAATCTGTTTTGATACCACATGGCATACAATAACCTCTGGAAAATTCCACTGTATATTTGTGAGCGAATGAGAGTGGAAAAGGCAAACAATATCTTATTATTATGAAAATAGTTCTGACTCCATGGACCCCACCCCCACCCCCTGCCCCCCCATACACAATAGTCTTAGGTACATCTAGGAGTTCCTGGGCCGCACTTCAAGAACTCCTGATTTAGACCACATTTAAGACTGTATAGCATCTTAGTATACAAATGTTCCATACGTTGAGAATTTATTTGTGGCTGGAGTGATTTTAGCTGTTTCAAGAGTAACCTTTTGTTGTGTTTTGTTTTTATCCTTTGGAAGCTTGCAGGAGTCTATTTCGTGGAAATTTAAAATCTTTATCAAAATACAAGGCATTGACATCTCATCAGTTTTTCCAGGAAAATGAGGTGCTTACTAAAGTACAATCTCTGATTCCTTTATGTATCTGAAGAGATTCTTCTATTTTTTCCTATGGTTATTGCTTCTCCCCTTTTCGCTTTGTGCTCTGGGAGCTTTTATTATTCATAGCAGAGGCCTCTATTATAGACCTCTCATGTCTGCTGCCTTCATTTACATTTTCTGTATTTTTTTAGAAATTCTTCTGAATTCTATAAACGTGTCTCTATCCTCTATGTTGCTGATTCAGTAGTCTGTTCTAGTGCATCTTTTTTTTTTATTGCTTCAAAGTTATTTTGGCTAATGTTTTGATTTTAAACAGGGTGTTCTTGTTTAATAAATAAAATATTTTCTTTTCTAATTTAGAATATTGTGAGTTTTCTAAGATTTTTTGTTGCCTTTAATCTGTTTCAACAGACTCACATTTATGTTTCATTTTTCTAATGACACAGAATATTTTCATAGCTTGTTTTTTTTTTTGGTCTGTTTTATTTGTCTTAGTCATGAAATAATATTTGCTGATATTTATTATTGCTGACTGGGAGCCCCGGGTATTAAAACTCACCCTTAACATCTTGTTCGAGTATAGAGAAAACCCACATGGACCTAACTAAATCTGAAAGACTGGCAGGATAAAGATGCCATTCGCAGCTTCTTCCCCAGTACCCTGGGTGGCAAGAGGTACCTCATCAAAGACTAGAGTCTGAGGGCATCCCTGTCCTGGGAAAGATCATAAAGTAACTATGGGGCTGAGACAAAGCTCTATGAGAATAGAGAAGAGGCTTTCTATGCTGTTCAGTGAAAAAGAAAGATGGGACCTAGAAAATAACAGCAGAAGCAACATCAGGGCACTGTAGTTTTCATCATTTGATTGGACAGAGAACGTCAGGGAATGAACTGCATTGTGCCCAAGCATGTGTTTTGTGGTTCCTGCTAAAGATTCAGTTGTTTTCAGATGGCATTTTAAGGGAATTGTGGAGAAGCGTTGTTGTTGTAATTGTTCCACGTTCCAGAATTATCTCTCTTATGGTTTTCAGAAGAGCAGAAAAGGTTAGCTATTTATTAATTTAATCTAAATTTATTTACTTATTAATTTCCTATGGGGGCAGTGCCTATAGAGCTGGTATTTTTCTTCATTAACATCAGTAGGGAATCTTCAACTTTCAGTAACAATTTTTTAGCATCCCTTCTTAGGAAAAAAAATGTTTTCCAGAAGCAAGAGTCTTAATATCATCATTATTAATGGCTACTGTATTAGTTTCCTATACAGATTACCACAAACATTGCATCTTAAAACAGCACACATTTATTATCTTAGTTTAGGAGTCAGAAATCTAAAATAGGTCAGCAGAATTGTGCTCCTTCTGGAGGCTCTGAGAGAGAATCTGTTCCTGGGCTTTTCTAGCCTCTAGAGGCTGCCTACATTTCTTCTTCTCTTCCTCCACCTTCAAAGCCAGCTGTGTATCATCTTCTCTCCCTCCTGTCTTCCTCTTCTAAGGACGCTTGTGATAAATTGTGCCTACCTAGACAATCTAGAGTAATCTCCCATCTTGAGATCCTTAATTTAATCACACCTGCAAGGTCCCTTTCGAATGTGAGGTAATATATTCACAGGTTCTAGGTATTAGGACGTGGACATCTTGGAGAGAGGCATTATTATGCCTACCACAGTTACCATTTATAAAATGTCTCCTCTGTGACAGGTACTATACCAGAAGCAAGTCATGTAATTTCATTATTCCTTACACAACTATGTGGTTGTTTTACTGATGAGAAAATGAAGACTGAGAGAAGTTCAGACAATCTCCCTTCTAAATTTCAGGCCAGTCTATCCAACTGTCTACCTGACACCTCAAGTTGGATGTCAAACCTTAACATGTCCAAAACTAAGCTCTTGTGATTCCTCCCTACAACCTGCTCTACCAGCAGAATTCCCTTTTTCTCAGTAATGGTGCCATCCTTCCAGCTGCTGAGGCCATTAGAATCATCATTTTCTCTCCCCTTTCCCTCACCTCTCACATTTGGTCTGTCACAAAATCCTGTTGGCTCAAAATATATCCAGAATTTGACCATGTCTCACCATTTACATTGTTACCACTCAGGTCTAACCTCCCATCATGGCTCCCTTGGATTATTAAAGCAGGCTTCTAATCAGTCTTCCTATTTCTGGCCTTACCTCCAATTAATATATTTTCAGTAGCCAGGGTGATCTTTTAAAAAACATAAGTGACAGCATGTTTGTTAGTTTTCTGCTCAAAACACTCTAACGCCTTTCTACCTCTTCAGAAGAAAAGCCAAAGTTCTCTCTATAATCTTCAAGTCCCTACCTGATGTGACTTCACCCCCTACTACTCTTCCCCTTACTCACCTTACTCTAGCTTCATTGACCTTCTTGCTGTTCTTTGAAATTTCCAAGTATGCCCCTACCTCAGGGCTTGGTATTTGCTATTTTCTCTGTGTGGAATATCTTCCTCCAGATATTGGCATAACAAGCTTCCTCCATCCTTCAGGTATTCACTCACATTCATTTTGTAGGAAAGCCTTTCCCAACTATCCTACCTAAAATATTACCCAACCCCCAGCCCTATCATTTTACATTTCCCCTTTCTGCTTTATGTTTTCTCCTTAGCACTGATCTCCATCTAACCTACCATGTATACTACTTACATAATAGGTAGGCATGGAGTTTAAGAAGAGTATACAGTGTGGTAGCTGGTCTCCAAAGTGACCTGCCATGTGTTTGACCTCTAAGTATTCAAGTTCCCCTCCCGAGTTGGATAGGGAAGACTTGTATAATCAATAGAATAGTTCAGAAAAGATGGTACGTGACTCCAAAGCTAGGTCATAAAAGACATTGCAGTCTTTGCCTTGCTCTCTCTTGGATCACTCACTCTAGAGGAAGCCAGCTTCCATGCTGTGAGGATATGCAGGTAGCTCTAGAGAAAGGTCCATGTGGAGAGGAAATGAAGCCTCCTGCCAACAGTCAGCAGCAGCCATCCATGTGAGTGCGCCATCTTGGAAGTAGATCTTGGAAGTAGATCCTCCAGCCCCAGTCCAGTTTTCAGATGACTATGGTCCCAGTCAGTATCTTGACTGCAACTTCATGAGAAACCTTGAGCTAGAACCCAACTAAGCTGTTCCCAAATTCCTGACCCACAGAAACAAGGGAAGAAAAGCACTGCCAATCAAACCACAACTCACAATGAATGTAAGAGGCGTCCTGATTTCAAAGATGTGGAAAACACTGTGCATTTTTGAATTGATAATTATTGTTATTGTTGTTGTTTTCTGTATATAATATCCATAAGGGCAGGAGTTTTTGTAGGTTTGATTTACCTCTATAGTCCCACTGCCTACAACAGGGCCCAGCAAATGAGAAAAAATTAAACAGCTGCTGCATGAGTGAATAAAAATTAATTTGTACAAGGCATATTGTTTATATGTGGTACAGCTGGGATTCAAGCTCAGGTCTTTGATTCTAAAGATTGTGCTCTTTCTATTGCCCATTCTTTGGGATATAGTCTATTACCAAGATCCTCATCTTATTTTTACTCAATCCTCCTCTTTCACTAAAGTCAGATATGGGAATAATAACATATAGCTAACATTTTTTACCATGTCTAGGACTGTTCTAAGCACATTGTATGGATTAAGGTGTCTAATCTTCACCACACCACCATGTGGTAGGTGCTATTGTCATAAACATTTATGAGGAAACTAAGGCACAAAGAGGTAAAGTGTCTGGCCCAAGGCCTCATTAGTTCCACCTGTTTGGAGTAAATAGTTATGTATGTTCTTTCATCCAACCTCACTTCAACTGGCAATATCTTTCTATGTCTTATCATATTTGGTAAATTCAGGGTCTCTAGATGATTTCTAGTGTTACATTGTTCACATTCCCTATTGAAAGAGAAAACTTTTATTTGAAGCTAACACCTTATCACCTGGGAAATGAAAAATGCAGTCATTTCCAAACTAAAATTTGAAATCTTTCCTTGGAAATTCTGGTTTTAATTCTTGTTTATATTATAATTTCTAAATTAGATCTGAATATAATGCACCCTATGTGAAACCAGTGTCTATGAGTAGACATTTAAATGTGATTAGGGCTCTGTATATACTTTCATTTAGAAAGCACTCACATTTGCTCTTCATGGTAACTTTTGAGAAGCTCTCAGAAAAGGCATTCTTTACATTTAAAGATGAGAAAATTGACATCAAAGAAGTTAAAGTATCCTCTTAAAATTACATGGGTAGGGAATGGTCAAGCCAGAATGTTTCTAAATCCTAGTCCAGTTCCTCACATTGAACTAGACAGACATTGGCAGGGTTAGTACTGACCTGAGGTAATTAAGTCAAGTGCAGCAGGAACTCCAATAAGTCTGGGGAGAAGCTGGGTTCCTCTTGCACCAGGAAGGATTCCTAGTGTGACCTCTGGGAAGCCAACTTGAGCCTATCAAAGATTGAAGGCATAAAGGTCATTAGAATGAGATGATATATTCAAAGTCAAGGCAAGCATTCCCCTGGGTTTCTCACACCCTCAAAAACATTGCTGCATAGAATTCAGTGAGAGTTTCTACAGAGAAAATTAGTGCACACCCTCTCCTCTAATTAATAGCATAAATAGAGCTGTGCCATCCCTAAGTCTTCATGTTGAAACACATCCCCAGCTTCTTACACAATTCTTCTCTGACTCTATTATTCACAGAATGGGAAAAAATAGTTGCTAATAACATATGTGGAATATATAAAGAACTTTTATAACTCAATAATAAAAAGACAAATGATCCAATTCAAATGGGCAAAGCATCTGAATAGACATTACTCCAAAAAGATACAAATGGCCAATAAGCACATGAAAAGGTGATCAGTATCATTAGCCATCAGGGAAATGCAAATCAAAACTACAAGATACCACTTCATACCCACTATGATGGCTATAATAAAAAAGACATACAATAACAAGTTTTAGAGGGTATGTGGAGCACACAAAACCCTCATACATTGCTGGTGGGACCGTAAAATGATGCAGTCACTTTGGAAAACAATTTGGCAGTTTCTCAAAGGTTAACCATAGAGTTACCATACGACCCAGCAATTCCACTCCTCTATATATACTCAAAAGAAATGAAAACATGCCCACAAAAAACACTTGTGCAAAAATTTTCATAGCATCATTGTTCATAAATCCAAGAAAGAAGAAACAATCCAAATGTCCATCAAGTAATGAATGAATAAGGAAAATGTGGTATATCCATAAAAAGAAATATTCAGCCATGGAAAGGAATAAAATACTAATGACATGTTACAACACAGGTGAACCTTGAAAACAATGCTAAGTGGAAAAAAACATACACAAAAGACAACAAATTGTATGTTTTCATTTACATGAAGTGTCTAGAATAGGTAAATCCATACAGACAGAAAGTAGATTAGTAATTGCTAGGACTGGGGGAGAGGGAAATGATGGTTTACTCCTAAAAGGTGTGAAGTTTCTTTTGAGGGTGATGAAATATCCTAAAATCAACTGTGGTAATGATTGTATAACTCTGTGAATATACTAATATACTGCTGGACTGTACACTTTAAATGAGTGAATTATATGGTATATGAATTATATCTCAATGAAGCTATTATAAAAAGAGAAAGAAAGAAAGAAAGAAAGAAAGAAAGAAAGAAAGAAAGAAAGAAAGAAAGAAAAGAAAGAAAGAAAGAAAGAAGGAAGGAAGGAAAGGGAGGAACAAAGGAAGCAAGGAAGAAAGGAAGTGAGGAAGAAAGGAAGAAAGTCAGGCAGCAACCTCAGTCCAGATGAAAGGGTGAGATTGAGACCTTAATCACATGTCTCTCTTGGCCTTAAAAGTGGCCAAAGTTCTGTTAGTCATTTTCCAGGTATAAGGATGGGAGGAGGAGGGTACTTAAATACAGACTGCCATTTGCCCAAATTGTGATGCCAACAGCTCCAAAATACCTGGAATGTTTGAGCCTCTCTCACATGAGGCTTTCCTAGCAGTTGATCACCATTTTTCCCACCAGTGGTCATCCCTATCCCCTGACTTACTATTGCTTATAACTTAGATCTGCACTCAGTGTGCAGAAGGTCATGGTATTAGGAACACAGAAAAAGGAACACTTAGGATATGTGTCTTTATTTATAAGTTTTATAAAAAATTAAAACAACATAGGGAAACGGTTAAATAAATTATGATAAATCTATAAGATGAAAAATTATGCAACCATTTAAAATGATATTTTTAAGGAATATTTCCAATAAGATTGACAGCAAATTTCTCATCAGAAACCATGGAGAGGGCTTCCCTTGTGGCACAGTGGTTAAGAATCCACCTGTCAATGCAGGGGACTTGGGTTCGAGCCCTGGTCTGGGAAGATCCCACATGCCACGGAGCAACAAAGCCCATGTGCCATAACTACTGAGTCTGCACTCTAGATCCCGCTAGCCACGACTACTGAGCCCACATGCCACAGCTACTGAACCCCATGCACCTAGAGCCCCTGCTCTGCAACAAGAGAAGCCACCACAATAAGAAGCCTGCGCACCACAAGGAAGAGTAGACCCCACTCACCGCAACTAGATGAAGCCCACACGCAGCAACAAAGACCCAACACAGCCAAAAATAAATTAATTAAAAATAAAAAAAAAGATACCAGGGAGACCAGTGCCAGTGGGATGACACGTTCAAAGTACTGAAAGAAAAGTACTGTCAACCAAGAATTCTACATCCAGCAAAACTAGTCTTTAAAAATGAAGGCAAATTGGGACTTCCCTGGTGGTGCAGTTGTTAAGAATCTGCCTGCCAATGCAGGGGACACAGGTTCGAGCCCTGGTCCGGGAAGATTCCCACATGCCGTGGAGCAATTAAGCCCGTGCACCACAACTACTGAGCCTACACTCTAGAGCCCGTGAGCCACAACTACTGACACCCACGAGCCTAGAGTCCATGCTCCACAACAAGAGAAGCCACCACAATGAGAAGCCTGCGCACCACAGTGAAGAGTAGCCCCCGCTCACTGCAACTAGAGAAAGCCCACATTGCAGCAATGAAGACCCAACACAGCCCAAAATTAAAAAATAAATAAAAATTTATTTTAAAAAATGAAGGCAAATTAAGACATTTTCAGATAAATAAAAATTGAATTTGTTGCTAGCAGATCTGCCCTACAAGAAATCCTTCAGGATGAAATGAAAAGACACTAGACAGTAACTCAAATCCACATGAAGGAATAAAGAACACTGTTAAAGGGTAACTACACAGGTAAATATAAAAGACAGTATTAATGTAATTTTTTGTTTGCAATTCCTCTTTTTCCTTACCTGATTTAAAAGACCACTACATTAAGCAATAATTATATATTTATGTTGATGGGCATGCAATGTATAATGATATAATTTGTGACAATAACAGCATAAAGGTGGTGTGTAACAGAACTATATGGGAGCAAATTTTTTACATACTATTGAAATTAAGTTGGTATTAATCTGAACTAGCTTATCAGAAATTAAGATGTTAATCCCCAGGGCAACCACCACTAAGAAAATAACTCAAAAATATACAGTGAAAGAAACAATAAGAGAATTAAAAGCGTACTAGAACTTATCCATTTAATACAAACAAAAGCATTAATGGAGGAACTGAGGAATGAAAAAATATAAGACGTAGAAAACAAATAGCAAAATGGCAAAAGTCCTTCCTTATCAGTAATTATGTTAAATGTAAATGGTAGAGATTGGTAAAATGGATAAAGAATATTTAATAATAATTTAGATACAGCATTAGTATAAAAATAGACTACAAGTGAAATACAATAAAATTCCAAATGTTTTTTTTTTTTAAAAAAAAGATTGCGAAGAAAAAAAATTACACAGGAAAAAGACAAGGAAGAAAAAAAGTAAAATGTCAATAGTGGTTATTTCTGAACTGTGAGTTTATGGTGACTTCAGTTTTACATCTTTGTACTTTCCTGTATTTTATAGTCTATTACAATGATGAATATTATCTTTATTATTAGAAAAATGTATTACTTATAAAAATATTACTATTATAAGACTGGTATCACAAACCTCAATCTACATGTCTAATAACCCAAATTAAATCTATTTCCAGAAATACATGGATTTACTAGTTGTGCACAGTTTCCAATAGGAACTTGTCTTCTTAAGTACTAAAAATTATGAGACCACAAAACTGAAATGTTTGAGATAGGAAACAAAAATTTAAATAAGTATGTACACTCAGGGGTGATAGTCAAAATATTAATACCTCATACTGCATGAGCATGGCTCAGTGAAATCTGATGTGGGCCATAGTACTAGAGCAAGGTCCTGGGTGTCCTGTACAGGAGTTCCCCTTTAACTAGTGGGTCATGGGAAGGTCCAAAGGCTAGGGTTAGGGGAAGTGATGGGACAGTCACAGGCTCAGGGTAGTAACTCTTTATCAACTAGAATGGACATATTTCAACATTTCAACAAAGAGTAACACTGTACTTGTATGTAACAGCTGAACACCAGTGCTAGAAAAACCTAAGAGTTGTGAACCAGTAAGCTAACCATTCAAAATGATCACCTCTGATGCTTATGACTACATTTAGAGCTTGCTCTAAAGAAAAGCTCCCTACATCAAATCCCATATGGATCCCCTCTGTTACCTCTGCATGGGCAATCCTATAGTGACAGCCCAGGGCCAGCTCCAGTCCCCCTCCTAAAGCCACCCTTTGGATAGCTGCCACCACAGGCTTCTTGTTTCTCTGTACTTCATCTACTACACTTCCCAATGTCAAGTCAAAGGTCTTATCAGCACTGAAGCCACGGATATCAGCACCTAAGAACACAAAGACAAGGAAAAAAGAGAGTTGAAGAAGACTTGGGCTTTGCTATAGAACAATAAGTTACCAGATTACACTTAAGGAATCTCAGACCTCTTTGGACCCATGAAACTCTTTATCCTTTGGTTGCAGACACACTAAAGGAACAAGTAGCCTGGAAAATGTAGAAAGATATGAGAGAAAATCCTCAAATCTTTATCAGAAGTCCTGTAATCTAAAATCTGTCTTTCCATATGATAGTAGTAACTCTACCTTTAGAAAAATTTGAAAGCTCAGAAAAGGGAAGCAAAGATTCTAAGATTGAGTCAGCCATTCCCATTTTTTGCATGATACTCTTCACCAACTCTATTCACAGCAATTTAGACCCGTATCTTTGTTAAGGGCATCAGTCATTACAATATAAAACCTCAGGGTAAAATGAAGACATATTTGTGAGTTATATATTAATCAATCAGCTTAGAATTACATTTCTGTGATAGACTTTTTTGTGATCAATAAAAGTAACAACATTTACTGCTTTTCCTTATTATAAAAATAATATGTATTATAGAAATTTTGAAAAATACACAAAATTATACAGGACAAAAATATTACTCCAAATATCACCACACAGAGATAACAATGTAATATTTTGGTGAATTTTTAGTTTTTTCCCAACGCATTACGTAAATTGCTTTGTGACCTTGAGTAAGTTATTTAACCATTTTGTTTCAATACCTATCTTAAATAACTGATGTGACAATTAAATGAATGTTTACTATAATATATATTTTTAACAATATTGAGAACACTCTGTAAAGTCATTTTTTATATTTTCCTTTTTTCACATAACATTATACATAGTAGTGAGCTTTTCCCCTATAGCATTATATGTTCTTTGAAAATATTAAGCCTGGTACAAGTTAAAAAGTTAAATTAATTATTTCATGTTCAGCCTTTCTTTTTTTTTTTTTTTTTTTTTTGCTACCTGCTCCTCATCTAGCATCCATCCAGGGATTATGCTTTTTTTCTCACCAATCCATCATATTTCACACTCTACTGTTATTATTTATTTTTATTTTTTTAGATTCCTTTTGGTTCTAGAGAAACAAGGTGAACTTCAGTCCGAATGCCATGTCTATTATTCCTGTAACTTTAGGTTAAACTAATTTTTCAAGTAACAGAAGCAATTAACATTTGTTGGATAAATACTATACATAAGGCACTGGGCTAAGTAGTTTCATATATTGTCTCATTTAATTTTCTTAACACCTAAGTTAAATAGTCTATTAACATTTTACAGGTTTAAGTTTAAGGCTTTGAGATGTTAAGTGCCTAGTTCAGACATATGATTCTGTAACTGGTTGAATAAGGATTTCAGCTCATGCAGTTTGACTATACAGTTCACATTCTTAAATGTTATACTACATTCTTCTACTTGCAGCAAAAGGTTAGTATGATCATCCCAATTTTATAGAAACCAAGGCACAGACAAGAGTATAGTGATTTCACTTTTTAACTGTTTATCTCTGGCACATAGAAATGCAATTAATTTTTGGATCCTGATTTTACATCCAGCAAAATTCCTAAATTCTATTATTAATTCTAATAATTTTCTGATAGATTTAGTTTTTACAAACGCTCATTTCTTCTGAATAATGATGGTTCTGTTTCTTCCTTTCCAATCCTTATACCTTTTATTTCTTTTTCTAGGCTGGCCAGGGCCTAGAATATAATGTCAAATACAAATGGTGATAGCAGCCAGCCTTGTCTTATTTCTTTCTGAAAAGGAAAGCATTCAATTTACCATTTTGTTTGATGTTTGCTGTAGGTTTTTAAAAATAGATACATTTTGCCTGATGAAGACATTTTCTTTCTATATTTAGTTTACTAAGAATTTTATTCTTTAATGCATGCTAAACGTTACCAAGTGTTTTTTTCTGAATCTCTTGAAATAATCACATGATTTTCCTCCTTTAATCTTTTAATAGGATGAATTACATTGATTTCTCATGTTTAATGAAACTGGTATTTCTGGGATGAAAGTGATATATCATGCTTTTTATATATCGTTAGATTCAGTTTTATTATATACTGTTTCAGAGTTTTATATCTAGGTTTACAAATAAAATTGGCCTTTAATTTTGCTTTTTCATACTGTCTTGACATGTTTTGTTATCAAGGTTATGCTAGCCTTACAAAATGAGTTGGGAAGTGTGCTGGATAGAACGGTGTCCACCCAGAACCTGTGAATGTCATCTTATTTGGAAATAGGGTCTTTGCAGATAGAATCAGGTAAAGAAGAGGTCATACTGGATCAGTGTGGGTCTATATAAGATCAGGGAAATTTGGACACAGAGGATAAAGCCACAGGAAGACAGAGGCAGAGATAGGGATAATGCAGCAACAAGCCAAGGATTGCCAAGGATTGCCAGCAACCACAGAAGCTAGAAGAGGCAAGGAAGGCTTCTTCCCTAGAGGCTTTGGAGAAAGAATGGCCTTGCAGATATCTTGATTTTGAACTTTTAGCCTCTGGAACTCTGAGAGGATAAACTTCTATTGTTTTAAGCCACCCAGTTTGTGCTCACTTGTTATGGCAGCCCCAGGAAACTAATATAGAAAGTGTTCCCTCTTATTTTTATTCTCTGAAATGTTTGTGTAAAATTAGAATGATATTTTCCTTGACTTTTCAGTTAGAGGTTACCAATGAAGTCATCTGGGACTTGAATTTACTTTGTGAGATTTTTGATTACTGACTCAATTTCTTTAATGGTTTTCTGTTTCTTCTTGCATCAATTTTGTAAGCTCTGTTTTTCTACTGGTTCATATTATCATTTTTAATGGCTAGAGCATCTTCAGTGATATCCCTTTTGTCATTCTTTATATGTATTGTTTGTATTGTCTCTTTTTTTTCTTGATAAGCCTCTCTGAAGCTTTATCAATTTTATTAGTATTTTCAAAGGACTTTTGATATTATTGTTCTCTTGATTCACATTCGTATTCTATTTTAGTAATTTCCCCTCTATCATTTCCTTCCTTCTACTTCATTTGGATCTATTTTACTGTTTGTTTTGTCAGTTCCTTAATATAAATACCACAATATGTTTCAGTGTTTTTTCTTTTCTGATATATACCTTTAAGGCCATACATTTCCTGCTAAGCTTTGCTTTAACTGTATCCCTCAAGTTTTATATATTGTTTTTATTATCATTCAGTTAAAAATATTTTCTAAATTACATTATGATTTCTGCTTTGACTCAAAGGTTATTAAAAAATGAATTTATTTTCCAAACACATGAGAATCTCTAGTTATATTTTTGTTATTGATTTCTAGCTTGATTGCACTGTTGTCAGAGATATTCTAAATGAAATTTATTGAGATAAGCTTTCACAGTCCAGTAGCTGATCAACTTTTGTAAATGTTGCAGATTGGAGAATACATATTTTCCGATTGCTGGGCACATTGTTCTATCTAAGTCCATTAAGTCAAGTCTGACAATCCCTAATGCTTTTCCAGAACAATTATTTTTGCTGCCTCTGAACTCTAACTACGTTCTCTCCTACCTCCTTTTTTTTTTTTTTTTTTTTTTTTTGCAGTACGCGGGCCTCTCCCACTGTTGTGGCCTCTCCCGTTGCGGAGCACAGGCTCCGGACGCGCAGGCCCAGCGGCCATGGCCCACGGGCCCAGCCGCTCCGCGGCACACGGGATCCTCCCGGACCGCGGCACGAACCCGCATCCCCCTCATCGGCAGGCAGACTCTCAACCACTGCGCCACCAGGGAAGCCCTCCTACCTCCTTTTTTACAAAGAAATATCAGTTCTGATTTTTCATAATTCTGATCCCTCACTCCATGCCTCAAAGTCACCATCTTGGGCTCCCAACATTAAGTTTTCAAATAGTTGAGTAAGCTATTTAATAGCTGGTTAATGTTTGGCCCACTATTTAACTTCTCTTAGGCTTAGCCTTCTCATCTGTAAATGGAAACTGTAGGATTTACTGAGGATTAAAATATAAAGTATCTAAAAATATTACTATTTTCATTGTTAATAAGTAAATAAGCTACTCAGTACTGGCACATAGCAGGTAAGCTAAACGGTAATTATTATAATGATTAATGTGTTTATATTTATTCATTGTTATGATTTCAACATCTATTTCTTCTCAGGTTACCACGACATACATTAAATTCCTCTGGCAAAAAAAAAAAAAAAAAAGAAGAAGAAGAAGAAGAAAAATGAAAAAAATTCCTCTGGCTACAGTAAGAATACATGGGTCTTCATATCCATGGAACTTTTGTCAAAGGGTATAATTTGGGAAAAGAAGAAAAGGTGCCACAAATACCAGTGAATAAATCACCATTTCAGATGCTTTTGCCGTATTTTTTCACTATTTTGCATCTTCACAGGATAACCCAATAAAGAGTGCATGGTCACTGAGATGGGTGACTATCAGAAGAAAAATGAAGTCCATTGCAGGACTCTGTGTAAAATAAAAAATAACATTTATCGAACATGTTCTGCATGCAAGCACTGCTCTAGGGCTTTCAGATGTGTTATCTCATTTACTCTCACAAAAACCTGTTAAGATATAAATATTATGGTATCTATTTTATAAATAGAGAAATTGAGTTTCAGGAGATTTAAGGGACTTGCCCAAGCTCACATAGGATGGTGACACATGCAGAGCAGATATGTACCAGCAGATGTATACTAGCAGCTATAATAGCCATCAAGCCTGGAACTAAATGTCCTCCAAAGGCCCAATCCAATATAAAAGAGAGTAAGGTCAGCATCTTCTCTGGGTTCTCTCCTATGACTCTTGTCTCTTTCTCCACAATGTTTCTCATTCCCATTCAACTCCCATATTCATTACCCACACTATAGTATTACCCACAAGAACAGATAATGCAGCATTGATCTCAGTCTGTGGCAGGATTTCAGAGAGCATGGGAGAGGGTTAGACACTGGTTACCTGCAGAGAAGATGCCATCTGCTCCACAAATCACAATGGCTTTTACTGTATGGTCTGTTAGAGCTTTCTGCAGACCCTCTTTTATTCCACGGAGAACAGTCTCACTAAAAGGGAAAAAAATTACATGAAGCATAAGTCAGAATCAAATTTCTACCATCTCAGAGTTTTTTTTCCTTTCTTAACAATGAAAAATTAAACATATACACAATGTATAAAAATCCTAGATACTTATCATTAAACTTTCACTAATTTAACAAATAATATATGTATTTACTGTAAATTAAGCACTGAGTTGATTAAACACATAAACTTTAGGAAAAAAAGTGTTTTCCTACATTTTGCTGTAACTTTGACCACTTAGAATCAGCACTATCAATTTAAAAATATTATATACATATCCTATGTACAGTGAGGGCTTACAACATCCTAGGGAGAACAAAATGTACACAACACAATATCACACTAAAATAAGTGCTGTAATAAAGGTACAAAGAAAGTGACGTGGAACTCCCGAGAGGAAAGAAAGTCTTGTTTTTAAAAATAAATTTATTATTTATTTATTTTTGGCTGTGTCGGATCTTTGTTGCTGAGTGTGGGCTTTCTCTAGTTGTTGTGAGCGGGGGTTACTCTTTGTTGTGGTGCACGGGGTTCTCATTGCAGTGGCTTCTCTTGTTGTGGAGCACAGGCTCTAGGCACTTGGGCTCCAGTAGTTGTGGCGCATGGGCTCAGTGGTTGTGGCTCACAGGCTCTAGAGAGCAGGCTCAGTAGTTGTGGCGCACGGGCTTAATTGCTCCGCAGAATGTGGGATCTTCCCAGACCAGGGATTGAACCCGTGTCCCCTGCATTGGCAGGCGGATTCTTAACCACTGCGTCACCAGGGAAGTCCCAAGAAAGTTTTTTCAATTTGTCATATTGGCATAATATAAGAAACTGAAATTGTCTAAAAATAACAGTCTAAGTGATGTGGCAGGGGCTGCAAGTTACCCCCAAATATCCCTCCATCCCAACATTCTTCGAAGTATTAAACATCTGGTTTTTAGCTGGATACATGGCTGCCCAAAATAAAGACTACATTTCCCAGCAGTAAGGTCAGCCCGAGGCATTAATTTCTGGCCAATGGGATGGAAACGGATTTGGTACATGCAACTTTTGGGAATAGTCCTCAAAGGATTGGGTATGCTTTTTGCTTTTTCTTTCCTCCCTACTTCTGGCAGGAATGCAGATATGATGGCTAGATTTGGAGCAGCCATTATGGATCAAGAGGTGGAAGCTGTTTATTGAGGATGGCGGAGCAAAAGATAGACAGAATTGGGATCACTGATGATTGTGGAGCAGCCATACCAGTCATTCCAGGATGCTGCTGTGAGAGACATCAACTTTTTCTTATTTAATCCATCATGATTTTGAGTTTTCTGTCACTAGCAGCCAAGCCTAATCCTAACTAATTTAGGTGGTAAAGGCAAGGTCTGGGAAAGAAAGGGCATGTAGTAGACTTTGCCAAATTTCAGTAGATGAGGGAGTCATCCACAGAGGAGATAGTTAAAGCCAAGATTGAATGAGTCTGCCAAAGAAAAAGAACAGAGAGCTGAGGGTAGATCTAGATGATCTAAGAGGTGGGAGAGGCTCAGCAGAGTGATTCAGTACCAAGGGAGCCCAAAGTCACAGAGACCAAGAGAGGAGAATTTGCCATGAAGCAGAGGATCAACAAGTGCCAAGGGATGATAAAGGAGGAGAACTGGGAAGAGTGGTGAGGAATTGCTTAAAGGAAAAACGATAGAACCAGAGTCCAATCAGTTTTGCCTTAGAGTTCTAAGTATTGGGGGAAAATTTTATACAGAGTGAAAAAAAAAATCTTAAAACAAACAACAACAAATGTCCATAAAGCCAGATTGTTCAGACCAGCAACTGAGTTAAAACCTCAGGGAATAAAGGAGATACTTGCCCTTGTTTATGGCAATTCCCTTTTTTCCACCATTTAACCCCGCTGAAATCAAACAAAACCTCTTGCCTTCAACTAGTTAATTAGAAACCAAATCTGCTAATGGAAACTGATTCTGAACCATCCATACTACTGAGAAGTCCAAAAGGCACATATTTCCTTCTGGGTAAATGATGGCTGGAAAATGAGCCCAATCTGCGCCACTGAGGAGACAAGGCTGGCTTTTCCCATTTCAACCAACCCCTACTCTTTTATTTCTTATGTTCTTGCTAATTTTGCAAATATAAAACACAGGAAAAAAAGAAAAATGAAAATGGCTGTAGTAGATATAGCTTTACTAGATTCTAGTTGAGTGAAAAGGACAACAACTTCGCAGCAATGTCAAGGTCACAGGGGTTAAGAAATTATTTTCTCCCCTTAATATTGTCAGGCATGGAGAAATGGAGTCTAAAGGTAACATTTCATGAGTGATGACCAAAGATCTTTAGCTTCTGTCACTATAGGAAGCCTTTCTTGTGACAATTTTTTAAAGCCAGGGGTCAGCAAATCAAGCCGTGGCTTGTGACCAACATTCTTCAAACAAAGAAATAGAAAAGAAAATATAATATATCGAACAAAACAAATAAGTTTCACGAAACTTTGTTTTCAGTTATGTATTTGTATGTGTGTGTGTCTTAGGTTGCTATGTAAAACATGGATTCCTGTGTGGATTATAATTTTAAAAAGTGTGAAAGCCATTGTTCTGGGAGATGGGCCTAGTAATCAGACATGTCCTACACTTGTAAAGAGGGTTGGCATTCACCTGAATAGAAGGAAACCTGGCTGGCTAAAGGAAGCAAGGAAAGATTTGAACTATTTGTTTGGGCCCAAAAATATTCAAATAAGAATCTCTCACTTAGCTAGGAAGAAATAATTTCCCACATAAAATTAGAAATAGGAAGGGAGAAAGGAAGGAAGGGAAGAAGAAAAGTGTAAAGCAAAAAAAAAAAAAATTGGGAACCTGTTAAACTTGATGAATGTGCTGGGACACACACCTCTACCTAAATATAAGTTCAGAAGAAGGTAGATGGGAAAGGGCAAGAAAGCATTTATTCCCAAGTGGAGAAAATCTTGATGCAGCTGCAATGAATCCTGAGCAGCGGGGCCTGCTGGTAGGGGCTTGTAACAGGCCTTCTGACTAATAGTACTAATGATAGCTAACATCTGCTAAGTGCCAGTTTATAATCTCTAACACATTTAAACCTCACAACAACTTAATGAGGTAGATACTAACATTTCTCCTGCAAGGGGGGCTAGGGGGCAGGTTAAATAACAGAAACATTTTAAGTAGTTATGGTAAAATATTCCTAGTTATAGGTAGTAGACTGTGGAACCTTTTTCCCCAAGTTCTAGATGGGCACAGTTTCCCATTATGAGCAGAGGTTAAGGCAGAGTCCTAATATTTAGTAATTCTAATAGGAATACAGCCAAGTTCAAAACTGATATGTAATCATATTACTCATGTTTTTCTTCATCAAAGCCAAAATAATAAATATTTTGCTTTTTTCTGAGAGTGGCAAGTAAGTGGACATTATCATCCTTGAATGATTTTATTTCTGATTTTTTATATTTTTAAATGCAAAATTTTATATTAAAATAATTATATTAGTGCTAATGATAAAATCAAATCTGATGATAGTAGGATGAAAATTCAGTTAAAATTAGTATGTCTTCTCATTACAGTCTCTTTTTGCTCCAGCATCATGTGATAAGGATTTTGACCAAAAGTCTTTCTCTTTATGCTTTATATGTTCTCCGTAAATTATCATTTCTTCTAATCCTACTCCCTGTGGATAGGTGACTCTTTCCTAGGCTGATGTATCACTATACTTTTTTCAGAGATATAAAAGAACCAAACCTATATAACGTCATTAACTTTCAAAAGAGCAGCGTTAATCTCACTTTTAAAAAGTAATGCTTTTACAAGTTTAACAAGGAAGGTACTCCACAGTAGTTTTTCAGAAAACGCTATTTAATAGGCTTATTCTGATATGGGCTTAACCCAACATGGATCTTCCACGGAAGCACTAAGACCTTAAGGTTTAGAACAGACCAAGAGATATACCTTTGCATATCTGGGCCAGGACACAATCCTCTTTTACTCACTGTGTTGGCATTAAAGAGGATCTATATTTTTAACAGTGCGAAGCCACTTTATTGTTGGATTCCTAAAACTTTTAGTCACACATTATAAGGGTGGCCTGGACTCGAGGTTGGGAAGTGAAGGATCAAGGTCCAGCCAGCATTGCACTAAGACCTTTGGAATAGAAAGTACGGCTGAGAAGTCAAAGTTGCAAGCAAGCAGAAGAGTCCAGCGCGAAGGGAGCACGGACAGACCCGATCCATCGCAGCTCCCCCGCTTCGTAGCCATCTGTCTGCCTCTCAGCCTCGGTTTCCTTACCAGTGAGAGAGTTCTCTGCAAACAGGAACTGAGCTAACCAATGTAAAAGGCCCTGGCATATGCCCAGGTTTAATCCGTTTCAGTGTCTCTCTCCGTTTAAACCAGCAGGGGAGAGTCAAAGCTTCCACTGCAGGCAGGCGGCTAAGACCCTGCTCGCTGTCCCCGGGCTGAAGGCGGCCGAGCCCGTTACCTGAGCGCGTTGACAGGCGGGTTTCGTAGGCGGATCAGCGCCAGGCAGTTCTGCAGCCGCGTAAACTCAGCCATGTTTCCTCAGTCGCCGAGGTCGCCTCAGCTCATGGCCCCAGGGCGATATCACTTTCACTGGGCGCTGGGCCGGCCCCGCGAGGAGGGGCACCTGCTGGGCCAATGTGAGCTCGGCATCGCCTCCCGCCCCCCGGGCCGCTCCAGGGCGCCGATGCCCATCATCCATCCCAGACCTCCTCCTTCCCCGGACCACAGCCCCGCGCTCTGCAGATCCTTGTCGTCTCCTCTTTGTTGGCTCTTGTCCTGCTCCCTGAACAAAGTAGATCAGGGAGGACGATGGAAAATGAGTGGAATTGCCAGCAAGTCGAGATTTGCAAACCGCTGGCCCAGAGGGGCTGGCTACTCTGGACAAGTCCTAGGTTCCCTAAGTTGGTGGAGCTGTGTCCTCATCACAGTTTTCATCTACACGATCCTTCTTAACAGGGACAGATATCTGGGATCCTCACAATTATGTGATATGACACACACCTGGAACACATAAAATACACAAATCATTCATTTCACCTAAATGGGTATGGTACTAATATCAAATATTTACAGAACCGTCATACAGCGACCTAGTGAAACCTTCAACTTTCCTGTCTGCCCAATCCTTCCATTTCTTTCTTCTTCTGCCATTCCTAAAGATTGTGATTTCCAATACTTCAACCACCAATTGAGCACCTATTATGTGCTAGGCTGTAGGCAGGAGACTAAAGATAAATAAAGCCTCGTTCAGGCTGGGACAAAGTTTTTAAAGATGCAGTTGGCCTCAGGCGGTCTCCACAGTCCATCAGGGGGCTAGAAGGCAGTCTGGAAGTTTCAGAGAAAAAAACAATGGAGCGGTTTTATTCACTAATGTTTCACCAATTTTAGCAAAGATGAAGGATTATTTTCATAGATTTTCTTTTACCTGTTGAAAATAAAACCAGGTTCCTACTCCTAGGAAAGTACCTATTGCCTTGAAGCCCTGAAAACAAGTAGCAGTCAGAACCCATCTAATCCGTCAAGGACAACCTATCAAGGACAGCCCCTCATTTTTTTTTTTTTTTTTTGGCTGCGTTGGGTCTTTGTTGCTGCACGTGGGCTTTCTCTAGTTGCGTCAAGTGGGGGCTACTCTTTGTTGCGGTGCACGGGCTTCTCACTGTGGTGGCTTCTCTTGTTGCAGAGCACGGGCTCTAGGCACTTGGGCTTCAGTAGTTGTGGCACATGGGCTCAGTAGTTGTGGTTCGCGGGCTCTAGAGCGCAGGCTCAGTAGTAGAGTGTACGGGCTTAGTTGCTCTGCGGCATGTGGGATCTTCCCAGACCACGGATTGAACCCGTGTACCCTGAATTGGCAGGCGGATTGTTTTTTTTGTTTTTTTTTTTTTGCGGTACGCGGGCCTCTCACTGTTGTGGCCTCTCCCGTTGCAGAGCACAGGCTCCGGACGCACAGGCTCAGCGGCCATGGCCCACGGGCCCAGCCGCTCCACAGCATGTGGGATCCTCCCGGACCAGGGCACGAACCCCCATCCCCTGCATCGGCAGGCGGACCCTCAACCACCGCGCCACCAGGGAAGCCCGGCAGGCGGATTCTTAACCACTGAGCCACCAGGGAAGTCCCAGCCTCTCACTTTTGATAGCCAGCCAATCACAAACAGCCCAGGGCACACGCCTCTGAGTGCCAACATTCAACATCAACCAGCCTCTTACAAGTGGCATCAATCTCTACTGCCTCTAAAATTCGCCAATCCCTGAATTCAACCTTGCCCAAAAACTATATGTAAGATCAACAGTCTGCTCTGCTTGGAGAGACTATGTATGACCAGCACAGCTTTCCCTTACTGTAGGAAGCAATAGATTCAGTATTGTCTTTTCAGATGTCGGCCTCTAGGGGAACAATTCTGCCGTCCATCCTAACAACTTCGAGTACCTCCACAAAGGCCATGTAGGCAAGGCTTAACAGTTCTGAAATTGCTCCTGGAGGAAGTGGAGATCAGCATGGTGTGGAGCCGTTTTGAGGCATTTTTCTCATCTACATCTTGGAGTCAGCCACGGGTCATTTCTCATCTATCTCCCTAGTTTTATTTGAACACAGAACTTTCTGCCTTGCACCTCCCTCCCCTTAGGTACAGCTGCAAATTTCTGTGTAAGTCTATAAAACTGCTTGGCAGTTTATTTTTTTTTTATTCTATTTTTTTTTAGTGAAACAAGTAAAAGGTTTATTAGGAGCAAAAAAGTACATGTGAATAGACACACATGGGTGGGCTCAGAGAGAGAGTCGCGCCTTTGTGGTAGTTTAAATCACTTACATGGGGCCTTTCTTCTGGGTTTCCTCTGGCCAATCATCTTGCTTTGCCTGACTCAGAGTCCGTATTTGGTTAACTCAGTGTCCTCCCCGTGTGCGTGCGCACCTCTTAGCCAAGATGGATTCTGGCGCAGAAGCCTATGGGAAGGTTGACGCCACGTATTATGCCGTGGTGCCCCCTCCCTTTTTGGCCCCCAAGGAGTCTTTCTACGCATGGGTAGTCGGGAAGGTCTCCTTGACCTCGAGAATGAGAAATATCTGGTCTCTTTATTGTGAATCTGGGCAGGACTCAGCTCCTCCCTGCCTTGCTTGGCAGTAGTTTAGAGTTGGCTCCTCAGCAAGGCCGGGATTAGGGTGGGCAAAATTGAAGAGGGCACTCACTCTCGGTTTCATGCAATTGCTGACCCTGCCCTGCTCCTCAACAACAGCGATCCCCACAGTTCCTGTAATCTGTCATCCAGCCCCTCCTGTTTGGTGCCATACTGTGGGACTAGGTAGCAGATACCATGCTGATCTTTCTTTTGCTGTCTATGTAAATAATAAACTGTCTAAATCTATTTGGACTCCTTATGGGCCCAATCTATGGCAGTGTAGCAAGCTAATATAGCAGGTGCCACCATGATGTTGTTTACAGACCACTTGACCCCTTGACAGTCTCTTGATCGTTGTGATGAACTATTACATTCTTAAATTGTCTTCTTATTAGTTCCAACAAGTGCTACTTAGCAGGATGCCGTTCCTCTTGACTAACACACTTCCACATCATTTGCATGTTACTGCTTTTGCTTCTTAAATATGTCATTTTCATTGCTGTCATGGTGTTGCAATTCACAAATAGATCAGTTGATCAGGACTTCCCTGGTGACACAGTGGTTAAGAATCCGCCTGCCAGTGCAGGGGACACGGGTTTGATCCCTGGTCTGGGAAGATCCCACATGCTGCAGAGCAATTAAGCCTGTGTGCCACAACTACTGAGCCTGTGCTCTACAGCCTGTGAGCCACAACTACTGAGCCCACGTGCCACAACTACTGAAGCCCAAGTGCCTAGAGCCCATGCTCCGCAACAAGAGAAGCCACCGCAGTGAGAAACCCGTGCGCCTCAACAAAGAGTAGTCCCCGCTCAACGCAACTAGAGAAAGCCCACGTGCAGCAATGAAGACCCAATGCAGCCAAAAACAAGAAAAAAAGAAAAAGAAATATATTCAATGGCCATGATTAAAAAGTCTACAAATAACAAATACTGGAGAAGGTGTGGAGAAAAGGGAACGCTCCTACACTGTTGGTGGGAATGCAAGTTGGTGCAGCCACTATGGAGAACAGTATGGAGGTTCCTAAAAAAAAACTAAAAATAGAGATGCCATACGATCCAACAATCCCAGTCCTGGGCATATATCCAGACAAAACTATAATTCGAAAATATAGATATACCCCTATGTTCATAGCAGCACTATTTACAATAGCCAAGACATGGAAACAACCTAAATGTCCACTGACAGATAAATGGATAAAGAAGATGTGGTACACATATATAGTGGAATATTACTCAGCCATAAAAAAGAATGAAATAATGCCATTTGTGGCTACATGCATGGACCTAGAGATTATTATACTAAATGAAGTAAGTCAGAAATATAAAGACAAATACCTTATGATATCACTTACATATGGAATCTAAAATATGACACAAATGAACTTATCTATGAAACAGAAACAGAACTCACAGACAGAGAACAGACTTGTGGTTGCCAAGGGGGTGCAGGGGAGGGTTGGATTGGGAGTTTGGGACTAGCAGATGCAAACTGTTATATAAAAAAATGGGTAAACAACAAGGTCCTATTGTATAGCACAGGGAACTATATTCAATATCCAGTAATAAACCATAATAGAAATAAGGTTTACAAAGAAGTATATTCAATATCTTGTAATAACCTAAAATGGAAAAGAATCTGAAGAAAAAATGTATATATATATAATATAATGAATTACTTAGCTGTACACCTGAAACTAACACAATATTGTAAATCAACTATACCTCAATTAAAATAGTAGTTCATTACAGCTTAAAAGAAAAATATAAGAATGTAAATATAAAACTTTTATGTACTAGAACGTGTAAATATATACTCATGGTAAAACAGAGCTAGCTATCTAAACTTGGCTTTCCCTGCATTGGTGATCTTTTAGCTCTGGAATCAAGGTGTGGTGTTGTAACACTTCATTTGATAGTGACATGAAGCCATCAGAGCAGACTGCTTTGGTAAACCAATCAGGTTTTTCTGGAACGAATGCAAAATATTGCTTTCCAGCTGGAGTGATAAAATCTCTCACATGTTCTCTTTAATGTCCTTTCCCCTCTCACTGTGGGATACAAATGGACACAAGCCTCCCGGGGAGGATAAAGCCGCAGAAGCCAGACTTCTCAAATGATTCTGTAAAGGAGAGCTGGCCCACTGACTGGAACCAACATGGACTGTTACTGGCTAAAGAAAGAAATTTGGATCTGTTTGTTAAAGCCTTTAAACCTATTGTAACTAATATAGTGAAGAAAAGGGCAGTGAGTACACACTTCCACAGTGAAGTTGGCTGACACTTGAGGACAAAAGCTGCTCATATTAGTGTCTGAAATGAGAGATGGGATAAAAATAATTTCTTCACTATACAATACCATCAGTAATGATAATTTTTATAAATTCAAGTGGCTTGCTCAAGTTCTGAGCCTTGGAGATACACCCCCCACACACACACACGCACACACATATTCAGTATCTTAATAAGATAAGCCATCAGGATTTCTAAAGGAGACCCAGCTAGGGCAAGAATGACTCCGTCACATGTTAATCATTTTCACCAGATGAAATGGCAGAGATCAACAATGTACTACTGAGCATATTTAAAGATCACGCCCATGTGCTGCAACAAAATTTGAGTTGAATGCAGCCAAAAATCGAACTGAGAATTCATTCACTGCTATCTCCCCATGTTTCAGCCTCTCAGCTTTCCAGTGGGCTCTGCTTATCACTTTAGGTTTGCAAATAGTTTTTCACTAAATGCCATCTGTCAACTTCTGAACTGAAAATCATGTACGAAAAATGTCCCTTCTCAACAGGATACCACTCCTGGCATTCTCTGGCATCCAATTTCATTTCATGTTGAAAGTGCAATTAGGCTGTAGTTCACCTTTATGTTTTCTCAGATCTTTCTCCGGATTTCCCACCATATCATTTTACCGAAGAGACCATTTCATCTGCTAATAAGAATCCTTTTCAGATTTTTCTGACAAACTGGCACCATTTAGAAAAAGGCTACATATATATAAATTTGAGAGATGCTCTAGCTTATTTAGTCTAATATTCTCTCAAATATAGGGATGCCTCAACAACATTCCTAGCACAAGATTACCCACCTCTCTTGAATGCTCTCAATGATGGGAAGCTCAGTACTCTGCATGGTAGACATTTTTGCTTGCTAAAAATTTGCACTATTCCTTAGGACTTTCCACTCCCTGATTCTACTTTTGTTCTCAAAAGTAATTACTCCATGATTCTACTTTTGCTATACACTGTCTTCCTTTAATTAGAACAGTCTTTCATCAAATATTTAAATATGCTAACAAGTCTGTCCCAGCCTGCTCTTCTTAGGCTCTTCCTCAGGTACCACCATTTCTCATAAGAGAAGCAATCTCTAGTTTCTCACTACATGGGTTGTTCTGGACACTCTTCATGTTTGTCAATGGCAATGATTCTCTGTATTCTGCACCTGTCATCAATCAGGTGATATTCCTGTTCCCTTAACTCATGTTTGTTCTTTTTTCTGATCCATAAAAACTCTTTTTCCTTTTAAATTTCAAGTGAGGTACTCTTTTCTTTAAAGGATAATTAACTTTTTATTGAGCTAGAACTCACATACTACACAACTCACCCTTTGAAAGTGTACGATACAATGATTTTTAGTATATTCACAAAATTGTACATCATCATCACTCTCAAATTCCAGAATATTTTAGGACCACAAAAAGAAACCCTGTGTCCATTAAGTAGCCACTTACCATTCCCCTTTCTCCTTATCCCCAGCAAACACAGATCTACTCTAATAAAGACACTAATCTGTCTCTATGGGCTTACATATTCTGGACATTTCATATAAATGGACCCACACAATATGTGGCCTTTTGTGTCTGGTTTCCTTCAGTTAGCATAATGTTTTGTTTTTAAGATCCATCCATGTTGTAGCATATAGCAATACTTCGTTCCTTTTTATGGCTGGATATCCACATTTTGTTTGTCCATTCATCAGCTGGTAGATATTTGGGTTATTTCTACTGTTTTGGCTACTATGAATAATGCTGCTATGAACATTTCGTGTACATGTTTTTATGTAAACTGTGTGTTTAATTCTCTGGGGTATACACCTAGAAGTAGAATTGCTTGGTCGTATGGTAATTCTATGTTTAACTTTTTGAGAAACTGCCAAACTGTTTGGCACCATTTAGCATACAATACATATAGCAATGTCTGAGGTTTCCAATTTCTCCAAATCCTTAGCAATACTTGTCCATTTTAAAACTTATTAGGCTAGTTGTTTTTTTTTTCAATTTTTATTTTTTTATTATTTATTTTTGGCTGCATTGGGACTTCATTGCTGTGCGCTGGTTTTCTCTAGTTGTAGTGAGCGGGGTCTACTCTTTGATGTGGTGCACGGGCTTCTCATTGTGGTGGCTTCTCTTGTCGTGGAGCATGGGTTCTAGGCACGTGGGCTTCAGTAGTTGTGGCATGTAGGCTCAGTAGTTGTGGCTCGCGGGCTCTAAAGTGCAGGCTCAGTAGCTGTGGCGCACAGGCTTAGTTGCTTTGTGGCAAGTGGGATCTTCCTGGATGAAGGATCGAACCCGTGTCCCCTGCATTGGCAGGCAGATTCTTAACCACTGCACCACCAGAGAAGTCCCCTCCACTCTTTCTTTCATTCATTCAACAAACATTTTAGAACTGTCCTCTCCCAGAGTCTTGGGATACTCAGTCTTTACCAGTATAGATGGTTATTCAGATAGGTGGTATAATAATGTCTTTGGTTAGAGAAACTAACAAGAAAGAAAGAAAGGGAGAAAGGAAGAGTGAGAGAAGAGAGGAGAGGGGAGAGGGGGAAAGCAAAGCAAAGCAAAAAAGCCATCTAGTGGTCACAGTGGGAGATAGCATGTGTCTTTTTTTCTACTAGACTGACTAACACAAGGTTTACTGGAGGTAGGACCTTGAAGAGGAAATCGAGGCTAAGAGGGGAAGTGATTTGTTTAAGGTCACATGGCTAGTTAATAGCAGAGCTAGGCGTAGAACCCAAACAAACTGACTCTAAGACCTGTGTAAACTGTGACTGACTCTTAAAAATGTGGTTTGGGAGTTCCCTGGCAGTCTAGCCGTTAAGATTCGGCACTTACACTGCTGTGGCCTGGGTTCAATCTTGGGGAATTGAGATCCCACAAGCCACGTGGCATGGCCAAAAAAAAAGAAAAAAGAAATATATATATATATATATATATATATATATATATATATATATATATATATATATATGGTTCAAATGATTTAAAATTTGATTAAAACATTTTATACTGATTTTTATCAAGTTATGGTATGTTGGTAGCAAAGGGGGAAAAGAACATTGGTTGAATGAAGGCACTAGATGGACCTATGATAACATTAACATGGAATTATTTTTTCATTAAAAGGTCTGTCTCCCTCACCACATAGAAAGCTCCTCAAAGGCAGGGGATTATTTTATTCATCTTTGTATCCCTAATGCCTGGCCTGGTGTCTCCTGAACGAATGAATAAATGAATAAAATTAGGAGGCTTAGACTTTAGAACTTACTGCCATTGTCTAATTTTGTGACTTTCAGTAAATTATTTAGTTCCAATGGACCACAGATTCATTAAAAGTATCATTGAGGGCTTCCCTGGTGGCACAGTGGTTGAGATTCCGCCTGCCGATGCAGGGGACACAGGTTCGTGCCCCTGTCCGGGGAGATCCCACATGCCGTGGAGCCGCTAGGCCCGTGAGCCATGGCCGCTGGGCCTGTGCGTCCGGAGCCTGTGCTCCGCAACGGGAGAGGCCACAACAGTGAGAGGCCCGCGTACTGCAAAAAATAAAAAAAAAAAGTATCATTTACCTTTTTTAATGATAGAGTTGGAAGAAACCTTAAATTTCATCTATTCCAACTATATTATTCTATGGGTCTATGGGATTACCTGGTCATTTGGAACACAGACTCATAACCAACATTTCAATAATAATACCTATGTTAGCTTTGTCATAGTCCTAAAACAGAGTTTGAATATTTAAGAGAAATCGTGTCCAAAAGAGAAGTCTAAATAAAGTTGTGCCATGTTATTGGCAGTGTATTCACAGTATTTATGTTTACCCTCAGGAACTGCTTGAATCTGTTACTTATGCCTGTCCAGCCAGTTAAAACTGAAGGTAGAGCTCACAGGAATTGATACTTAACCCCTCATTTCTGGGTAAATATAAGAAGTTTGCCAGGGGAGAAGGGGCTACAGTGTTTGAAATGAACCCAGCGGTGGCAAGACCAGAACATTCACACGATCATCAGAATCCTGTGGCAACTGCTGGGTTCCACTGCTCTTGTCTCTCTTGGACTGGGATTTTCCTAGTCCTTTTCACTTGAGAGTGAAGGTTTTGCAAGTGAATCTGCTTTTACCTTATTAACACCTTGAGGCATATTTTGGAAATGGAGGAAGGTAGTGAGTATTTTTAGACTCTACTTCTGGTCCTAGCCCTGCCATTAATTGTGACTTTTGGTCAGTTGCTTCTCTGGATCCAATTTTCCTTACTTGTAACATCAAGAGGTTGACTAAATAATTACCTCTAAAGTTCTTTTCAGTTCTAACATTCTGTGAATTTTTTTTTGTTGTTGTTCTAAAGATAAATCCTCAGCTCAGCTGGTCCCATCTTTTTTTTATCCTGGGTTGACTCTCTTCCTCCCATAATAACTTACTATGCATCTCCACATTTTTGAGGGCAGGGCTTGGGTTTTACTCATCTTTCCCTCAGTACCTAGCACAATAACCAAGCAGGTGATTTCAAGGAGCGTCAAAACGGATTCTTATACAAAATTCCATCTTTGTCTGGAGGAGCTCACAGTTCAGAAGTACCAAGCATCATTAATTAATCACTTAATTAAAAGCTGAGGATAAGAGGAAAATCGGTTCCAAGCTCCTTTACCATCTGCATGTTCCAACAGGAAACCAGAGAGCGTTTGTAATAAACACTCATTGAATGCTTTCACTATGCCAGCGCTTTCCATGTATTATCTCAAGTAATACACACACCAACCTTATATTCTAGGTACTAATATTTTCTGTTTCACGCTTGAGGAAACGGACACCGAGAGGTTAAGTAACTTGCCTAGGTAATACCGTTACAAGTGAGAGGCAGCATCACTTGAGCAACATTTAGAAAACCTTGTGATTCTCCGAGCGGCCTGACGAGTCCAGAGAACAGTGATGAGTTCAAAGTACAGAAGGAGCAGAAGGAAGTGATCATCTAAGGGAAGGCTGCAGAAGTTGGCAAAGAAGTTTGAAAAACAAAAAAAATGCTCTTCTCCAGGCTGTTCTACATAGCCGGAGTTTAGGAAAGCAAGCAGAAAAAACCGCGTAAACAAGGATGGGAGACCGCCTAGAACCCAGGGGAACCGAGGAACAGGCCGGAAGTGGCGTCAACTAGCGGCGTCAAGTGCTTAGCGGGACTGCGGGGCCGGGAGGAGTTCGGGCCGGACGCGACACCCGGAAGTTACGCCCTGGAGGCGGTACCTGGTTGTGGAGGGCGTCGCGATGGGCGGGGCGGGGCGTCAGTGATCATCCTGGAACCACGGATCCCAGGCAGGTAACCTGCGGGCCGAACCTGGACCGGGGCAAGGGTGAAAGTTGGGGTTGGGGGCTCAGATTGTTAGAAGCTCCAAGCTCGGGCGGAGAAACGTGGATCTCGCATGAGGTGGGGTCTGAAGGAAAGGCTTCCTGGCGTGGGACTCCCTGGAGAGACAGGGATACGAGGAACTTTGGGAACGGGGTCGTGAGGGCCGAGGTCGTTGAGGAAATACAGGCTGAGTCTTCTAGGAATCGGTCATGGCTGGGGGTCACAGGCTCATGAGTGTTGGCGCTCGGGGGTGAAGAGATGGAACCTGGGCACTGAGATGAGCTGACCTAGAGTTCATTTCCCTCCTACTCCGTCCCCCGTCCTGTTCTGCTAGTAGGGGACAGCGACATCGTCTTTTCATCTCTTAATCCACGGCAGTGCTTTGGCATCTTTAGATGCTGTCATTAGGCATCTTTAGATGCTGTCAAATGAATGAATTAATGAACGCACGAACCCAATTCTGGATCAGCTGGGGGAACTTCTGAACTTCAGTGCTCCTACTTGTGAATGTAGAAGTGATGCCAGCTTAGTTTGCTAATCAGTGGTTTTGAGGATGTCAGTGCAGTAGAGATTCGGGATATTGTTGTTATTGTTTTGTAGTTACTGAAATTTAGAAATGTGTCTTAATATTTTTCTCTGGGGTGGGTAGAGAGGAAAGGCGATCAATTTGGCTTTTTTCAGGTTCCTTTACTTTTCTGGGAATAACTTCCAGGTGAATGATACCAGACAGAAGTTGGCCATCAAATGATAAGCTGCAGTTGTAGCACTGAGCTTCTAATTAGTGTTCTAAGTGCTTTCTTTTCAGTAATATGAACTTGCTTTGTTTTTCGTAATGTTTTCTTCCTTAAATTGAGGTATTTTTACATTTGAGATATAAGTGAGAAGTATTTCATAACAAAGATGAAAATAGTAATCTATAAAAATCCAGTCAGAGGTTTCACCTGGTGGGTACACAAAAGGTGAACTCCTTCCAAACAGTTGTAGGAGGCTTCCAAAAGAATGAATCCCTGAAGGTTAAATTGTTTCCTTTGTAAATTATTTGTTTAGGTGTCTTGAATGGAATAAATAGTAGGCATAGACCTAAACAACAAGTAGTGTAACCAGATTCTTTTTGGTTGTCAAATGGGAAAAAGTGCATGTGACACATCAGGCTTGTAGTAAGATCTGGGCATGAATCACTATCTAGATGCAGTGATTGATCTAGATCTAGGGAGGTGATTATGTGTATGGGTTTCATGCTATCAAATGAGGCAGTAGCTCCTAAGTGGTTCTAGAATGTTATTATTAGATTGGATATAACGGAGTAGGAAAACCTGAATTTAAGGCTTTTTGTTTGTTTGCTTTACAAAGAAGAAACTAGTAAGCATTTTTAGATTTAACAATCTAAGCTGTTCTTAAAAATAGGTTGGAAAAAACTAAAAGTAGGCATGTGAATACCTTATTGAAGACATCTAATTTTTTAGTTTGCCTGCCTTTAAACCTTGTTTCCCAATTTCTGGAAACCGTTGGTATCCAAATCATCCCCACCTTTGTGTGCTCTTACTATGGTGCCACTTTTAGGATACATAAAAATTTGGTACCTCTAGGTTTGTATTAATGTCATAAAGTCTAATTTTGCTACCTCAATGTGCTGTTCGATGTCATGTCCACTGATTTTGCACATCTAAATGCCTATATTCATAATAATTATTATAACTGTTATTCATCATAAATTGGTATCCAAGTGGTAATTTGGGTATGTGCATTGACATTCTTGAGGTATTCAGTTTTGCAGAACTCAGAGATCTGTGGACGCTAACATGGACTTCATTTAAAGAAACCCACGGACCATTAATGGACAAAAACATGAATCAGATTGTATTTTGGCATTCAAATCCTAGCACTTTGGGAAAGGTAAGTTTTTAACTGTTATATGTTAGGTGAGAAATAGCCCTGGATAGGTCTAGAAAATTGTGGGATTGTGATTGAAAATATAGGCTGAACCTCTTTAAATTATGTTTTAATCTGGACCTTCCAAAGAGGTTTGAGCTTTGTTCAGTATATATGAGGCGATTGTTACTATTTCTCTGTAAAATTGATCAGAAATTAAAGAGATTGACAAGATATGTTATTCCTGGAAGATTATTGCTCTGTTTTCTTTGGGGGGTGGGGGGGAGATCTCCTTTCAACATTTTAGAGCCTGGTGGAGTATATCAACCCTGTAGGTATGGGACCTCAAGCAGTCGTTAGGTCATCTCACATCCAGGTTTGGCTCTGTAATAGTATTTGTCCCAAATCTAGCCAATTTTATTTTATGCCTTAGGTTAAAGCAAGAAAAGAGGCCCCTAAATGTCTTTTTTTTTTTAAATCCTACCTTATTTGTGCTATTTTCTTTTTTTATTTTTTTCTTCTTTGTTCTTTTAAAAAATATCTTAGATGATTCACTCTCCAGGCCTTTTATCTTTCTGTCCCAGGGGTAAAAGTTCTCTCTTTCTTCTATTTTATCTTTCCTAGTTGAGGAGTTTTTAATTTTCAAAACTTTTAACTTCTAACTTTGCAATAATATTAGGCACCTTTTAATCACTAATTATTAAACTTATAGTTTTTCCTGGTGTCCTCTGTAGATAAACTGGCTTCTTGTTTAGAATTTGTTCACTTCTAAAAATAGACTGTGCTTCTAGGAATTCATCTTTCAGATATATTTGCACTTGCACACAAAAATTTGTATTTAAAGATATTCATCACCATATTATTTGAAATAAAAAAAAACAACAACAACTAGAAATAACCTAAACATCCCTCAACAGACATCTGGTTAAATAAATGCCTTCATATAATGTAGTATTTGCTGCTGTTAGAATGAAGTAGATCTGTAGGTGGAGATATGGAAAAATCTCTAAGATACATTGTTAACTGAGAAAAACAATGCAGAATGGTATGTATAGTATGTTTTCATTTGTGTTTTTAAAAGCATATATTTCTGTATATACTTGTAAAATTTCTTCCAATCTATATATATAAGGAACTACTGACATAGGTACCTCCAGGGAATGAAACTAGAAATCTAGAGTAGGAAGAAGACTCATATTTTTTCTGTATTCTCCTTCTGATGGATTGATTTTTTTTTTTTTTACTATGGACATGTTTTTATTTTTATAATACTAAGAAACAAACAGCAAGGCTTTAGGCTAATTATGGGAGCCCACTATTATTCCTTATGACTTTTGTCCTTATGATTATTTGCACTGTTCAGAGGGAGTAGGGTTGCACAAGTGAGCTAAGTTTATTTCAGAACTGCATGAAAGGTTTGGTGATATTTTAATAGGTTTTTAACCTTGACATTAGATTATTATTCATAGTAAGAATTTGTGAATAAATTAGGTGCTTAGTGTTGCCGAATTCAGTGCTCATACACAATTCATACTGTGTGGCTGACCTTCCCAGGTGATATGGATGTTGTTACCTTTGTTTGCAAGCTATGTTTGTGTTGCATTGGCATGGTTCTTCTGAGCCTCTCCTTATTACCGAATGGGATGGACTTTATTTGATATGAATTACTCTTCAGTGATTCTACTCTTTAAACACATCTTATCGTTATTATTTCACTTTGTTCTTGATGTCTGGAACTGGCCTAAGACATTTCAAAGAATGGCTTGTTCTCTCTGTTATGAAATCAGGAAGCCAAAAAGATCATTTAGATATATTTGGATAATCTCATTCTGTATTGAGAATATTACTTTGAATTGGCTGATTATCTGCCTTGGAACTCAGCAAAAATTTATGGTGACTTTTTACTTCTCTAGCCGTCTTTGTGTCTCCACACTTTCATTGGGGGAAATTTGGAATAACAGTAGTAGGTCAGTAAAATGAGTTATACAAGAAATTTAAAGATATAATAATCTACATTTTGTTAGTGGAGGGATTTTATTTGAAACTTGCTTGAGAATAGGCTATGTAAGATACATACCTATATGATACTACTGTCATATAAAATACATGATGTGTATCTTGTTAAAAGCAAAATGAAGGTCACTAATCTAGGGGCTGAGTCATGATTAATGGAATAGAACAGGTTATGGTATGCCAGGTGTTTTATACCACACTTTGGCAGACTGTTTTGCATATAATCATTTCTATTAAATGATGTTTTGCTTCTTGAGATCTGTGGGACTAATCACTACTGGCCACCAGGGGGAAACCAGTGGGCAGGATGCCTAGAATGGGACTTCTTATCCTTGCTAAGAGAATGGATAGCAATGAATTGAATCCAAGGGTAGACTGTGTTTTCCTAAGTCAAGATGAATATGGTAAAGGTGACTTATAGATGAATGTAAGTTATATGTAGAGAACATAGAATTGGGAAGATACCTGTGTGTTTGTGTATGTACAAAGACGTATAATACAGTATATATTAAAATGTGTATATATATTATTTCACATATTTTTTATACATATATTTTTTTTCACATACATTTTATGTGAAAACTACAAATTCTGCAGAGGAAGATATCCAGCTAATGCAAGAGAAAAAAAAAATCAGAAGTTTAAGGCCTCAGAGCTAGGCCTGTTATGGGGTAATTCATAATAGTTAGAACAGCTTGAAAAATTTTGGAAGTTTTAAGGTCATTCACAGGGTCCAAGTGATGTGAAGGTAGACAAAAGCCTGAGAATGAGAAAGTTAAAATCTAGTAACATGCAAGGTATGGTTAAGGGTATTTTTTATGATTCTGTTTTGTGGCATTGTTTTGGGTGGGGGGAAAAGAAGGAAGAACTGAAAAGGTTATTGCTGTTCAGTTGGAATTGAGCTAGGTCCCTAAGCTTTTCTTAGCATTCCAATTGTGTATGACCAAGATGGATTAACTAGACCCATTACCTACAAAACAATCAGTTTTTGTATATTAATTGTTAGAGAAACCTTGAAGAACAAGAGAATTGTTTTTAATCAATTTTGTAATTATATAAAAGGACAACTGTGATGTTCTAGGTTGAGGGCACTGGGACTACTTTGTTCAGAAAATAGAAGACTTTGGAAGAGTTGGAGAAACTCCATAGGAAGTATACTTGTTCTCTGGTATTTGAGGCCAAAATTAGTTCTAAATGAGAGAAGGTATAGATAGAACTAGTCAACAGTGGAGCAGATTGTGTGAGGCAGTGAACTCCAAGTCATTAGGGTCACTTAAGCAGAATTTGAGCATTGGGAATGTTGTAGAGGGTATTTCTCATTGTATGGGAGATTGTACCAGATTATTATTAAGGTATCTTTTAAATCTGAAGAAAAAATTATAGTGCAATAAAGTGGTTTATTATAGTATGTGTATACATTCTGTTATCCCTGTATTTAAATACTGAGAGCTAACTTATCTACTGGTCATTCACTCACCAACTTCAGATTACTCATAAATAAAACTACCTGAGCTCCCAAATTATAAGACACAAAATCTATATGCCTTTCTCAGGTCCTTACTCGGTTTATTTACATTTAGACACAGTTCTAACATGCTTAGTTAACTGGTATCTAACTCCACAGTGTACTAGAAGCAACAAATTCTGAGTGGGCTAAGTGCTCCTATTAGAGGCAGGCACATTGACAAGTACGGACAAGAAGGAAGTCAGAAAGCCGACCAACTAATTTTAAAATTGTAGCACCTGGAGCTCTTTTGATTAGATGAGAACACCTCTGTGGTCATGGATATTCAAAATGATAACCCTGACTGAACTTAAATAATGTATGTTCAGTATTTTCTATTTAAGAATACCTAAATTTTAGAAAGATTTCTTCCGTGTGTTTAATAACAAAAGACATTATTTTGGCATTTGGAGAGGGTACATGCATTGTACAGTGGAAAGAGCAAGGACTCTAGAACAGTAAACACAGATTTGAATCTGGGCTCCAATATCTACTAGCTGTTCTATTAATTAAGTTTATTATTCATACTAAGCCTCAATCTCTTTATCTATAAAATAGGAATTTACTGAAGAGTATGTAAAAGATTTGCCTATATTAGGTGTTAATTAAATAATAGCTATTATTATTTCATTATTACCATAAAGCCTACTCTACCTTGAATTTTTTTCTCTTCAAATAGAGCAAAAACAAACTTATCTAATAAGTTTATTGTATATATTAATGCAAATAATGGTGATGACATGCTTAAAAAACCTTTTTAAAAAATTGTATAAGTAATCCATGTCCACTTTACAAAAAATAGGATATAGAAAAAATATATGTGTATATCCCCCCAAAAGGAGTAAAGTCATCTATAATCCTCTACCACTATTAATATTTAAGTGGCATGCTTTATTTTTAAACTGCTTTGATATTCCTATAGGATGTCACTCCTGAGTAGTGACATCTGAAACTGGTTCTACATTACTACTGTTGGGAAACTTAAATTAATCACTACACTTTCTAATCAGAATATGCAGTGAACGATTGTGACATAGCACAATGCTGATTTAAAGAAAGCCCTAGTTCTGGAAAATTTTGTGTAATGAAACCAGTTTTGTAGAATAGTGGGTGTAGTTTGGTGCTGTGGAGCTGGAGGGCCTGAGTTTGAATCCTGACTCCACTCTTTACTAGTGAGGTAAACTACCTGAAATTGTTTAACTTCTCTGTACCTTGGTTTCTTCATGTGTAAATTGGGGATAATAGTAATATCTAATTCATGGGATTGTTTTGAGGATGAATGAATTAATCTACCTAAAGTGCTTAGAATAGTGCCTGGCACAAAATATAGACTCAGTAAATATAAATTGCTATTATTATTATTTATTTTTAAAAGCTTAATTTTTTCTTGGAAAAAAAGCAGGTTTATGGGAGCAGGTAAACTAAAAGAAACAAGTTAGAATGAGCACAAATAGTCAGTGAGATGTACTGTATATTTTTCATTTGAGCTTGCAAAGTGGTCTGAATTTTTCCATTCTAAGGCTTTGTTAATTTTTCTCCCTGTTTAAATATTTTCAAACCATGATATTCCTAATTTAGCTTCTTTCTCTACCCCACAAAATCAACTTCATTTTATGCTGTCTCATCCAACAAATAATTTGGCCATGCTTTCAAAAATCAAAAGCCCTTTAAGACAATAAAATATCATGAATAGCAGTGAAAGAGATTCAGGAAATTATCATTAGATCATTTTATCTGACTACAGCCCATGGTGGTTCTGTAAGAACTTTGAACTCAGTTGCAATTTGAAGTGAAGAATGTTAATCAAAGTGATAAACCAATGAACATATTTAGCCATTCTGTACACTATGTCTTTTTAAAATCTTTCTTTCCTTTTCTTATTTCTTTTTGTTTTGTTCTTTCAGCATCGTATCTAGTGATCTGATTAATTACTGATCAAAGAGTTATAGCTTTTCAAAACCCTTAAAAACTTTTATTAGACTTGCTAGTAGAATTTTTTTGTGTTTTGTTTTAAAGCATCCAGTACAACTTTTTGAAGACCCTCTGGCCTACCATGATTATGCATTCAAGATTTGAGTTTGAATAACTTCATCAAGACTTAGATCCTCTTCAAAAGCCTCAAGTCTCATCTGTATTAAGCTCTCCTTTGAACCCTCTCACAAAAATAAAAGCTTAAAGGGACTAAAATCCATTAATACATTCCATTTTATATCCTTTTCTCTGATTTCAATTTCCTTGGCCTTTAGGGTCTTTCATATTGCTTATGTCCCTTTAGACTACAGCCAAGAAATCAGTGCTTTCCAAAAGAATGTATGTCCTGTGGCCATAAGTTTTCATTGGTAGAGAAGGGTAAACTTGGCATGATAAGTTTAGAATCAGGTCTTTTGTTGTATCTTATAAAAACTTCAGTCAACACTAAGAAAATGAGGATGAAGTGGTAAAAATATTTAAGGTCAGATTATGCTCTCAGAGGCTACATGGTTTAGGGAAAAGAACCCTCAACCTAAAAGTTAATGGTTCTTATTCTCTCAGCTCTTGGGCCTAGGAAGGTAGGTGATTTAAGTAGAATGAAAACAGGTACCTGTCCAGGCTGAATACATGGTAGCAAGGCTATGTTAATTTTTGTTTTCTTTGAGTACATAGAATACTCCAGTGGGCTAATTCTAAGAGGGAGGAAGACTATAAATTTCCCTAAAATTATAAGCTAGCATTGATAATGCTATAGAGCAGTTATGTGTTATAACATACACCTGGTTTGCAAAATTTGTTTACTAAGTTGCGACCAGCATTTTTTTTTAATGAAAGTACATAGAACAGAAAATTTTACAATTCATCCCAAATGGTAAGAGTAAATATTGTTTTAATCATATATATATATACACACACATAGGTATACATATATATAAATGTATGTGTCTGTATTTGTGTACTTGGTCATTAAATAAAACACATTTTTCCCTTTGAGTTGCAGTCGCTGATCTAGGAGTATCATTTCAGTATTAATCCCTTTCCATGCATTTGGATTCTAAGGAGACTCAATGTTTCTTTTCACTTCATACAGCTACTTGTGACAAAGGAATGAACGGTTAATATCAGTTTGACTTTGGTCTAATGAATGAACTATTCTTTAGTTCATAGCACAGAGAAAACCTATAGGCCCTAAGGGTATTTTATTTAATATTCTAATACCATCTACTCTCACACCCAGACCATTATAGCATTTAAGGTTGGTTTAACCTCATACTAGTTGAAAGATGGTATTAAATGTTTTCCCTTTAAATTTTTTTTATTTTACTTTTATATTTCTGGACTAATAAAAACAAAAAACTCCCGCTTAGTTTAGCATTGTTTGAGGACTCAGTGGAGATAGGTTCCAGAGAATATAGTTAGCATAACTGGGAGTTTGATGGTCGCTAGAAGAGAAAATGCCAATTTATCTTTCTCTAAGTACCTAAATTATCTTTAATGATTTAAGATTAAATAAGCCACTGGCATTAACTTATTCAACTGTTTCCCTAAAAACAGATATCCACTGTTTTGGTGATAGCATTAGTTAGGAATAGGTGACTTTTACAGTATCCATGAACAATAGGTAATGGCTTCTTCTTCCAAGGGTTGCACATTACAATTCATTGGGGAAGAACTAATTCTTTAGTGCTTGACTAAGTTGTAACCAGCATTTTTTTTTTAAACGAAAGTACATAGAACAGAAAATTTCACAATGCATCCCACGTGGTAAACGTAAATATTGTTTTAGTTCTCTGTCATCGCCTAACAGTCCCAGCCACCCTGGTCTTCTAGCTGATCCTCAGAAAGAAAGCTTTCTTCTGCTTCAGAAACTTTGCTTCTCTGCCTGGAATGCTCTTGTGTTAGATATCTATGTGGCAGATATCTATGTGGTTTAATCCCTCATCTTCAGATCCTTCAGGTCATGATATGTCACCTTCTCAGTAACGCTCTCTCTGACATCTTATTTTAAAACTGTAACCTCACCCCCGCCCCCCGCCATGGCATCCCTATTCCCCTTCTCTGCTTTACTTTTCTCCATGGTACTTATCTCTGACTGACATCCTATTCGCCAGTGTTTTTCCCAGCACCTAGCACAGTGCCTGACACATGTAAGTGCTTAGAACATATTTATTAGGTGAATGAATTTAACTTGTATTCACAGAGGTGCACATTTGGGACAATGAGTCCTATAAACCGAATTATGGGGACCTAATATTTTTAAATGACTTTAAAAGATAAGTTAATTAAATTTATTTATAGCTTGCTTTGTTCTAAATATTTGAAGTAGCTTCTAAAAATGCGTATAGTGCAAAGGGATGAAGACATAGAAAGAGAAGAAAACAAAGTGAATGTAATAGTAACATTAAACTGGGTAAAGTTAATGTATAGAAGGGCCTCCATAGTGACTAAAGGCAGATTGTAAGTTTGACTAGTTAAAGAGTTAGCTTGCTCAGAAATGATAATTGGACTCGAATCATGAACTTTGTCCTGTGGCACAGGTCACAGACATTTGAGTCTTATGTAGGGACCCAGAAAACCTATTTGGTTTAACTATAAGAACTTGTGAGATTACTCTTATAGAAAAAACTTGCTTTCTGTATTAGGAAATATCCTACTGGTATAAAATGTACACAGTCTATCCATAATAAAGCTTCTGCTGTGTCTGAGAGATGACAGTCATAGCTGTCAGCCTCTGTTTCTGTTGTGTTTAGGACATTTCCAAGGTTGATTCAAAGTTAGTAATCTGATATTTTTGAAAGTTTGCTGTCAAAGATACCAATGAGGACATCAATTACTCTAATTTCTCCTACTCATGAGGTAGTATGAGATTCCAGTGGTTGTGGCTTCCTTTTAAGATAGATAATTGGAGGCTTAGAGTTAGGTTTTTCTTTTTGTGATATATGCATATATCAAATTATTGTGATCAAATTATTGTGTTGTATACCTTAAACTAATGTAAGGTTATATGTCAATTTTATCTCCATAAAACTAGGGAGAAAAAGAAGTTTTTATACAGTCAACCACTGAATTGGGGTGGAGGATTGGGAGTTAAGTAGGTGAAATAGACTTCAAGAAATCTTTCACCAATATATTGGGTTGGCCAAAAAGTTCGTTTGGGTTTTTCCGTAAGATGAGCTTTTTGGCCAACTCAATAGTAACCAAAATTAGAGCTACCTTGTGTACGTGTGAAGTTCAATGGGACATTATGCAGTAAGACATGTCTTTTTTTTTTTAAGATTTTTTTTTTGATGTGGACCATTTTTTTAGTCTTTATTGCACTTGTTACAATATTGCTTCTGTTTCATGTTCTTGTTTTTTGGCTGCGAGGCATGTGGGATCTTAGCTCCCAGACCAAGGATCTAACTGGCACCCCCTGCATTGGAAGGCGAAGTCTTAACCACCTTGGGAAGTCCCAAGACATGTGTGTGTTCGTAAGAAGTATACCTCCTGAATTCTGTTTTGTCTTTTTTTTGGTCATTTAAAACAAATAAATGAAATGAATGAAAACAAAACAAAACTGAGAACTGTTGAGATAGTGCAGGCCAGAGATAAAGTGGGGGATGTGAGTGGGGGTGGACTGCAGACCTTCCAGTAAACTTCGCCATGCTTCGTTAAACAAAGCTGGCATTTTGAGGCAAAAGGAAAGAATATTTAGCTAAGTGGTGTTGCACTGGCAAAATGTGCTTTTATTTGACTTTTTCTTGCTTGTACCTTTCTCCTTTCTATCTTTGACCTGGAGATGAACAGTACTTTTGGAAGTCAAATCTTCTGCCCTGCCCCATTTTTCAGGTTAAAGGATGGGAACTAAATGAACATTAGACTTTTAGGGAAATGATGAAAACATGGATTTAAAAAAAATCATTTATGTTCCACATATTTCAAAGTCAGAATATGGGGAAACTAATAACACCACAGAACCATTAAGGTGGACAATTCGCATAAAGGGAAAGTAATTTTACCAAAAGCTTTATGTATAACATGTTGCTGATTAATCGATTATATTGGGTTATGTTTAATCTATAAGTATACATTTTTCTAACCATGTATAAGTATACATTATTCTAATTTAAAATGTACTGATTTTGCTTTGCACATTTTATTTATTTGATGGAACTTTATTTTTAAAGAAATCAAGCAACTCTTCATTTTGGCATTTGATGAGTAACAGTAGAAAACCTGAGAACAGACAGAACTATCAGTGTAAAAATAAAGCAAAGGTCATCATATCTTCTAGCATAAGTGTTATAGAAGCAGAGAGCTCTTGTTTTCATTAAAAGTGCTGAAGTGGCAGAAAGAAAATATCCCCCAACAACTTTGCTGACACAAATTTTGCTACAGTGAGGACGAAAAAAATTGTCCAGGCTTTTAACTTGATATTTCTCAAACTGTGTTACTCAGAATAGCTGATACAGCTAAAAGAGACTTCATAAACCAAAAGGGTTCTATAATGATATAAGTTTGGAAAATGTCACATTTTTTTGGAAATTTATAATGCAAATAAGCATTTTCCAAACCTATGTGTGGCCAGAACTCTTTTTGGCTCATAAAATCTTAATAACCCTTGGAATAGGGTTTCAGGAAATGCTGTTCTAGATTGAAAAATAAATTTAAAATATATCTTTATACATATACACATGTATGCTAATATATTCTATTGTAATATTTTATGTACTGTTTAGTAAATAAATCCTATTGTCAATGAGATTTTTACCCAATATCATTAATGAATATAGAGGTTAGAATATTACGATTATTCAGAAATTTGTACATATGTACTAAGTTGGATGTGTGGTCATTAAATAATTGTACAGCCTTGACCTAGATAATCACTTATCTTTTCCTGGACACATTCTCTTTACTTGGCCTCCAGTATATCACACCCTTCAGGCTTTCCTCCTACTTCTCTGACTATTCCTTCTAGGCTCCTTTGTTGGTTTCTTCTCATTTTCTTGACCTCTAAACACTGGAGTGCCCTAAAGCTCAATCCTAGGACCTTATCTCTTTTCTGCCTAGACCCATTTCTCTTATTTACTCTCACAATTTTAATACTGTAATTACTAAAAAATTTTTAATCTCCAGCTTGGACCTCTCCTCTGAACTCCAGACTTTTATATACATCTGCCAACTTAACATTTCCATTTGTATGTCTAACATTCATCTCAAACTTCACATGTTCAAAATTGAACACCTAATCTTCCTTCCCATCAAACTTCTTTTTAGTTTTTTTATCTCGGTAACAGACAATTAGATCATTCCTGTTTCTCAGCCTTGGAGTTATCCTTGACTCCTCTGTTTCTCTCATACCTACCATCTGATCCTTTAGAAAGTCCTGTTGACTCTACCCTAAACATACAGGCAGAGTCCAGTCACCTCTACCACTACCTCCTAACTTATTATCTTTTTTCTTCTACCCTTGCCCCTTTCAACCTATTAACACAGCAGCCAAAGTGATCCTGTTAAACAGAAGTAACATCAAGTCACTCTGCTCAAAACTCCAGTAGCTTCCTTTCTTACTAATAAGAACCCTTTACTTCTTTGACCTGATCTGCTACTACTCTTCACCAGGTAACCTGCTTCAGCCTTCTCTCTGTTTTAGGGATTTTGCTGGTGCTGTTCCCTGTGCTTGGAATGATCTTGCAGAAACCATGTGGCACTCTCCCTCACCTCCTTCAGGATTTGACTCAGAGGTCACTTCCTCAGTGAGATCTTCACTAGCTCCACTACCTAACTCCCAACTCTCCCTCCTGGCCACCACACACATACTTCTTAATCCCTTTTCTTGCTTTCTTTTTCTCCTTCTCACTGTATAACATTCCATGTATTTTCCTTACTTATCTTGTCTATTTCTTTCTTCCAGCTCTAGAATGTAAGCTGCATGAGAGCAGAGTGATTTGCTTTGTCTTTTTTGTTCTCTGCTGTAACCCTAGTGCCTAGAACAGGGCCTGGCTCATAGAACGTACTAAATAAATATTTGTTGAATGAATGAATGAATTAATCATGTATAGAATTGCTTAAGTGTCTTAATTAGTTGAATATAATATTGTTTATTTGTCTTAATGTGTCTGAATATAAAATAATTAAAGGTTTTATTTATACAGAAATCAAAGTAGTTTTGACATAATGGGAAAAATCCCATTTAAGCTGAGACTTTCTCAAAATGTCAGTATATATTTATACTCATTTGATTACTATTTATCAAACACTTGATATTTTCAGGTATGCTGTCAATGTGCAATTAAGAAATAATGCTTTCGGGGCTTCCCTGGTGGCGCAGTGGTTGAGAGTCTGCCTGCCGATGCAGGGGACACGGGTTTGTGCCTCGGTCCGGGAAGATTCCACATGCCGCAGAGCGGCTGGGCCCGTGAGCCATGGCCGCTGAGCCTGTGCGTCCGGAGCCTGTGCTCAGCAACGGGAGAGGCCACAACAGTGAGAGGCCCGCGTACCGCAAAAAAAAAAAAAAAAAAAATTACTCTTGAATGGGTAAGGTAAATATAGTCAATATAGTGGTAGTATCTTTTTCTGAACTTGCCATAGTATGTAAACATAGATGTATTTAAAATGGTAGCTAGTTTAATTGGAGAAAATTACAGAGCACATATAAATAAGAAAATCACTGAAGGGGCTTCCCTGGTGGCGCAGTGGTTGGGAGTCCGCCTGCCGATGCAGGGGACACGGGTTCGTGCCCCAGTCCGGGAAGATCCCACATGCCACAGAGCGGCTGGGCCCGTGAGCCATGGCCGCTGAGCCTGCGCGTCCGGAGCATGTGCTCCGCAACGGGAGAGGCCACAGCAGTGAGAGGCCCGCGTACGGCAAAAAAAAAAATCACTGAAGAAAGTGCGAGAAGAAAAGACTGACTTCCAAAGTTTTATGTGCTATAGAATACAACTGCCCTTGTAACCATGTGGTATTAGTACGGACAGATCAAAATATAAGTAGCAAGATTGAAAACCAAAATTAGATACATCAGTATTAAAAGGACTATTTTGAAAAATGAAAACCTAAACCATGAATCAGGAATTAGCATGGATCCAATTCAGAGGAGAAAGCACTAGTATATGTATTGTACATTCATATATAGAATGAAGACAAAAATGGAAACAAATACCAAGATAAAGATTTGTGAAATCAAGTTGTTTAGATATAGTTTAACAGGCATTGAATATCAAAGTGATAACATTTTCTTAGTATACATAATTTATGCCAAAAATTAAAAGTATTAGTAAACAGAGCAAATAAAGCAAAGTGCTTTCTGGACATGATTTTAGATAAAAAACCATTTGTAGTGTATACAAAAATTAAAAATCTCTTAAATCTAAAAGAGTTCATATTAACTATGGGAGGAGAGTTTTGCTTCTGTTTAAGATGTAGAAGCTGCAAGAGAACATTTCTCCCACTCTAATGTGAGAAAAAGCCTGATAATCCACAAAGTCATAACTTTTCTTGAGCCCATGAGAGAGTTGAGTTCACAAGGCAATCAGGTGAACTGAAATTCCAAAGACAAGCCCTTCTGAGAAGAGATGGGACACAGGAACTGTTTTGCCTTTGGCAGAGCATGGGAGGAAGCAGCAATCACCATAAACGGGGATAAGAAGAGAACAGCTAAAATTTTAATGAATTCTTGAAGTCTGAATATGGGGCTAGAATAACAGTTCAGAATAACTGGGAGCCCCAGACACAGGGGGGTCTGCACTCACTTCAAGCTCTTTTCTATGGGTCCCTTGTATTAATTTCCTTAGACTGCCAAAACAATAAGTGCCACTAACTAGAATGAGTTAAAACACCAGCAATTCTATCACAGTTCTGGATGCTAGAAGTCCAAAATCGAAGAGTTGGAAGGGCCATGCTCTCTCTGAAGAATCTAGAGAAGAATCTGCTCCATCCCTTTCTCTCTCTCTTTTTTAAAAATCGGTATTGGATATTTTTATTATTTTTTAAATTTTATTTTATATTGAAGTATAGTTTATTTCCATGCCTTTCTCTTAACTTCTGGTATTTGCTGACAATTCTTAGTGTTGCTTGCTTTGTGACAGCATAGCTCTAATCTCCGCCTCCATCTTCACATGGTTGTCTTCCTTATGTATATCTGTGTCTCTGTTGCCCCCCACACAACATCTTAACCGTTTAAAGTGTACAGTAGTGTTACCTGTATGCACACTGTGCAGCGCATCTCCAGAACTTTTTCATCTTGCAAAACTGAAACCCTGTACCCATTGAACAACTCTTTTCTTCTTCCCCCAACCCCTGGCAACTCCATTCTACTTTATGCTTCTAAGAGTTTTACTACTCTAGATACCTCATATAAGTGGAATCATCCTGTATTTACTTTTTGGTGAACTGGCTTATTTCACTAGTACAGTGTCCTCCAGATTTATCCATGTTGTAGCATATGACAGGATTTCCTTCTTTTTAAAAGGCTGAATAATGTTCCATTGTATGTATATACCACAGTTTCTATACACATTTATCTATTGATGGACATTTAGCTTCCTTCCCCCTCTTGGCTAATGTGAATAATATTGCAATGAACATGGAAGTGCAAATATCCCTTCAAGATCCTGTTTTCCATTCTTCTGGCTATACACCCAGAAGTGGGATTGCTGGATCATGTGGTGGTTCTATATTTAATTTTATGAGGCACTTCCATACTGTTTTCCAGAGTGGTGGTACTATTTTACATCACTCCCACTAATAACGCACATGGATTCCAGTTTCTCCACATACTAACACCTGATATTTTCCCTTTGGGGGGTTTTGGGGTTTTGGCTTTTGGGATTTTTTTTTTTTTTTTTTTTGGCAAGAGGGATAGTGTCCATCCTAACCGATGTGAGGTAATATCTCGTACTGATTTGCATTTCACTGATAGTAAATTTGAGTGTCTTTTCATATGCTTATTGGCCATTTGTATATCTTCTTTGGAGAAATGTCTATTCAAACCCTTTGCCCATTTTTTAATTGTATTATTTTGTTGTAGGAATTCTTTATATATTCTGGATATTAACCCCTTATCAGATATGTGGTTTGCAAATATTTTCTCCCATTCTGTTGCTTTTTCACTCTTGATTGTTTTCTTTGCTACACAGAAGTTGTTAAGTTTGATGTAGTCTCATTTGGTCTGTTTGCTTCTGTTGCCTGTGCTTTTGGTGTCATATCCAGAAAATCATTGCAAATCAAATGTCATGACGTTTTCTTTTGGTTTTTTCTATAAGTTTTATAGTTTTAGGTCTTATGTTTAGGTATTTAATCCATTTTGAATTAATATTTATATATGGTATAAGGTTAAGGGTCCAGCTGCATTCTTTTGCATGTGGATATCCAGTTTTCCCTATACTGTTGGTTGAAGAGGCTACCTTTAACCAGTTTAGCCTTGGCTCCCTTGTTGAAGATTATTTGATCATAGTGAGTGTTTATTTCTCAGTTTTCTATTTTGTTCCATTGGTCTCTATGTCTGTTGTTATGCCAGTACCACACTATTTTGAATAATGTAGCTTTGTAATGTGTTTTGAAGTCATAAAGTGTGAGGCCTTGAGCTTTGATTTTCTTTTCCAAGATTATTTTGATTATTCAGGGTCCTTTGAGATTCCATATGAATTTTAGGATTTTTTTTCTATTTCTGCAAAAAAAAATGTCATTGGAATTTTGATAGGTGTTATATTAATTTGTAGATTGTTGTGGGAAGTATGGACATCTTAACAATATTAAATCTTCCACTCCCTGAACACAGGATGTCTTTCCACTTACTTGTGTCTTCTTTAATTTCTTTCAGCAATGTTTTGTAGTTTTCAGTGTATAAGTCTTTTGCCTCATTGATTAAGTTTGTTCCTAAGTATTTTATTCTTTTAGATGCTACTGTAAATCAGATTGTTTAATTTCCTTTTTAGATTGTTCATTGTTAGTGATTTTTATGTGTTGATTTTGTATTCTGCAACTTCACTGAGTTCATTTATTAGTTCTAGTCGGGGTTTTTTTGTGGAATCTATAGTGTTTTCTACATATAAGATCATGTTTTCTGTGAACAGGGATAATTTTACTTCTTCCTTTCCAATTTAGATACATTTTATTTCTTTTTCTTACCTAACTGCTCTGATGAGGACTTCCAGCACTATGTTGAACAGAAATGGCAAGAGTGGGCATCCTTGCCTTGTTTCTGATCATAAAGGGAAAGCTTTCAGTTTTCACCACTGACTGTGTGTTAGCTATGGCCTTTTTTTTTTTAATTGAAGTATAGTTGATTTACAATGTTGTGTTGGTTTCAGGTGTACAGCAAAGTTATTCAAATATATATATACGTTCTTTTTCAGATTCTTTTCCCTAATAGGTTATTAAAAAATATTGAGTATAGTTCCCTGTGCTATACAGTAGGTCTTATTTTATATATAGTAGTATGTGTATGTTAATCCCAAACTCCTAATTTATCCCCCACCACCACCACTTCCCCTTTGGTAACCATAAGTTTTTCTATGTCTGTGGAGCTGTGGACTTTTTATATATGGCCGTTATTATGTTGAGATGATTTCCTTCTAATTTTTTGGACTTTTTTTTTTATCAAGAAAAGGTTTTAATTTTGTCAAATGCTTTTTCTGCATCAATTGAAATGATCACGTGGATTTTGTTCTTAATTCTGTTAATGAGGTGTATTACATCAATTGATTTTTATATGTTGAACCATCTTTGCATTCCAGGAATAAATCCCACTTGGTCATGGTGTATAATCCTTTTAATGTGTTGTTGAATTTGGTTTGCTGGTATTATGTTGAGGATTTTTACATCAGTATTCATCAGGGATATTGATCTGTAGTTTTCTTGTAGTACCTTCATCTCATTTTATCACTAGTATCAAGGTAATGCTGGCCTCATAAAATGAGTTTGGAAATGTTCCCTCCTCTTCAGTTTTTTGGAAGAGTTTGAGAAGGATTGGTGTTAATTCTTCTTTAAATGTTTGGTAAAATTCTCCAGGGAAGCCATCTGGTTGTGGGCTTTTCTCTGTCAGGGGGTTTATGATTTGTGATTCAATCTCCTTACTAGTTGTAGGTCTGTTCAGATTTTCTGTTTCTTCATGCTTCAGTCTTGGTATGTTGTATATTTCTAGAAAAATATCTATTTCTTCTAGATTATCCAATATGTTGATATATAATTGTTCATAGCAGACTCTTTGGATTCTTTTTGTTTTTGTGGTTTCAGTTGTAATGTCTCTTCTTTCATGTCATATTTTTGTTATTTGAGTCTTTTTTTTCTTAGTCTAGGTAAGAGTTGTCAATGTTGTTGATCTTTACAAAAAACCAGCTATTAGGTTCATTGATTTTTTTTCTAGTCTCTATTTTTTTAATGCTGCACTAATATTTGTTATTTCCTTTCTTCTGCTAATTGAGTTTAGTTTGTTCTTCTTTTTCTAGTTCTTTGAGATATAAAATTAGCTTGTGGATTTGAGATCTCTCTTCTTTTTTTAATGTAGGCATTTACCACTACAAACTCCCCTCTTAGTACTGCCTTCACTGCATCCCATAAGTTTTGATATGTTGTGTTTTCATTTTCATTTGTCTCAAGATATTTTCTAATTTCCCATGTGTTTTCTTCTTTAATGCATTGGTTGTTCATGATGTGTTGCTTAATTTCCACATATTTATGAATTTTCCCATTTGCATTCTTCACCAGAAGTTGTTTGTTTCTTTTTTACACTTTATCTTTGTTGATAGTCTCATTTTGTTCGTGCATCATTTTCCTGATTTTCTTTAGTTGTCTGTGTTCTCTTGAACACAGCACATTGAGCATCTTTAAGATGACTGTTTTCATTCTTTGTCGTAATTCATGAACCTCCATTTCCTTAGAGTCAGTTTCTGGAGATTCATTTTGTTTCTTTGATTGAGCCATGTTTCCCCATTTCTTCGTATCCCTTGTTATTTTTTGCTGGGATTTGCACATTTGAAAAAAACCGCTACCTCTCCCCGTTCTTTAGACTGGCTTCATAAGGGGAAGAGCTTCACCAATCAGCTCTACTAAAGATTCTGGGAGCCTCTCAAACATTGTATGAAGAGGCATCTTCTCTGAGCTTGTATGTATGTACCTTCCCAATTAGTTTCTTTTTCAGGAGTTTGTAATCTTATCCTCTCTCTGGTGTTGGTCTGTAGTATTGCTGGTTTTCTGGTGCTAGAACTAGTGTCTGTGCTCTCCCCTGTTCTCAGTGGAACAAGACAACTTCCTGGGAGTTGTCAGAAGGTGTTTTGAATCAACCTGTTTTGTGTCTCTAAAGAGCTCAAACGAGTGGAACTTTGATCTGGCTAGTACCTTAGGATTTTCTCCTATTTTAGAATGAGTTTCCTAGGCATATTTCTACTCCAAATAGTAGTACTCTTTGTTTCCTCCCTCCTTTGAGAATGTTAGTCTTGCAATCCCATGTGTCTGCTGTGAGCCCCAGAGACATCTTTGCTCATTTTCTTGGCAGCCCCGGGAGGTCTTCAAGCCCATCAAGGTTCTCTTTAGTTATTGTTTGGACTCTCCTTTCCTTCTCATTCAGCTGTTTTGAAATAATCTGTGTGCCTTTTGGTTGAAATTGAGAGAAAGGGAAAGGAGGGAAGGATAGGGGAAGGGAGAGATCTAGACACATTTTCTTCCTATTGCTGAAATAATCTATTAAAATATTAATTGCATCACTTTTTTTTTTTTTTTTTTTTTTTTTTGCGGTACGTGGGCCTCTCACTGTTGTGGCCTCTCCCGTTGTGGAGCACAGGCTCCGGACGCGCAGGCTCAGCGGCCATGGCTCACGGGCCCAGCCGCTCCGTGGCATGTGGGATCCTCCCCGACCGGGGTACGAACCCGTGTCCCCTGCATCGGCAGGAGGACTCTCAACCACTGCACCACCAGGGAAGCCCGCATCACTATTTTAAAAGAAAAAAAAAGTAAATAGCTTTCCTCTAAAGTTCTATTAAGAGGAAAATGGATGAATGAGCTTTGCTGACTGTTCATTCATTGTAATAAAATTCATCAGTGCATTATAGACCTGCTTGTATCAACATGGATCAATCTCAAAAAACAATGTTGAATAAAATAAGTTTCAAAAGGATTTTACATATTTTCATAAAAATGAAAAATAGTACAGCTGACCCTTGAATAACATGGGGGCTCAGAACACCAAACCCCACACAATCAAAAATCCACGTATAACTTTTGACTCCCCCAAAACTTAACTACTAATAGCCTATTGTTAACAGGACGCCTTAACTATAACATAAACAGTCAATTAACACATATTTTGTATATTATATGTATTATATGCTGTATTCTTACAGTAAAGTAAGCTAGAGAAAAGAAAATGTTATTAAGGAGATCATAAGGAAGAGAAAATATAGGTACAGTACTGTACTGTATTTATCAATACCGTACGTTTACATCTGTTTGCAAGATGAATCATCTGTCAGTACCTACATCAATATTGTCTTATATGATACAAAACATGGTAGATGTTATCTATATTACTAACACTGGACATCAAAAATGAAAAGATAATGTGAAAAAGAAATTCATATTTATACAGATATAACAATTCATGTATTGATAATGAAGAAGCAGCAATATGACTGCTTTATGGAAGCCTAATGTAATCAATACGATTGCTTCATGGTAGCCCAACCTATACACTAATGAATGAATCATTATAAAATTTTTATGACATAGAATATTACTGTTATATTTATAATGTAGTATTAGAAACATTGTTATTTTTTTTTTAAACGACTTATCTGTGATGATAGGCTGTTTCTGCATTTAGGAGAGAGAGAGGCATACTGCATGGTAATGTGATTCTTTGAAAGCAAAATTATAAAACAGTAAGAAAATGAACACATTATTCTTATATTAAATATCACTCACCTTATACCTGTGTTAGGATAGACTAGTATCTATATATACTTTTATGCATTCATGACATACCTTTTTCTTAAGTTTTTTCATATTTCTAGGCTACATGTTTCATCTGTGAGTTTTTTCAAATTGTCACACATCTCCAAAAATTTTTCCAGTATATTTATTGAAAAGAAACCATGTGTGAGTGGACCCACACATTTCAAACTTGTGTTGTTCAAGGGTCCACTTACTTTTTGGGGGATGATGAACACTATATTCAGAATAGTAATTAAAGTATTGGAAGTATGTGAATTTGGAAGAGTACAGAGAGTGTTTGAAAATTTTTATATTTTGGAAAATATCTGACAGAACTATGAAAAGATGAGGTAGCAGTGGGAAAAGGGTGAATTATTATAAAGTTAATTGTGGATTAAAATTGGAAAGCTCTTTGGACTCTTAGGCAGCTCTGGAGACTGTCTAGCTACTTTCTCTACTTGTCTCTCATGGCCTCTGGATTCTATCCAAGGAGGAATGATCTTACTGAGTTTGTTAATCACTGTGTGACAGGGAAGGCTGCTATGGTAATACCCCTGTTTTGGGTATGAGTCCCTGGGTTAGGACAGCAGGATATGTTCACACAAAATAATGTTTATCAGAAGGGTGCAATGGAGTGCAGCAATTCCTAAGAGATCAAGACACAGTCTTTCACCTATTGCAGTTTGCCCTTCCTCAGCTTCCTGTGCATCTCTGCCACTATATTACCACGTGGCATTGTAATTATTAAATTTCTGCCTATCTTACTAGACTGTTAGTTCTTCAAGCACTCATTCTTTTTTTTTTTTTTTTTTTTTTTTTTTTGCGGTACGCGGGCCTCTCATTGTTGTGGCCTCTCCCGTTGCGGAGCACAGGCTCCGGACGCGCAGGCTCAGCGGCCATGGCTCACAGGCCTAGCCGCTCCGCGGCATGTGGGATCTTCCCGGACCGGGGCACGAACCCGTGTCCCCTGCATCGGCAGGCGGACTCTCAACCACTGCACCACCAGGGAAGCCCCAAGCACTCATTCTTAAGCATGTAGTAGGTGCCTAGTAAATGTTCGTCGAATGAATGCAAATGAGTGCATCTTTCCAAGAGATATAATACGATTAGTAAAAATACAGTTATACCTCAGTATATGAAATATGTGGCCAAATGGGATCTTTTTCATAACTGATCAATATATTACACATTAGAACAATGGTTCTCAAACTTTAACATGCATCAGAATCATCCTGGAGGAATAATTTAACAAAAGCAGATTTTGTGTGTGTGTGTGTGCGCACGCATGCGCGTTTTAACAAAAACACAGATTGCTAGGCCCTTACCTAGAGCTTCTAATTCAGTAGGTCTGGGTGGGGCCTGAGAATTTACATTTCTAACAAGTTCCCATGTGATGCTGATGCTGCTGGTCCAGAGATCGTAAGTAGAGAATCACTGCATTAGAAAAATCCTGGGAAAAGAATATGGAGATACACAATGAAAATAGCAAAATCACACATCCCTTTCCTCCAAGTATCACTCCTTAGGAAATACCTCCTGAAGAAATCAAAAAAAAAAGAAAAGAAAACAAAAGCAAAAGCAAATTATTTAATTATAAGAAACAAATTTTGCTACTGTGCTTTATTGCAATTGGAATATAAACCACCTCTGTTTCCAGGTCCTATTTTATAAAGTGGGGATAACAGTATATTTTTAAACTGGAAGTAGTATCTCACAGGATTATTGTGAAGATTTAATTAATTGTTTGGAACAATGTCTGGCTTAATACATATTAGCTATTCTTGTATTTTTGGTTAAGAAATTTCAAAGCTAACCATAGAGAAGAAAAGAGAAATAGAGAGGTCTGAGCAGAAGATATCAATGTGGGAGTCAATAGGATATAAGAAGTCAGTAAGAGAAAGCCTTGAACAAAAAAGGCAAGGGATTTTTTTCCCATACGTGTAAAAATGAAATTGTATCTTAGAAGCCAAAAGACCTCTTGTTTTTGCATTTAAGAGTTTACTGTTTGGGAGCTCTACTCAATACTCTGTAATGGCCTATATGGGAAAAGAATCTAAAAAAGAGTGGATATATGTATAACTTATCCACTTTGCTGTACACCTGAATCTAACACAACATTGTAAATCAACTAAAATAAAAACTTTTTAACAAAGGAGTTTACTGTTTGATGACATCACATAAAAATCTTTACGTCGAGTGGCTTTTATTTTCCAAAATGAAAATAACTTTATAGGGGCTTTGGGGTTATAAATGTATTTCAGCCAAAATATATAAAGAAGCATAAAAGATGTTCTTGAACTCTTCTCCCTCCCCCAAGATGCCCATATCCTTTAAGATATCTCTCTATATTGCATAGTTTTTAAAGAAAGCATTTTGGGAAGTAAAGGTTAGGAAATAATTGTGAATTGGTTATGCTAAGTATCTTAATTTTTCCAAATAATATCATCAAACTTTTTTTTTTCTTTTTACTAACTAGATGAAGGTTGGGAGGTGGAGATAGAAGCGAGAAGTGGTTGGGAAAAGCAATTTGATACCTAATTTTTCCTTCCTCCCTGCCTCCATTACACTTTTATTCCAGCTTTATTTGAAAGCTCAGGTTGCAGTTGGACATGGAATTATTATCCCATTTACTGTGCCTTCCTAAATTGGAGGCAGTAGGGACGGGAAACATTGTGAAATGTCATGCTAATGGTTTAAAATTTTTCTTTAAAGAATATTTTATATTCTTTATATAATATTGAAATGATTCCAGCCACTATTATAAAATAGTGCAGAGATACTCTAGGAAAAAATATTAAAGTGCAGTGCTCCCTCTGCTGAACTTTCCCTGATACTCTTTCCCCATTCACTCTTGTGTACCAATTCATCTCAACTTCTGAAACACTAATATATTCTGTCGAAACTGAGATTGTGAAACGTTTAATTTTTTTTTTTTCTGTCCTGTAAACAGCATTTGAGAGCAAGATAGATGACTGGGCTAAAATTCCAGAGCGAACTTATCGTACTTTCACCTTCTGAAAATGAGGGAGAGAAGTGCCAAGGGTGAAACTAGGGGTGTGGCCTAGATTAGGGAAATATTTTGTGTCTATTCTAAATCGTTCCCACTGTTGCTTATGACTCTGTATTGATTTCCAGTGGTTTAGGGTTAGTTTCAGGACTGCCTCACACTGGAAAGGACAGGTTTGCCATAAGCCTTTTCACAGTAAATCTGAAATAACTTCCTCTTGGTGAAAATAGGTATTTTAGAAAATCTGAAATAAAGCAAAAACAATAAATGCTTTATTATTATGTAGACTTTTAGTTATGCTAATGTAATGGGAATTAAATATGGACTCAGATTCTCACTTCAGCATGATATATTCAGTGTTTGACATACTTAAAAATTGGCCTTTGATAGCTTGCAGCTGTATCAGGGTGAATTTCTTGGATTGGGTAAATATGTGAAGTTTTTCTGTGTACAATACAAATATACACTGTTAGGTACAATTAAATTTGATCTTTTCTTAAATTGCCCAAGGGAAAAAAGCTTTTCATTTTGTGTGAAGTTTATTAATTCATCGGTGATGTAATATCTGAGTTCAAGGTGCAGAAACAGATACCACTTGGCATACCATTATAATGTGTCGTGTGAACGTAGTTTCTGTTTGAAATTTCCAGATAGATACTCCAGAACTGACAGGGGAATTCCAGCAAGGTCACTCACCTATTCAAATTTAAAGAGAAAGAAAAAAAAAAGCAAACGGAAAAAAATTGCCTTTGTGTAAACATTAACCTATCTGCTTTTAAGTGACTCTTTTTTTTTTAATATTAAAGGGAGAGCTCATACTGGGTTTCCTTTATATTCCAAGTCAAAAATAATAAATTGAATTAATTTAGAAGTTAAGTTTCTATTTCTGTGGTCTATTATAGCTCTTCTGGATTGGCAAAATAGCCAGTGCTTAGAAAAATAGCTTCCCAGTGCCTAGCCCTTAAACACAAGAAGACAGAATAGAGGCAGGAATTCTTAAACCATTTTCATTGTGTTTTCCTTGATAGCTATATCAGATGAAACAGATCTAGTTCTTGCTCTTGAGGCTTTATAAACCTGCCCTTAAATGACATTGACAAACAGACAGACATTTGACTCAGCAAACATGGCTGGATATACATGATGAATTAAAGTATTGTCAGTCTGTAAATGTCTTTTGTGTGGTCTAAATACACAATGAAATGTTGACTGTTTAGAAAATAGAAAGAAGAGTTATTCATCCATAGGCTGGCAGTTTATTCATTCCTGCTTCTTTAAATCTGTGTTTACTGTTAACAGTTGCATATGTGGTGCCTCATAAAATGATAGCATATTGAATTTAGTCTTAATTTTAGTTATTGTGTAGCTTACAAATCTTTCCTTGTTGCAACTGTGTATGAGTTTGTAGGACCTCTGTGAAAGGTTCAGTGTCTGACCTGCAGCATTCTATGTATTTGGTGCTTTCTGTCCCTCCTATTCCATGTACCTCATACTGTGGCAGAGATCACAGATACATTTGCTGTCTACCTCTGGACAAAGTAGGACTTTTATAAAAGATGTTTATTAAACATTGAGTAGATATAAAACATTTACAAAATATCTGTAAGGCTTATGGAATAACTATATAGAGAGCATATGTGTCCCTACAGCCCAGTTTTAATAAAGCAATATGGCCATTACCTCTAATATCGCCTGTGTGCTTCTCTCTGATCCCAAACTTTGCATCCTCCCTCAGAGGTAACCAAAGTTCTGGTTTTTTTTTTTTTTTTTTGCCACGCTGCACAGCTTGAGGGATCTTAGTTCCCCAACCAGGAATGGAACCCGTGTCCCCCTGCAATGGAAGTGCAGAGTCCTAATCGCTGGACCACCAGGGAACTCCCCTGAATTTTTGTGTTAATAATTTTCTTCCCTTTTTCAATGGTTTTTTCACATATCTGAATATCCCTAAACAGTTTATTGGTTTTACTTGTTATTGAGTTTTATAAAAATAGAATTATATTGTATGTATTTTTCTGGGACTTACCTTTTTTTTTGCTCAACGTTATAGTCTTAGATCCATCCATGTCAATGCATATAGCTATTGTTCATTAGTTTTCACTGCTGTATAATATTGCATTGTATGAGTATTCCAGAGTTTATTAGCAGATGAATTGATTGATGAATATCTGAGATAGTCCAATTTTTAGTTATTACGAACATTGCTCCTATGTATACATATATTCCTGAATATGTGTCTGCCACACACAGGCAAGAACTTCTCAGTGTTTCCCAACATTTTTCATGCCATAGCACACATAGAAAATTGTAGATCATATTTGTACAAAACTCTCCAGTAAAGGAATGAAACTGTGTCTCTGGCCTGGGGGATCCATACCTGGGCACACCTGTGACCCATTTGTTGCACTCTAGGGTACCATGGAACAGCAGTTAGGAAGCTGGGCTATGGTGTGTGCCTGGGAGTTAAATTGCTGTTTGTAGGAACGTGCTTCTTCATCTTTTCTAGGTAATACCAAATTGCATGGTGGTACTAATAATTCCATTTAACTGACATCCAAAGTGCTTGTATCAATTCTCATTCCTTTAATATTTAGGACAGAAAGGGAATCACTGAGAATTCTACCACTCTCATGATAATGAAGGTCAAGAAGGAAAATAAAATGATATATTGTTCCCTAAGATATCAATTCAGATTTGCTTTCTCAAAACATGATAATGTCAAAGTTTCTTTAAAATGTGACAACGGAGAGTTATAGGCAGTAGATGATGTTACGAAGTGACAACATGCCTCCGTAGTTGTAACTGACTGTGAAAGCTAACAGCCCAGGCTGAATGAAATATGTGTGAAAGCTGTAATTTTGTCTTTCAGATTTAGTGTTACATTAGCTTTTTGTTTCTTAGCCTTAAGAGGTACTTTCAGAGAAGGTATACAGGATGGAGTTAATGAAAGCTATTTGCTATGTAAGTAACTTTTAGTTTAGAAACCTAAACATTTACAAAAGACGCGGTTTGACTATTCTTAAAATCGGTTTTCTTTCAAACAGTAAAAAAGTCTCTAAGTATTAGAATTACATTAGGGTAATAAATGATGCTGATATTAATTTCTCCATTCAGATGACATTAGACTAGATAGTTGATTTTTTTTTTTTTTAATTACTAACCCTACATAGTTTTCCCATGACATTTTCAAGAAGCTCCTGTATATTACCTACACTGTTACTGATCTAATGACTTTCTCACACAAAAGATTTAAAAGAAATCTTTACTTGGTGTGAGTATTGCCTTGTGGCTTGTAGACCAATGCTGTTTAAAATTAGATGGAAAATATCAGAGCAAAGCTTTCAAATATGTATTTAGCCTGGTTTGTGAGGAACTAATGCCAAAGTAGTGTTTCAGGTTACTTGGCAGGGAATTGCATATGAAAACTACACTTCCATTTTACCAATATACCATGCACTACACATAAGCCAGGATTTCATTTGTTTTGTTATAAATTAGAATTTGAAGCACAGTCACCAATTCTTGCATTAACATCTGTGTTTACAGTATGTGTATGTACGTGTATGCATGTATATACATATTTATGCTTGTGTATATGCACACACACCACACATAATACATATTTACATGTGTATATATAAATTTTATATATGTATGTATATATATATATATACACACACATATGTATGTATATAGTATTGGTTGGTACTTAGTATACATTCATCATTCTCAAATAGCATTGATAAAGCATCTGAGTATAGTTGACACTGTGACTTCCCTCTCAGTTTGTAGCCAAGCTCTAGCTATAGACATAAAGGGTAAATAATATATGGTTACATGAATAGAAATAGCAAATAGTGGCAAATATGATAAATCCAAGATTTTGTTCATTATTTTTCTTCTTTGAATGTGAAATGTTTATTTTAATTTGCCATGCGAGGCCGTAATTCATCGTTGTTTTTTTTTTTTTTCTTTTGCGGTACGCGGACCTCTCACTGTTGTGGCCTCTCCCGTTGCGGAGCACAGGCTCCGGACGCGCAGGCTCAGCAGCCATGGCTCACGGGCCCAGCCGCTCCGCGGCATGTGGGTTCTTCCCAGACCGGGGCACGAACCCGTGTCTCCTGCATCGGCAGGCGAACTCTCAACCACTGCGCCACCAGGGAAGCCCGATCGTTATTTTTAAATTATAGTTATCTTGAGTTTTAATAGCAAGCCCACATTTCAGCATAGCTGGCCATTATATCAGTGCTTCTCAAATTTCTACCCAAGTACCCCTTTATGGAAGTGGAGAGTGAATTTGTAGCCCTAGAAGTAAGAAGATGACCCCCATGCTTGAAATTTTAGGACTTGTCTTAGAAACTCATGCAAACTTTGTGTGTTCTCTCTCATTCAGTGTATTTTCCTCCAAATAAAGCTGATGCTACATAACAATATGTGCTGTGGCTTCAGATACCCAATTTGAGAAGCATGATAATAAATGGAATCCCATTTCCCAAAGGCCTTTGACTCAGAAGTGCTTTCTTGTAAAACTTTGACTTCTGTGATCTGGGTTCCATTTAGACTTCACTGAAAGTGAAAAAGGTCTTTTGAGTGACTTATTTTGCCATCAGTTATCTCTCTCTCTCTTTTTAATCCATTGTCTCGTGGTCTTTTGTATATCCTCATTTCTTGGACAGTGCATTTGATGGAACCCTTCTTCTTTGATCCTTTATCTTGGTTTCCAGGAAATTACCCTACCGTGCTTCTTTTCAAAACCCTCTGCCCATTCCTTCTCTGTCTTTTTTGCTACTATGCTCTTCCCCCTAATTGTGTTTCTGTTCCATGGCTCAGTTTTGACCTCTCCTTCCTCACTCTGTATCACCTTTCTCACCTATCCCAGTTCTATCCTCTCCCAGAACTCTCATCCTCTAATATCCAGAGGCCTTTTAGACAATTGAACTAGAACATTTTAGGGTCACTCTCACATCCCCGGTGCCTTGCACAGTGCCTGGCATAGTAGGTATCAACAAATATTTGCTGAAGGAATGAATTAAATGAATTTCATTCCCCTTCAAACCAGCTTCTTCTTCTTTTTTTTTTTTTTTTTTGCGATACGCTAGGCCTCTCACTGTTGTGGCCTCTCCTGTTGCGGAGCACAGGCTTTGGACGCGCAGGCTCAGCGGCCACGGCTCACGGGCCCAGCGACTCTGCGGCATGTGGGATCTTCCCGGACCGGGGCACGAACCCATGTCCCCTGCATCGGCAGGCGGACTCTCAACCACTGTGCCACCAGGGAAGCCCCAGCTTCCTTTTTTAATTTTCATCTTTCATCTGGTATCACTATTCTTCTCTCTCTCCACTACTGCAAATATTTGGTTGATTTTTTTCTTTTGAAATGTATCTTATATCTGTGTTAGTTCTTGTCATTGTATTTTCATGACTTTTACCCTAATGCAGGCCTTCATCCACTCATGCCAGGATTACTCCCACAGTTTCTCATCTGGCCTCTTTTTGGTTCTAATCTCTCCTCTCTCCAAGCCATTTCCACCATAGCTGCCCTAGTAACTTTTTAAATGTTTATTTCTTGTCTTAATAAACTTTTTATTTGGGGAATAATTTTGCATTTACAGAAAAGTTGCAAAAATAGTACCTTCACCTAGCTTCTCCAGATATTAACATCTTACATAACCATGGCTCATTTGTCAAAATTAAGAAATTAACAGTGGTACATGACTGTTAACTAAAATCCAGACTTTATTTGGTTTTTGCCAGATTTTTCGCTACTCTGCTTTTTCTATTCCAGGATGCCATATTGCCATTTAGCATATTTCTATTTTTAAAGAGCTAATACCAGCTTGGGTAAAAATTCAAAAAGGACAAAAAGATGCATAAGTCTCCTTCCACCTCTGAATCACAGCTATCCAGTCCCGTCCCTAGAGAGAACCCACTGTTTCTGGATTCTTGGTTATTCTTCCAGAGAGATTTTCTGTGTATACACTCTCTCTCAAACACACACACACAAATAGTTGCATTCTAAATATAGTGCTCTGTACTTTACATTTTAAAACTTAATACAGCTTGATCATTCTTTATCAGTAACACAAACTTGCCTTGTTTTCTTATTCCAGTATTCCATTGGATATCTGCACTGTAATTTACCAGTTCCCTGGTCATCGACATTTTTAACTTTTGCAAACAAAGCTACAGTGAATAGTCGGACATAAATCATTTTTTATATGTATGTTTTTAGTTATTGCTGGGTCAAAGGGGATATATATTCATAATTTGATTGCCAATTTGCTTTTCAGAGGTTCTACCAATTTATCTTCCATTATTTCCCTGTAACTTCACCAACGTTGTGTCTCATGTGACTTTGAACTTTGCCAATTTAATAGGTTAAAATGTTGTCATTGTACTTTTAATTTACATTTCTCTTATAATGAGTAAGGTGGAGAGTCTTTTCATATATTTAAGAGCCATTTATATTTCTTCTTCTGTGAACTGTCCATATAACTTTGCCCATTTTTCAATTTGGTTATTAATGTACTCATTTTATTTCCTTTCCTTAAAATCTTTCGATTTCACCTATTTCCTAGTTCCCTTTTCAAGACTTTACGTTGTATGTTAAAACCCTAGTTTCACACTACTTTCCAACAACTACTGCTGCTCTGATCAGTCTGTTTTTTATACTCTCCCAAGGGCACACAGCACTCGTTCCTTCCACCATGCCTTCTTTCATAGTGTTCCCCCATTTCCTCCCTCCACTATATCTCCACTTTGAGACAGAGATTTTTGTCACTTCCTACAACTGGGAAAAATTTCATTTAATTTCAAGTAGACTTCTAGAAAGAATAATTAACTGATAGTTTATAAACTCTTAAAAAAGAAAATGATAATCACTAAGAGACAGCACTGACTTACAAACAAAGCAAAACAACTCACATCACAGTAACCACATCTCCATTTCCAGTAGAGTTCTAGTGGATTGGTATGCTGTAGACATATCTTTATTTATTAAGGCAGTTTATTCTCCTGATACATTTGAGAAGTTAAAAAACAGTATAAGCTACATGAGAGTGTTTTTGTAGCTGATCAAACTTGTGTACCCAAAGAGTATTGACTTGTGGACCAATGTCAAACTGAAGATCTCTAATAGCAGGACTCTGTTCTCTGTGTCAGAACTCTGTTCTTGATCTTGACTGCTCAGTGTTTATTTACTAATAACTTGGTGAATACATGGAAATTAAATCAATGCAGTTAGGCTTAAAAAATATTTCCAGTGACATAGTACAGAGGCATGATTCAAAATTATCTTAATATTGGAAAGATGGGCTAAAACCAATAAGATGAAATTTAAAAGGACTGAATATACAGCTCTGCATTTAATCTCCAATATTAGCTGAAAAAAGCGAATGAGGCACCTGATTTGATGTAGTTTGTGTGATAAAAACTTGAGTCCACTAACTTAAGAGCATAATGCATTAAAAATCTAAAACAGTCTTGAGTTGCATTTATAAAATTATAGTATCTTGATAGTTCCACAATTATTTTTTTTCTTCATCAGACTTCATTTGGAGTGTTCTATCAGTTCTGGGTGTTATGTTTTCAAAGAGACATTTTGAAAGTAAAGTACCTATATTATATTTCTATCGCTGCTATAAAAAAATTATCACAAACTTAGTGGCTTAAAACAACACAAATTTATTATTTTACAGTTCTGTAGGTCAAAAATCCAATGTGGGTCTCACTAGGCTAAAACCAAGGTGTTTTCAGGGCCGTGTCCCTTTCTGGAGGCTCTAGAAGAGAATGTGTTTCCTTCCCTTTTTCAGCATCTAGTGGCCCCCTTCCTCCATCTTCAAAGCCAGTAAGAGCAAGTCAGGTCCTCACATTGCCCCTCTCTTACCACAGCTGGGAAAGATTAGACGCCATCTTGATAATCTCCCCATCACTAAGTTCTAAATTGCATCTACAGAGTCCCCTTTGCTGTGGAAGGTAACATAGTCGCAGATCTGATGGTTAGTGTGTGGACATCTGTGGAGGAGGTCATTATTCTGCCTACTGCAGTGCTTATTGCAGAGGATCACCAAGATAGTGAAGGGGCTAAATTGGATACAGAGAATCAGACTAAGGCAAATTGAAGATGATCCCAAAATGTATTGCTTAGGAGAGAATGCGTTAATGTTTATAAAGTGATTAGTAAGTACATAATAAATGGTTTCTGCTTCAAAGGCTAATGCTACAAATTATAGAAATATATTAGCTCAGAGGGAAAGAAGCTTAGGGATATGGAAGGGGATGAAGCAGCATAACATTTTATCTTGTGAAGAACAGAATTTGGGATCCAAGTTTTCACTTTACGTTAGATCAGCAAGTAGTTTCAATGTCAGAAAGCACTAAGTTTAACAAGAACTTTGCTTTGTTTCCCTAACTAGTGAAAGAGTTGAGGTGAATGGAGGTGATGGACTATACAGTAGTTGTGATGCAACTTTCTGGCCTCTTTCTGCCGTGACTGCACAATGTATGCACTCTGAGGAGGAGGGAAAACTTTTATCAAAGGAAGAAAGCAAGATTTTTGAATCTCAGAGGACTACTATATTGGTTTGTTTGTTTGATTTTTCTAGGAAGGAAATCCCCTCTGAAACCAAAACCCAGCCATTAGAGATTATGAGATTTTTCAGGCTTTCTCTATAATCTTTCTTACATTTGTCTCTTTAAACATGTCCAACTCCCCCTTTGAGAAGTTGCTGATAGGTGGTTATCATGCAGGATTTAAATTAACAAACCCTCCCACCGCATTGGGTGGTAGCTTCCAAGGCGCCATGGTAAATGTGTATCAGTGTGAACCTGATCCAGAACCAGCCAGGAAGGGAACAAAGTTTAGTCTATGAGGAAGTAGGCGGCTGCTGGTAGTTTCATGCTGTCTCTGCAGACTTCAGGTTGCTGTGGTGTAAGTTTTTTTTTTTTTTTTTAATATTTTGATATTTGAATATGAAAGCATGGTAGGAACAATTTCTATCTAAGATTAAATTAAGGTACTAAATCTTGTGTACTAGAACTACTTACAAGAAAGTTTCAGCGTTTCACAAGTAGTTTGATTTTTTTTAATGAAAAGGAAAGCCCTAAAGCTTTTTCAGCAAGTGTTCTGCTAACACAGGTCCTCCTGCTTGCATGAGATGACTTTTAATGTCTTGTCTTTGGTTGAGTTAAGGTGCTTATGGTCAGAAAATAAAAGTGCTTGTATATATATCTGGTGCCCTGAGACTGATTATTTCTGAGTAGTGCTTAAATTTTCTCCCTGATGTTCTTTCCAGTTGCTTTCCCTTTAGTTTAGGCTCATGTTACAAGATGATGTTAGCAAATATTTAGTAGTCTCTCAGGTAGTTAAACTGGAGGTTTTGATATTCAAAGAAATCGAATGAATGAGAACTAAGTAGAACTAACATAATCAGTTGTTGGGATCCTAGATTTAAGAGCAGCAGAATAAGAGGAGGAACTTCGTGAAATGGATGGAAATGGCAAGCAGCCTTAGAAATTTCATGCAACTTTGGAGAAATCTGTTTTTAAGATTTTGACATGTGTACTAATTTTCCGGACTAAATTCCCAATACTATAGTGTGTAAAATAAATTTCATATATGAAATTAAAATTGCTGTAGTTCAGCTGCTATAGTTCTGTGTTGATATTAGGATTCCAGGAACTACACATTGTTATACAAACATTGACTTTATTGAGTGCAGCTATGAGAGTGTTAAGATTGCATTTGGTGCTGGCGAGGTTGATATTTTCTATTTCCCATTTGTCACGATGTATTTGAAAAAAAAAATCCTGGTACTCGACAAGTGTATGATTGGAACATAGAAAAAGTTTGATGCGGTTAATGTATTCTATAAAAATTATAAAGGCTGGCTGTGGGCCAGTAGCCTTTCAAATCATTCAGAAAGTACTGAGGAGACAGATTGTTTATATGGAAGTACAGTTTTCCCTTTCCTCTAGCTTCATCTCAGACCTTAGGGACATTGGGTCTATTTCTCTAGCCTGCCTCTTATTCCTGCTGGACTGAGCGGGAGCCCAGATGATGGAATTGGGGCCCAACTGACCCTTGGTGGGATGGAAGACCAAGACACACTGTCCTAAGCAGGCTCTAGGGCTATAATAAAGTGAAACCTTGGCTCATCCTTTAGATTGCTGAACTGCAATGATTCTAGGTTCCTGAGCTGATTAACTTCCCCAGCTCTATTAATAGCAACTGCTGGGCCAGGTTACTTAGTTATCGGTTCATGGCGGGGGAGAGGGTTCGGTATCCTGGGAGAGGAGCCAGCATGGCAGGTGACACTATTACCAGGGAAGCAGTTATTTTCTGACCATATTTGAAATATTTCAGTCGTTTAACAACCTGAAAGGCCATACAGGTGTGCCCTGGCCAAATCTTAATGAAGACCCTTCTAGATTTTTTTTAAAACCTCCAATAGTTGTCTCTAACACCCAAACCCTTGCACATGTCCCACAAAGCCCATATGATCTGCCTTCTGACCCTCTGTTTAACATCATTGCCTGCCTTGTTCTCCTCACACAGTTTGCTCCAGCTGTATAAATGTTTTTGCTGTTTCTGCAACACATCAAACTTGTTCCTGCCTCAAGCCTTTTGCTGCCTGGAAAGCTTTCCCTTACATTGTTTCTTCTTTCCCTTCATTCAGATCTCTACTCAAATGCCTCCTCTTCAGAAGTACCACCACCTCACTTTCACTACCTCGCTCCTTTTTCCTTTACCCTGATTGACGTTTTCTTAAATAGCTACCTGACATAATTTATTTTATTCAGTAAAATATATATAGTCTTTCCCACTGGAATGTAAGTTCTATGAGGGCAAGAACTCTATCTTGTTCAGTGCTGTATTGCTAAATAGTGCCTACTTGACATATAGTAGATACTTGGTAAACATTTGTTTTATGAATCATTTAACGTCACTTGGTGCCATTAAATTTATTTCTAAGCATAGGAATTTTAATTGAACTTTTTGAATAGGTGATATAAGTCACATGGTTCCAAGACCAAAACATATAAAAAAGTATATTTTGAAAAGTCTTTCCACCCCAGTCCCCTACCTATTCGGTTCCCGTTCAGGGCCCCCAAATCATTATTATTATTTTTATTCATTTATTATTATTATCAGTATTACTCTATTTTATTATTATCCTTTTCATGTATCTAGAGTTTCTTTATATGTCAAGGAAATATAAAAGTATAAACAGATTCCTACTTCCCTCCTTTTTTATACATACTATTATATATATTCTTAATTTTTTCACATATCTTGAACCTATTTCCATATCAGTACATAGTGAGCATTCTCATTTTAAAATAGCTGCATAGTATTCCATTGTATAGATATAACTTTTTTGACCAGTCATCCAGTAATGGGCATTTTGGTTATTTCCAGTATCTTTCTTTTGCAAACAATGCTGAAGTTCACGATCTTGTGCCTATATCATCTCATATATTCATACAGTATATCTGAATGATTAAATTCACCAGAGTAGAATTGCTGGATCAAAAGGTGTCATAGTTATTGCCTAATTGCGCTCCATAGGGATTGTACCAATTTGTACTCCCCCAGCAATGAACATATAAGAGAGTGCTATCAGACTTGGATTTTTGCCCATCTGATAGCTTAAAAAATGGTTTCAGGACTTCCCTGGTGGCGCAGTGGTTGAGAGTCCGCCTGCCGATGCAGGGGACACGGGTTCGTACCCCGGTCGGGGAGGATCCCACATGCCACGGAGCGGCTGGGCCCGTGAGCCATGGCCGCTGAGCCTGCGGGTCCGGAGCCTGTGCTCCGCAACGGGAGAGGCCACAACAGTGAGAGGCCCGCGTACCGCAAAAAAAAAAAAAAAAAAAAATGGTTTCAGCGTAGTTTTTTTAAGAATTTATAATAAAATTTGTGTTAAGGTTTTAAAAATAGTTTTTAAATTTTAAATTGTGATATAAAAAATAATGTAAAATTTACCATTGCAACCATTTTTAAAAATTTATTTATTTATTTTTGGCTGCATTGGGTCTTCGTTGCTGCACTCAGGCTTTCTCTAGTTGTGGCGAGCAGGCTCTCATTGTGGTGGCTTCTCTTGTTGCAGAGCACGGGCTCTAGGTGCGTGGGCTTCAGTAGTTGTGGCATGCGGCTCAGTAGTTGTGGCTCTCAGGCTCTAGAGCACAGACTCAGTAGTTGTGGCGCACAGGATTAGTTGCGTCGTGGCATGTGGGATCTTCCCGGACCAGGGCTTGCACCCGTGTCCCCTACATTGGCAGGCGGATTCTTAACCACTGCGCCACCAGGGAAGTCCACAACCATTTTTAAAGTGTACAATTCAGTAGTGTTAAGCATTTTAACATTGTTATGAAACAGATCTCCAGAACTTTTTCATCTTGTAAAATTGAAACTCTTTACCTATTACATGACAATTCTCCATTTCCCCCTCCCCCACTTCCTAGCAACCACCATTCTACTTTCTGTTTCTATGAATTTGACTAATATAGATACCTCATATAAGTGAAATCATACAGTTTTTTGTCTTTTTTGTGAGGCTTGTTTCACTTAGGATAAAGTCCTCAAGGTTCATCCATGTTGTAGCATATGACAGGATTTCCTTCCTTTTTAAGGATGAATAATATTCCGTTGTGTTGTAGATATCACATTTTGTTTATCCATTTATCCATCTATAGATATTTGGTTTGCTTCTACCTCTTGGCTACTGTGAATAATGCTGCTATGAACATGAGTATGCGGATAACTCCTTGAGGTTCTGCTTTCAGTTTTTTTTGATAAACCTAGAAGTGGGATTGCTGAATCATATGGTAATTCTATTTTCATTTTTTGAGAAACCACTATGCTGTTTTCATACTGCACCATTTTAGCATAGTTTTAATTTGCATTTCTCTCATTTTGTGTGGGGTTGACATCTTCTCATATTTAAAAGAAACTTGCCTTTTTTTTTTTCTATGAACATTTTGTATCTTTGCCCTTAATGAGATTTTTTTCTATTATTAATTTGAAAATTTTTTTGCTTTTGTGCCTCTGAGTCTTCCAAATTTAGAAGCTAGTAGTCATAAGTACGGGTTTGGAGTAAGACTGCCTAGGTTTGAATTCTAGATCTGTTAATAGATGTGCAATATTGATTGGGCAAGTTGCTGAAAATTTCTGAGCCTTAGTTTTCTTATCTGTAAAATAGGAATATCACTGAGTTGTTATGAAGATTAAATGAGATGATGTATATTATGTGCTTAGTATAGGGCTACTGTGTTAAGGCAAGAAAAGGGGATAAAAGGCCAAGTTTCAGGAAGGAGGCAAAACTGGCGTGATTCACACAGGGAAAGATTGTATACATAGAAAACCCTGTAGAAGCTATAAAAAGCTATTTGAACTAATTAATAAATTTATCCAGGCCATAGGTTATAGTCAATATAAAAAATTTATTTGAAATAATTGGAATAGCTAAAACAATTAGAAACTAAATAAAAATATCACCATTAAAATACCAAATACATAGAAATAAATCTTTGAAAAAAGCACAAGACCTCTCTACTGAGAACTACAAAACATTGCTGAGAAAAATTAAAGATCAAAATTAAAAGTACAGTATATATACAGTTGACCCTTGAACAATGCGAGCATTAGTGGTGCTGATGACCCTCGTGCAGTTGAAAATTTGTAGTAATTTATAGTCTGCCCTCCATATACACAGTTCCTCCCTCTGGGTTCCAAATTTGCAGATTCAACCAACTCAGATCATGTAGTACTGTACAGTGTACTATTGGAAGAAATCTAAGTGGACCCATGCAGTTCAAAGCTGTATTGTTCAAGGGTCAACCATACCATGATCATGGATTATAGAACTCAAAACTGTTGAGATGCCAATTCTCCCTAAATTAATGTATAGATCCAATACAAGCTCTATCAGAATTCTAGCAGGCATTTTTGAAGAAATTTTCAAGCTGATTCTAAAATTTATTCGGAAACGCAATGAATATAGAAGAGCTAAAACAATCTTGAAAAGAAACAGCAAGGTGGAAGATTTATAATATGTGATTTCAAGACTTTAAAGCTACAGTTAATCAAGTATTGCCCTAAGCATAGATAAATAATATCAATGGGACACAACAGTGCGTCCAGAAATCGGTCACACATATAAGGTCAATTGATTTTTGATCAAGGTGGCAAGTAAATTCAATGGGAAAAGGATAGTCTTTTTAAACATGTTGCTGGATCAAATGGATTTTCTTATGGGGGAAAAAAAAGAACCTCCATGTCTTTCTCACTCCATACACAAAAATTAAATAGGCATGGATCATAGATCTAAATATAAAGCTCAGAACCAAGAGCTAGGAAAAACAAAGAAAAATATCTTTGCAATCTTGGAGTATGCAAAGATTTCTTGAGCAGGCACTGAAAGCACTAACCATAAAAGTAAATTAAATACAATTAAATGAACTTACGTTCTTACTGCAAGACTTCTCGGGGCCTTTATTAATGTTTTTAGTAAGAGGATCATGCAGCATTTCTCAGCATGTTTGACCACAGAAGCCTTTTTCATCTGGAGCACTGAACTAAAATACAGGAGTGAATGTGGCATAGAATTTACTTGGAGAAGTGTTGCTTCAGTCCTCTCCTCAAAACATACTATTTTTGAGGGTTGTAATAAGTTAATGATCATTTTCTCCCTCTTTGGTGTGAATTACTGTAATTGCATCCATTTCAACAGAGTGAAGAAAACCCTTCTGCCAAAAGAGCTGTAATAACTCTTCACCCCATAATGACTGGTCAGCCAGCCAACTGTTGCAGTTATTACTACCGGTAGGATTCTGGGATAGTGTCACATTAGATTGAAATTTGCCATAATAAGAGGAATAAAGAGTGACTGAAGATACAAAGCATTTTTGCATTCTGCCTGCTGCTGTTTCCATATACTTGTTTGGCCTGCTCTGCCCTGCTCACTTATTGCCTGGCAAACAAACTCCAAGTTATTAACCCCTTGCTTCTCTCAAATCACTCAACTCCTTTAGTAATTCCAGTTCCTAATTGCTTGAAAGCCTTTTTTTTTTTTGCCCCCTGTGGAATTCCCACTCTCTGACTCACAGTTCACTGTCCTAATCAGATTCCTCTTTCTGCTGTTTCTGCCCATGAACTGATTTTTATGGAATATGGATTGTCACATAAGAAGTAGAAGGACCAAAATAGAAAGTAGAGGGAAATCAAAGCCAAACTTTACTTAAACCAGAATTTGGCTGAAGGCTGTATTCGGAGAAAGAGATCTGAGGAAGAAGTCAAAATAGTATTGTAATGCCAGTAGAAATATATAAAGAAAAGAGAGTTTAAGGAAGTGTCCCTATAATGTTTTTGGATTGTATTTTAAAAATTGATTACTGTAACAGATATTAGTTTCTCCTGAATGTGGAAAGCTAATAGCCAGATAGGGAAATGTTATCTGTGACATCTGAATGTCTTCCAATGACTTCCTCATGTGGAAAGTGAAGTGATAATATCTCACTCTGCCTTCCTCCCAGGACAACAAATACAATCATAACCAGATAATAAAATATACTACTTCGAGCATTAGTCTAGAATTTAAGGAAGAAACTTTGAATGCCATGTTGTGAGATGTGTACCATTGTTTTCATAGCAAAATGATATGATGGATCCTGGTAAAATTCATTTCAAAATACATTTGCAATACAAACTTAGTAGAAACAATTTACACAGGTTGTTCTGCAGACATCAAAGAAATGATGGAACATCTGGAAAGTATAGAACGGCCTTTTTTCTACTTCTCAATAAATGCAACACAAAGTAAACACACCCTTTACAGTACTTTATGACACACCTCATCAAAAAACAGGCAAGAGAGATTACTTAGGCAAATGCTTAGAGGCAGGATTACAACATAGATGACAAAAGAATTTTACATTAGAAATTGAAAACCAATTTTTAGTTTGTATTATAATAGTATAAACAAAAGGGTGAGACATACCTCAGAAGGCATCTAGGGATTGTGAGGTGTCAAATGGAAAGATGTTTACGTAACTCTACTGCTTATTAACCTGGACCTGGGAGCTGAAAGAAACTTGATGTCTTTATAGCAGCCTGATACTTTATTATAATCAGAATGGAAGTTTTAAAAGTTATTGAACCCCACCTCTAGGCTGTCTTTCCATTCTCCTTAACAGCTTTCATAATTTAATAAGATGATGGAGGTGGGGGCACAGTGGCTGCCGAGTGTCTCGGAAACTACAAGCTTTCCTCACTAAAGTTCCCTAAAGTATCTAGGGGATCATAAACCAGGAAACAAACCTCACCAAGAAAGACCATAAAAGGTTACTAATTGAAAACCTGAAAAAGGCTGCCTTGTAATCTCTTACCTGGAAAATGATTAGACAATAAGGTCCATAGGAACAAACATGAAAAACAAAGTGGTTTCTATGGCTGCTTTGAGAAACTGTGAAAGAAAAATAATTTTGCCAGAACTTTTTCCAGTTGAAAGTTTCAAGAATAAACTTTTCAGACAATACTCTTCAGAAATCATATTGGATACACGTTAGCAGCAATAAATACAAATTGGAAATGACCAACATATAAGTGGATATTAACAGTGCTGGTTCACTGAATAAAGCAAAAGAGCAGAAAACATGAGCACCTTACATTCCAGTAGAGAAGTTACCTGCACTCGATAGCAAGACCGTTATGCCCCTCTAATGAATTCTTAAATTTTTATATTTATTTTTTATTTCTAGAATTTCCTTCTGATTCTTTTTTTTATACTTTCCATCTCTGTGGTAAAATTCCTCATTTATTCATGCTCCTTGTTTCTCCTAAATCCTTTAACAGAGGGACTTATTGTGATGGCAATTACAAGAATCCATACATAAGTTAAAATTTGTAGAACTGTACACCACAGGAAGTCAATTTCACTGTGTGTTATTTACAGAAAAAACTATGGCCTATTTAAAGCAAAAATAATAACAATGTACAATAGAGTTAAGAGCATATAAAGAAATAAAATATATGATAACAAGAGCACAAAAGTTGGGATTGAAGTAGTACAAAATAGTATGAGGGAGGTTGTAATAAGTTAAAGTTATATAACATAATCTCTAAAACAGTGGTTCTTAGGACGTAGTCAGCCCAGCAGCATCGGCATCACCTGGGAGCTTGTTAGAGATGAAAGTCTCTGGCTCCACTGCGGACCTGAGTCAGCAGCTCTGGGAGTATGGCTCAACAGTCTTTCTGTGATTCTGATACATGTTAAAATGTAAGAACCATCACTTTAGAGCAAAGGTTGGGAAACTTTTTCTGTAAAGGGTCAGATAATAATATTTTAGGCTTTGTGGTCTCGCAGCGCTGCGTTCTAATAAAGTATTATTTATTCTTTAAAAAAGGCCATAAGCTGGATTTGGTCCATGTGCTGTAGTTGCTGATTTCTACTTTAGAGCAACCATTCACACACACATGCACATGCACATATACACATAAACAGATATAGCTAAAATGCCAGAAAGGAAATAAAAAGTTAAAAAATACAAACAACCCTCTCTATGCACAGTAATGTGGGACCGTAAAAATGATGATGCAAGCTGAAATCATGCAAAGCACTTTTAATATCAATGGAAAAAAATATGATTGTTCTGTGACCTTTAAAATCTTTTTTTTTTTTTTTTTTTTTTTTTTTTTTTGCGGTACGCGGGCCTCTCACTGCTGTGGCTTCTCCCACTGCGGAGCACAGGCTCCGGACGCGCAGGCTCAGCGGCCATGGCTCATGGGCCCAGCCGCTCCGCGGCATGTGGGATCTTCCCAGACCGGGGCACGAACCCATGTCCCCTGCATCGGCAGGCGGACTCTCAACCACTGCACCACCAGGGAAGCCCCTTTAAAATCTTTTTTGTCATAACATTTTTGGCTTTACTGTGGTGTCATGCCATCCTGTGCGGCTGTTCTCCGGAACAGTAGTTATTTATCTGTCCGCTTTCTCTCCCACCTGAGTGCATGCCACCAACCCATGGAAGATTCGATGGAGATGGACATGAGCCCCCTGAGGCCCCAGAACTATCTTTTCGGTTGTGAACCAAAGGCTGACAAAGATTATCACTTTAAGGTGGATAATGATGAAAATGAGCACCAGTTATCTTCAAGAAGAGGGGCTGGCGCAAAGGATGAATTGCCCACTGTTGAAGCAGAAGCGATGAATTATGAAGGCAGTCCAATCAAAGTAACACTGGCAACTTCAAAATTGTCTGTACAGCCAACGATTTCCCTTGGGGGCTTTGAAATAAGACCACCTGTGGTCTTACGGTTGAAGTGTGGTTCAGGTCCCGTGCATATTAGCGGACAGCACTTAGTAGCTGTGGAGGAAGATGCAGAGTCAGAAGATGAAGAGGAGGAGGATGTGACACTCCTAAGTATGTCTGGAAAGCGTTCTGCCCCTGGAAGTGGTAGCAAGTTTCCACAGAAAAAAATAAAACTTGCTGCTGATGAAGATGAAGATGATAATGATGACAATGATGACTTGATGATGAAGAAGCTGAAGAAAAAGCTCCAGTAAAGAAATCTGTACGAGATACTCCAGCCAAAAATGCACAGAAATCAAACCAGAGTGGAAAAGACTCAAAACCATCAATACCAAGATCAAAACGTCAAGAATCCTTCAAAAAACAGGACAAAAACTCCTAAAACACCAAAAGGACCTAGCTCTGTAGAAGACATTAAAGCAAAAATGCAAGCAACTATAGGAAAAGGTGGTCCTCTTCCCAAAGTGGAAGCCAAGTTCATCAATAATGTGAAGAATTGTTTCCAGATGACTGACCAGGAGGCTATTCAAGATCTCTGGCAATGGAGGAGGTCTCTCTAAGAAAATAATTTAAACAGTTTGTTAAAATTTTCCATCTTATTTCATTTCTGTAGCAGTTGACATCTGGCTGTCCTTTTTATAATGCAGAGTGAGAACTTTCCCCGCCACGTCTGATAAATGTTGTCCAGGTTCCATTGCCAAGAATATGTTGTCCAAAATGCCTGTTTAGTTTTTAGAGAGGAAACTCCACCCTTTGCTTGGTTTTAAGTATGTATGGAATGTTATGATAGGACATAGTAGTAGTGATGGTCAGACAAATGGAAATGGTGGGGAGACAAATATATACATGTGAAATAAACCAGTATTTTAATAAAGTAGCACTGCTCTTTCTAAAAAAAAATTTTTTTTTTGGCTGGGGCAGTGGAAGAAGATATTTTGCTTGACTGGAAAGGAGCATTAGGGAACTTTCTAGAGGTCTAGAAGTGTTCTAGATCTTGCTTGGGGTGGTGGTTACATGTGTAGAACTGTTGACATTCATTAAACAGAACACTTGCGATCTATGTATTTCATGTATGTAAATTATATGCCACTCAAAGATTTTTTTAAGGTACAAAATAAAGGTCTGGAATAAAATTTGCAGTTCATGTTAAGTGACATCCTTATTACAGATAAAATAAGGTAAATTATACGGAATGAATTCTTTAGGAAGAAAGATGAGGAAGGCAGTCCAGGCAGAGGAAACATTTGCAACGCTTGGGAAGAGGTATGGGAATGAATGACGTTTGAGAAGCATTGCTTTATGCGATGGGGAGCCATGGAAAGATTTTCATTAAGGGAGTGAAATAATCAGAATGTATTTTAGAAAGATTGCTCCTGTAGGAATTGAAGGGGAAGGAGATTAGAAGCAGGGAGATATATTTGGAAGCTCTTGTTACAGGCCATATAAGAAATGAAAGGAACCTAAGGGAAAGATGTGCGAATCAAGAGTGGGTCAAGGGCTTCCCTGGTGGCACAGTGGTTGGGGGTCCACCTGCCGATGCAGGGGATGCGGGTTCGTGCCCCAGTCCGGGAGGATCCCGCGTGCCGCGGAGCGGCTGGGCCCGTGGGCCATGGCCGCTGGGCCTGCGCGTCCGGAGCCTGTGCTCAGCAGCCCGGGAGGCCGCAGCGGTGAGAGGCCCGCGTACCGCAAAAAAAAAGAGTGGGGCAAAAACTTGAATGATACTTAGATGGAATCAATTGGATTTAGTGACTAGATTTATTAAAATATTAGCAAACATTTGTGAGCAGGCATTGTGCTTTGGGCTGCCATGCCTTATCTCATTTAACCTTTACAGTAACCATCTCAGTAGGTATGGTCATAATTATCACCATCACCAGCACCGCTGTCATTTTCTCCATTATACAGATAATGCTAAGTAACTTGCCCAAGGTTACACAGCTTAAAAGTGCCGGATGCAAAGTTTGTAATGTACAGTTTCTCAGGAATAAATTGTGGGAATTCTTAAGATATTTTATGTCCCAACTTGCTAACACAGTAAGTGGGAAAACAATAACGGAAGACTGATTTCATGACCAAATGTAGAAAAGTCAAGCAAATCATAAAATCAAAAGAAATACAGTCGTCCCATAGTATCCCTATGGGATTGATCCCAGAACCCCTCAAATACCAAAATCCACAGATGCTCAAGTTCCTTATATAAAATGACCTAGTATTTGCATATAACCAAAGCACATCCTCCTGTATACTTTAAATCATCTCTAGATTACTTATAATACCTGACATAATGTAAGTGCTATGCAAATAGTTTTAAATACAATGTAAATGCTATGTAAATAGTTGCTGTTACACTACAAATTTTGCTTTTTGGAATTCTTTTTCAAATATTTTCTATCTACAATGGGTCGAATCCATGGATATGGAACTCATGGATATAGAGAGCCAGCTATACTTGATTTAAATCAAATTCTTGGAACATATAACCTATGCCATATTTTCCAAAGAACAATTCAATAAAATTTCACTTATTTCTTTCTCTATATATTAATTTTCCCCCAAAAAATCTTTAGCAAGAAATATTAAGTTTATTAGTATACATAAGAAAAATATATAAAATTGAAATCATACTGCAATATCATTAAAAGAAATTGACTTTTTCACATAAAATATAAAAAATATTTTTATAAATAGTATAATGTTGAGAAATATTATAAACTGGAGATTAAATTTAATACCATATGAAAAGCCTCCACAGCACTGCTAAGAAAAACTATATTGCATTAAGTTCCTCAAAAAGAAAATATGTAATTGAAATTTACATTTTGTAAATGTACAGTATGTACGTACAATGTATACAATGTATACAATGTATACATACAATGTATTGTATTGTGTTATATAATATATCCTTGTAGCTAAAATTATGCCTATTAGTTTGTACCTCTTAATCCCCTGCCCCTATATTGCCCCACCCCCCTTCCCTCTCCCCACTGGTAACCACTAGTTTGTTCTCTATATCTGTGAGTCTGCTTATTTTTAGTTATATTCACTAGTTTGTTGTATTTTTTAGATTCCAATAATTTGTACCTCCTACTCCCCCACCCCTATACGGCTCCTCCCTCCCTCCCCACTGGTAACCACTGGTTTGTTCTCTATATCTGTGTCCGCTTCTTTTTTGTTATATTCACTAGTTTGTTGTATTTTTTAGATTCCACGTATAAGTGATATCCTAGAGTGTTTGTCTTTCTCTGTTTGACTTATTTCACTTAGCATAATGCCCTCCAAGTCCATCCATGTTGCTGCAAATGGCAAAATTTCATTATTTTTTTGATGTAGTATTTCATTGTATATATGTACCATATCTTCTTTATCTATTCATCTATTTATGGACACTTAGGATGTTTCCGTATCTTGGCAATTATAAATTATGCTGCTATGAACATTGGGATGTATTGTATCTTTTTGAATTAGTGTGTTTTCTTTTTTTAGATACATACCCAGGAGTGGAATTGCTGAGTCATATGGTAGTTCTAGTTTTAGTCTTTTGAGAAACCTCCATACTGTTTTCCACAGTGGCTGCACCAATTTACAGTCCCACCAACAGTGTATGAGGGTTCCCTTTTCTCCACATCCTCACCAACATTTGTTATTTGTGCTCCTTCTGATGATAGCCATTCTGACAGATGTGAGGTGACATCTTATTGTGGTTTTGATTTGCATTTCCCTGATGATTAGCAATGTTGAGCATCTTTTCATGTGCCTGCTTGCCATATGCATTTCCTCTTTGGAAAAATGTCTATTCAGTTCTTCTGCCCATTTTTAATCTGGTTGTTTGTTTTTTTGATGTTGAGTTGTATAAGCTGTTTATATATGTTGGATATTAATCCCTTATTGGTCATATCATTTGCAAATATTTACTTCTATTCACTAGGTTGTCTTTTTGTTTGGTTGATGGTTTATTAATAGAATTTTTTCAAATTTATTTATTTTGTTTATTTTGGCTGTGTTGGCTGTGTTGGGTCTTTGTTGCTGCATGCAGGCTTTGTCTAGTTATGGCGAGCGGGGTCTACTCTTTGTTGCGGTGTGCGGGCTTCTCATTGCAGTCGCTTCTCATTGCGGAGCATGGGCTCTAGGCACGCGGGCTTCAGTAGTTGTGGCACGCGGGTTCAGTAGTTGTGGCTCGCAGGCTTAGGTGCTCCGCGGCATGTGGGATCTTCCCAGACCAGGGCTCAAACCAGTGTCCCCTGCATTGGCAGGCGGATTCTTAACCACTGCGCCACCAGGGAAGCCCCCTTAATAGAATTTTTTGAGCAGTTTTATGTTTATAGAGAAATGAGCAGAAAGTACCAAGAGTTTCCCATAAACTTTTTCACCTCTACTCCCACCCCAAGTCTTCCCTATTATTAATATCTTGCATGTAGTGTGGTACATTTGTTACAATTGATGAGCCAAAGTTGATACATTATTATTCACTAAAGTCCATAGTTTACATTAGGGTTCATCTTTGTGTTGCAGATTCTATGGGTTTTAAAAAATGTATAATGACAGGTATTTACCATTACAGTATCATGCAGAATATTTTCACTGTGCTCCATCTCTTCATCCCTCCCTCTTTCCCTCTTCCAAATTCCTGGATTTCTTTTACTGTCTCCATAGTTTTGCCTTTTTCCAGAATGGTTGGAATCATATGTATGTAACCTTTCAGATTGGCTTCTGTCACTTAGCACAATTTGTTTTTTCCTTTCCGTTTTCCATCATCAGTCTCACTTGCGTATTAACAGTTTTACTAATATTTTTTTAATTAGCTGTAGGCTTTATTAATTTTCTCTTTTGTTGTTTTTTATTTCATTGGTCTCTATTCTTATCTTTATTATTTTCTCTTCTTTCTTTAGGTTTAGTTCTACTTTTTGTAATTCTTACTTTAGGTTTAGTCTGCTCTTTTTTTTTTTTTTTTTTTTTTGCTTTTTATTTTATATTGGAGCATAGTTGATTAACAATGTTTTGTTAGTTTCAGGTGTACAGCAAAGTGATTCAGTTGTACATATACATGTATCTATTCTTTTTCAAATTCTTTTCCCATTTAGATTATTACCAAATATTGAGCAGCATTCCCTGTGTTGTACAGTAGGTCCTTGTTCGTTGTCTATTTTAAATATAGCAATGTGCTCTGTTTTTTCTAGCTTTTTTGGTGGAAACAAGATCAAGATTATTACTTCAAAATCCTTCTTCTTCTCTAAAACACACATTTAAAGCTATAAAATTTCCTCTAAGCACTGTTTTCTTTGTATCTTGCACATTGTGGCATGTTGGGCTTGTTTCATTTTCATTTAGTTTGAAATCTTTTCTAATTTTCCTTGTGATTTGTTTTTTCACCCATGGGTTATTAGAGGTGTATTTTTAGTATCCAGATATTACAGGGATTTTTTTATTGCAGTAGAGTTGATTTACAATATTATATTAATTTCAGGTGTACAACATAGTCATTCAATATTTTTATAGATTATACTCCATTTAAAGTTATTACAAAATAATGGATATACTTTCTTCTGCTGTACAGTGTATCCTTGTTCCTTGTCTATTTTGTACATAGTAGTTTGTATCTCTTAATCCTATACCCTTTCTTGCTCCCACTTCCTCTCCTCACTGGCAACCACTAGTTTGTTCTCTATATCTGTAAGTCTGTTTGTTTTGCTGTATACATTTGTTTGTTTTATTTTTTAGATTCCATATATAAGTGATAACATAGAGTATTTGTCTTTCTGTAACTTATTTCACTAAGCATAATACTCTCTGGGTCCATCTATCTTTTTGCAAATGGCAGAATTCCATTCTTTTTTATGACTGAGTAATATTCCATTGTGTATATATACCACATCTTTATCCATTCATCTGTTGAAGGACACTTAGGTTGCTTCCATATCTTGGCTAATAATGCTGCTATGAACATTGGGGTGCATGTATCTTTTCAAATTAGTTTTTATTTTTTTTCATATACATACCCAGGAGTGGAATTGCTGGCTCATGTGGCAGTTCTATTTTTAGTTTTTTGAGGAACCTCCATACTGTTTTCCATAGTGGCTGCACCAATTTACAATCCCACCAACAGTGTACAAGGGTTCCCTTTTCTGTGTATCCTCATCAACACTTGTTATTTGTGGTCTTTTTGACGATTCTGACAGGTGTGAGGTGAACAGGGATTTTTTAAAAAGGTATCTTATCGATATATAAAAATACTTATCTTACTGATGTCTAATTTAATTTGTATATGGTCAGTGAACATACTCTTTAAGATTTCAGTCTGGAAATTTATTTATTTATTAAAATTTATTTATTTATTTATTTGGCTGCTCCGGGTCTTAGTTGCAGCACTCGGGATCTTTGTTGCCACGTGCAGGATCTTTGTTGTGGCACGTGGGATCTTTAGTTGCAGCATGTGGGATCTTTAGTTGCAACATGCAGGCTCTTAATTGTGGCATGTGGGATCTAGTTCCCTGACCAGGGGTTGAACCTGGGCCCCCTGCATTGGGAACACAGAGTCTCAAACGCTGGACCACCAGGGAAGTCCCTGGAAATTTATTGAGAAACATTTTAAGGCCCAGAATAAGGTCTATATTGGTGCAACTATCTTTGCACTTATGTATTCTGCGGCTGCTAAGTGCAATGTTCCATGAGTGTCAATTAGAGCAAGATGGTTGATAGTTTTGTTTAAGTCTATCTGCTTATGGATTTCTTTTGTCTACTTCCATTACTACCTATTATTGAGAAAGGGGTGTTAAAATCGCTATGATTGTAGACTTATCTATTTCTGTAGTTCTGTCATCCCATACTTTGAAGCTCTGTTGTTGATTTTGTCCATATTTAGGATTATTTTGTCTTCTTGATTAAGTGGCCCTTTTATTATTATTAAATCTCCCTCTCTATCTCTGCTAATGCTCTTTGTTTTGAAGTCTGTTTTGTCTGGTAAAACAGTCACACCAGCTTTTTTATGCTTAGTATTTGAATGGTATATCATTCCTTCCTCCTTTTATTTTCAAATTGTCTGTCTTTTTTATATATGAGTTGTGTTTCTTAGAAATAGCATATAATCAGATCTTGCTTTTTTTAATCCAGTCTCAGTCTTTACCTTCTAGTCCATCTACATTTAATGTAGTTATTGATATGTTTGTACTTAGGTGTACTTTGTTTTTTGTTTTCTGTTTATCCCTTCTGGGGTTTTTTGTTCCTTATTTCTTCCTTTGATTGATCAATTGACTTTAGTTTAATCAAATGTTTTGTAGTATTCTATTTCAATTCATCTAATGACTGCTTAGCTGTATCTTTTTAAAATTTTTTAGTACTTGGCTGTAGCCATTTTACTGTGTATCCTTAAATGATCACATTCTACATATTAACATGATATCATTTCTTATAGAATGTAAAATCTGTGTATATAAAATATGACAATAGGAACATAAAAGATGGGATGTAATAGAACATGCTTTAGGGTAACATAAGGGATACTTGCAGTGTTGAAACTGTTCAGTATTTTAACTGTAGTGGTGGACATATAAACCTACACAGATGATAAAATTGTATAGAATGTAATGCACACTCACACAAACACATACACACACAAATGAATACAAATAAAATGGGGGAAATCTGAGTAAGATCAGTGGATTATGTCAATATCACTATCCTGTTTGTGATATCATACTATAATTTTACATAACGTTAACGTTGGGGAAAACCGGACAAAGTTTACAAGGGATTGCTCTGTATTATTTCTTCTAACTGTATGTGAATCTACAATTATCTCAATAAAAATTTCAATTTAAAAACTGTTCTTGCTATAAGGCAACCAAACTTTATTGCTTAAAGTAATGAGCCTTCAAGTATCAAGAAAGAAAAAAGTTAGAGAAAGGATATTTCTACTTTGATTCATAATATATAAAACTAGAATATTCAACACTGCTTCGCAGTTCACATTGCCTGGTTGGTGGAGAGTGGTAGAAGGGATTCAGAACAGTACTCATCAACTTGCCTGCCCTTATGTGTTCCAGATGCGGGCCAGCTGTGCACCCACAGTCCTTTATTGCCATGGCTCGGGCCTAGAGAGACTTTAATAAAAGTAATTATTGAAATAACAAATCTAGCCTCCTGTGTTCAGGAAGGACTGTGTTACAATTGTCCTAGCCCAAAGAGATTTTATCCTGCATTTAAGAATTTACAAGAAGAAAATCCTGTAACTTTGTTCAATCAACAAATGTTTCTTGAATACTTTCCGTTTATCGAAGTACTCTGCTAGTTGCTGAAGACACAGGAATGAAAATGACAGTTACTGATATCAAGCAGCTTAGGGTTTAGTGTAGAATACAAACTTATATACTAGTCATTACAATACAGATGTGTTAGAAATATGCAAAGGGTGCTGTGGAAACACGTCCAACAGATCCAGGGGTGTCATCAAGGGATTCTGAAGGGATAATCTTAAAGGTTAAGTAGAAGCAAGGAAGAGGTGACAGGGCACTCTAGGGAGAGCAACAGCAAGATCATATAGCCTAGTAGGTTAGGAGAACGAGCCATTCACTCTGACTAGAGCCTAGAGCTAGGAGTGGCAGGAAGTGAGGACAGAGAACTTGGTAGGGGCACTATTGTGTGTAGGGGGGGTGTTGAATAGTGTTCCTCTAGAATCCATATTCACCTAGAACCTCAGAATGTGACCTTATTTGGAAATAGACTCTTTGTAGTTATGATTATTTAAGTTAATACGAGGTTGTTCTGGGTAGGATGGGCCCTAAATCCAATGAGTGGTACCCTTATAAGAAGAGGAGAGGACACACAGAGAGAGAAGGGGCCATTTGAAGACAGAGGTAGAGATTGGAGTGAAACAACTACAAGCCAAGGAACACCAAGGATTGCTGGGAGCCACCAGAAGTTAGGAAGAGGAAAGATTCTCCCTAGAGCCTTCAGAGGGAGCATGGCCCCACTGATACCTTGATTTTAGACTTCTAGTCTCAAGAACTGTGAGGGAATAAATTTCTGTTGCTTTAAGCCACCCAGTTTGTATAATTTGTAACAGCAGACCTAAGAAACGAATGCAATATTTAACCCATATTCTGCTTACTATGTGTTAAGCCCATTGTGATGGTTTTAAAATACATCCAGAAATTCTTTATTCCTCCCTTCAAGAGATAGAGCCTAATTCCTCTCCCCTGGAGTGTGAGCTGGACCCTAATGACTTGCTTCTAATGAATGAATAAAGGGAAAATGAGGGCATGCAGCTTTGAGACCAGGTCAGGGGTTAGCGAACTTTACTATATGGGCTGGACGCCTATTTTTATAAATCAAGTTGTATCGGAACATATCGTCCCCATTTGTTTACATATTGTATGTAGCTGACTTTGCAATGAAACAACTGAGGTAAGTAGTTACAATACTCTATGGCATGCAAGCCTAAAATATTTATTATTTAGCCCTTCAAGAAAGTTTACGACAATGAGTTATCACCTCACGCTGGTCAGAATGGCCATTATCAAAAAATCTAGAAACAATAAATGCTGGAAAGGGTGTGGTGAAAAGGGAAACGTCCTGCACTGTTGGTAAATTGATAAACCACTATGGAAAACAGTATGCAGGTTCCTTAAAAAACTAAAAATAGAACTACCATATGACCCAGCAATCCCACTACTGGGCATATACCCTGAGAAAACCATAATTCAAAGAGTCATGTACCACAATGTTCATTGCAGCACTATTTACAATAGCCAGGACATGGAAGAAACCTAAGTGTCCACTGACAGATGAATGGATAAAGAAGATGTGGCACATATATACAAAAGAACATTACTCAGCCATAAAAAGAGATGAAACTGAGTTATTGGTAGTGAGGTGGATGGACCTAGAGTCTGTCATACAGAGTGAAGTAAGTCAGAAAGAGAAAAACAAATACCGTATGCTAATGCATATATATGGAATCTAAAAAAAAAAAAAAAAGGTACTGATGAACTAGTTGCAGGGCAGGAATAAAGAGGTAGACATAGAAAATGGACTTGAAGACATGGGGTGGGAGGGCAAAGCTGGGGCGAAGTGAGAGTAGCATCGACATATATACACTACCGAATGTAAAATAGTTGGCTGGTGGGAAGCAGCTGCATAGCACAGGGAGATCGGCTCAGTGCTTTGCAATGACCTAGAAGGGTAGGATAGGGAGGATGGGAGGGAGGCTCAAGAGGGAGGGGATATGGGTACATGTGTATGTATATGGCTGATTTGCTTTGTTGTGCAACAGAAACTAACACAGTATTCTGAAGTAATGATACTCCAATAAAGATCTATTAAAAAAAAGTTTGCTAATCCCTGAACTCGGGCATAAAAAGCACTGCAGCTTTTTCCTTGCTCTTGATTAACTTTCTTTGGGGGAAGCCAGCTGCCTTGTCATGAGGACAGTCAGAAATTCCTGTTTTCAAGGAATTGAGGGCCCCTGCAAACAACTATGTGAGTGAACAGTCTTGGAAGTACAATTGACCCTTGAACAATGTAGGGAGATTTGGGGGACCAACCCTCTGCTCAGTTAAAAATCCACGTATAACTTACAGGTGGCCCTCTTTAGTCATGGGTCTTCCATATCTACAGTTCCACATCCAGATACTCAAGCAACCGCAGATCATGTATTACTGTAATATTTTTAAAAGCCACATGCAATTTTTTAAAAGCCACATGTAAGTGGACCCGCACAGTTCAAACCTGTGCTGTCCAGGGGTCAACTTTAGTTCCTCAAGCCCCAGGCAAGCTTTCAGATGACTGCATCCCAGTCAACAGCTTGACTGAAACTTCCTGAGAGACCCTGAGCTGGAACCACCCACCTAAGCTGCTCCCAGATTCCTGACCTTCAGAAACTATGTGAAATAATAAAGGTTTGTTGTTTTAAGCTGCTAGATTTTGGGCAATTTGTTATGCTTCAATACATAACCAATTCACTCATCCTCCCCTTCTGCAGTTTTCCATGCTGCCTACAAGCTGCTCTCCGTGCCTTATCTATTCCTCTGGCTTTGCTATTTTAGAAACACTGGGAAATAAGATCTTTATATAAAGAAACTCCCAGATGACACAGATAAGACTTAGGAAACAAAGGATATTGGAAGGGGGGGGGCTGTATCTTTTATACTTTTCATAATTCTCCTTACTAACTAATATAGCACTGTGTATGATTATTGCTGCTGAATGTGACTGTCACTAACAAAGTGTTAGGCTTGTAAACCATGCTTATTTGAGTTTGCTCTATTATGTTACTATTATTTATATAAAACGGAGTATTCAAGTATGCCATTATAATCTTTATTGGGTGTACCTCAAGAGTTTTAGTTGCTTTCTATATTAACCAAGTTGTCTCTAGTCAGGATGGTGTTGAATTCTGTGGGTGTATTAGTTTTCTATTGATGCATCACAATATTATCTTAGTGGCTTAAAACAACACACATTTATTATCTCAGTTTCTGTGGGTCAGGACTTTGAACATGGCCTAGTTGGGCCTTCTGCTTAGGGTCTTACAAGTCTTCAATCAAGGTGTTGGCCAGGGTTGGATTCTCATCTGGAAACTTGACTGGGGAGCTCGTGTAGTTACTGACAGCATTCAGTTCCTTGTGGTTGTAGGACTGAGAGCTTCAGCTTTTTGTTTTGGGGTTGGGTTTTTTTGTTTGTTTGGTTTTTGGTTTTTGGTTTTTTTGGTCACTATTACCTATTGGATAGAGGTGTCCCTCAGCTTATAGAGACCACCCGTACTTCTTTGCCATGTGGGGTTCCCCAACATGGCCATTTTCCTTCCTCTCAGCTAGCAAGGGAGAAACTCCAGCAAGACAAGGAGTGTATGGTGTTAGGGAATATCCTAATTTCATTCTTTTACAGGTAGCTGTCCAGTTTTCCCAGCACCACTTATTAAAGAGGCTGTCTTTTCTCCATTGTATATTCTTGCCTCCTTTATCAAAGATAAGGTGACCATATGTGCATGGGTTTATCTCTGGTCTTTCTATCCTGTTCCATTGATCTATATTTCTATTTTTGTGCCAGTACTATCTTGATTACTGTAGCTTTGTAGTATAGTCTGAAGTCAGGGAGCCTGATTCTCCAGCTCCGTTTTTCTTTCTCAAGATTGCTTTGGCTATTCAGGTCTTTTGTGTTTCCATAAAAATTGTGAAATTTTTTGTTCTAGTTCTGTGAAAAATGGCATTGGCAGTTTGATAGGGATTGAATCGAATCTGTAGATTGCTTTAGGTAGTATAGTCATTTTCACAATGTTGATTCTTCCAATCCAAGAACATGGTATATCTCTCCATCTGTTTGTATCATCTTTATTTTCTTTGATCAGTGTCATAGTTTTCTGCATACAGGTCTTTTGTCCCCTTAGGTAGGTTTATTCCTAGGTATTTTATTCTTTTTGTTGCAATGGTAAATGGGAATGTTTCCTTAATTTCTCTTTCAGAGTTTTCATCATTAGTGTACAGGAATGCAAGAGATTTCTGTGCATTAATTTTGTATCCTGCTACTTTACCAAATTCATTGATTAGCTCTAGTAGTTTTCTGGTAGCATCTTTAGGATTCTCTATGTATAGTATCATGTCATCTGCAAACAGTGAGTTTTACTTCTTTTCCGATTTGGATTCCTTTTATTTCTTTTTCTTCTCTGATTGCTGTGGCTAAAACTTCCAAAACTATGTTGAATAATAGTGGTGAGAGTGGGCAGCCTTGTTTTGTTCCTGATCTTAGTGGAAATGCTTACAGTTTTTCACCATTGAGAATGATGCTTGCTGTGGGTTTGTCATATATGGCCTTTATTATGTTGAGGTAAGTTCCCTCTATGCCTGCTTTATGGAGAGTTTTTATCATAAATAGGTGTTGAATTTTGTCAGAAGCTTTTTCTGCATCTATTGAGATGATCATATGGTTTTTCTCCTTCAATTTGTTAATATGGTATATCACATTGATTGATTTGCATATACTGAAGAATCCTTGCATTCCTGGGATAAACCCCAGTTGATCCTGGTGTATGATCCTTTTAATGTGCTGTTGGATTCTGTTTGCTAGTATTTTGTTGAGGATTTTTGCATCTATGTTCATCAGTGATATTGGCCTGTAGTTTTCTTTCTTTGCGACATCTTTGTCTGGTTTTGGTATCAGGGTGATGGTGGCCTCGTAGAATGAGTTTGGGAGTGTTCCTCCCTCTGCTATATTTTTGAAGAGTTTGAGAAGGTTAGGTGTTAGCTCTTCTCTAAATGTTTGATAGAATTCGCCTGTGAAGCCATCTGGTCCTGGGCTTTTGTTTGTTGGAAGATTCTTAATCAGTGTTTCAGTTTCAGTACATATGATCGGTCTGTTTCTATTTTATATTTCTTCCTGATTCAGTCTCAGAAGGGTGTGCTTTTCTAAGAATTTGTCCATTTCTTCCAGGTTGTCCATTTTATTGGCATATAGTTGCTTGTAGTAATCTCTCATGATCCTTTGTATTTCTGCAGTGTCAGTGGTTACTTCTCCTTTTTCATTTCTAATTCTGTTGATTTGAATCTTCTCCCTTTTTTCCTTATGCGTCTGGCTAGTGGTTTATCAATTTTGTTTGTCTTCTCAAAGAAGCAGCTTTTAGTTTTATTGATCTTTGCTATCATTTCCTTCATTTCTTTTTCATTTATTTCTAATCTGATCTTTATGATTTCTTTCCTTCTGCTGACTTTGGAGGTTTCTTTGTTCTTCTTTCTCTAATTGCTTTAGGTGTAAAGTTAGGTTGTTTATTTGAGATTTTTCTTGTTTCTTGAGGTAGGATTGTATTGCTATAAACTTCCCTCTTAGAACTGCTTTTACTGCATCCCACAGGTTTTGGATCATCGTGTTTTCACTGTCATTTGTCTCTAGGTATTTTCTGATTTCCTCTTTGATTTCTTCAGTGGTCTCTTGGTTATTTAGTAGTGTATTGTTTAGCCTCCATGTGTTTGTATTTTTTACAGTTTTTTTTGTCCTGTAATTGATATCTAGTCTTATAGTGTTGTGGTCAGAAAAGATAGTTGATATGATTTCAATTTTCTTAAATTTATGAAAGCTTGATTTGTGACCCAAGATGTGATCTATCCTGGAGAATGTTCCATGCACACTTGATAAGAAAGTGTAATCTGTTGTTTTTGGATGGAATGTCCTATAAATATCAATTAAGTCCATCTTGTTTAATGTATCGTTTAAAGCTTGTGTTTTCTTATTTATTTTCATTTTGGGTGATCTGTCCATTGGTAAAAGTGGGGTGTTAAAGTCCCCTACTATTATTGTGTTACTGTTCATTTCCCCTTTTATGGCTGTTAGCATTTGCCTGATGTATTGAGGTGCTCCTATGTTGGGTGCATAAATATTTACAATTGTTATATCTTCTTCTTGGATTGATCCCTTGATCATTATGTAGTGTAATTCTTTGTCTCCTGTAATAGTCTTTATTTCAAGTCTACTTTTTCTGATACGAGAATTGCTACTCCAGCTTCCTTTTGATTTCCATTTGCATGGAATATCTTTTTCCATCCCCTCATTTTCAGTCTGTATGTGTCTCTAGGTCTGAAGTGGGTCTCTTGTAGACAGCATATATATGGGTCTTGTTTTTGTATCCATTCAGCCAGTCTATGTCTTTTGGTTGGAGCATTTAATCCATTTACATTTAAGGTAATTATCAATATGTATGCTCCTCTTACCATTTTCTTAATTGTTTTGGGTTTGTTATTGTAGGTCTTTTCCTTCCTTGTGTTTCCTGCCTAGAGAAGTTCCTTTAGCATTTGTTGTAAAGCTGGTTTTGTGGTGCTGAATTCTCTTAACTTTTGCTTGTCTGTAAAGGTTTTAATTTCTCCATCGAATCTAAATGAGACCCTTGCTGGGTAGAGTAATCTTGGTTGTAGATTTCTTCCCTTTCATCACTTTAAATATGTCCTGCCCCTCCCTTCTGGCTTTCAGAGTTTCTGCTGAAAGATCAGCTGTTAACCTTATGGGGATTCACTTGTATGTTATTTGTTGCTTTTCCCTTGCTGCTTTTAATATGTTTTCTTTGTATTTAATTTTTGATAATTGGTTTAATATGTGTCTTGGCGTGTTTCTCCTTGGATTTATGCTGTATGGGACTTTCTGCACTTCCTGGACTTGATTATGTCCTTTCCCATATTAGGGAAGTTTTCAACTATAATCTCTTCTTATATTTTCTCAGTCCCTTTCTTTTTCTCTGCTTTTTCTGGGACCCCTATAATTCGAATGTTGGTGTGTTTAATGTTGTCCCAGAGTTCTCTGAGACTGTCCTCAATTCTCTTCATTCTTTTTTCTTTATTCTGCTCTGTGGTAGTTATTTCCGCTATTTTATCTTCCAGGTCACTTATCCGTTCTTCTGCCTCTGTTATTCTGCTATTGATTCCTTCTAGAGAATTTTTAATTTCATTTATTGTGTTGTTCATCATTGTTTGTTTGCTCTTTAGTTCTTCTAGGTCCTTGTTAAACGTTTCTTGTATTTTCCCCATTCTGTTTCCAAGATTTTGGATCATCTTTACTCTCATTACTCTGAATTCTTTTTCACGTAGACTGCCTATTTCTTCTTCATTTGTTTGGTCTGGTGGTTTTTTACCTTGCTCCTTCATCTGCTGTGTTTCTCTGTCTTCTCATTTTGCTTAACTTACTGTGTTTGGGTCTCCTTTTCACAGGCTGCATGTTGGTAGTTCCCGTTGTTTTTGGTGTCTGCCCCCTGTGGATAAGGTTGGTTCGGTGGGTTGTGTAGGCTTCCTGGTGGAGGGGACTGGTGCTTGTGTTCTGGTGGAGGAGCTGGATCTTGTCTTTCTGGTGGGCAGGACCGTGTCTGGTGGTGTGTTTTGGGACATCTGTGAACTTATTATGATTATAGGCAGCCTGTCTGCTAATGGGTGGGGTTGTGTTCTTGTCTTGCTAGTTGTTTGGCATGGGGTGTCCAGCACTGGAGCTTGCTGGTCATTGAGTGGAGCTGGGTCTTAGCATTGAGACAGAGATCTCTGGGAGAGCTCTCGCCGATTGATATTATGAGGGGCCGGGAGGTCTCCTGTGGACCAATGTCCTGAACTCGTCTCTCCCACCTCAGAGGCTCAGGCCTGACACCCGGCCAGAGTACCAAGACCCTGTCAGCCACACAACTCAGAAGAAAAGGGAGAAAGGAAAAAAAAGAAATAAATAAATAAAATAAAATAAATAAAGTTATTAAAATAAAAAAGATTAAAAATTGTTAAAATAAAAAAATTAAAAAGTAATTTAAAAAAAAGAAGACAGCAACCAAACCAATAAAACAATCCAGTGATAACAAGAGCTAAAAACTATAGTAAAAAAAAAAAAAAAGACAGACAGAACCCTAGGACAAATGGTAAAAGCAAACATATACAGACAAAATCACAGAAAGAAGCATAAAGATACACACTCACAAAAAGAGAAAAAGAAAAAAAAAAAATATATATATATATAAGGAAGAAAGCAACCAAATCAATAAACAAATCTACCAGTGATAATAAGTTCTAAATACTAAACTAAGATAAACATAAAACTAGAAACAAATTAGATGCAGAAGGCAAACCCCAAGTCTACAGTTGCTCCCAAAGTCCACCACGTTAGTTTTGGGATGATTCATTGTCTGTTCAGGTCTTCCAGAGATGGATGGAACATCAAGTTGATTGTGGAGATTTAATCCGCTGCTCCTGAGGCTGCTGGCGGAAATTTCCCTTTCTCTTCTTTGTTCGCACAGCTCCTGGGGTTCAGCTTTGGAGTTGGCCCCGCCACTGCGTGTAGGTTGCCTGAGGGCATCTGTTCTTCGCTCAGACAGGACGGGGTTAAAGTAGCAGCTGATTAGGGGGCTCTGGCTCACTCAGGCCTAGGGGAGGGCAGGGTATGGAATGCGGGGCGAGCCTGCGGCGACGGAGGCCAGCATGACGTTGCAACGGCCTGAGGTGCGCCACGTGTTCTCCCCGGGAAGTTGTCCCTGGATCACGGGACCCTGGCAGTGGCGGGCTGCACAGTCTCCCGGGAGGGGAGGTCTGGATAGTGACCTGTGCTTGCACACAGGATTCTTGATGGCTGCAGCAGCAGCCTTAGCGTTTCACGCCCGTCTCTGTTGTCTGCGCTGATAGCCGCGCTCGCGCCCATCTCTGGAGCTCATTTAGGTGGTTCTCTGAATCCCCTCTCCTTGCGCACCCCGAAACAATGGTCTCTTGCCTCTTCGGCAGCTCCAGACTTTTTCCCAGACTCCTTCCCGGCTAGCTGTGGCACACTAGCCCCCTTCAGGCTGTGTTCACGCAGCCAACCCCGGTCCTCTCCCTGGGATCTGACCTGCGAAGCCCGAGCCTCAGCTCCCAGACCCCACCCGTCCCGGTGGGTGAGCAGACAAGCTTCTCGGGCTGGTGAGTGCTGGTCAGCACCGATCCTCTGTGTGGGAATCTCTCTGCTTTGCCCTCTGCACCCCTGTTGCTGGGCTCTCCTCCGTGGCTCCGAAGCCTCCCTCCGACCCCATCCCCACCAGTGAAAGGGCTTCCTAGTGTGTAGAAACGTTTCCCCCTTCACAAGCTCCCTCCTAGAGGTACAGGTCCCATCCCCATTCTTTTGTCTCTGATTTTTCTTTTTTCTTTTGCCCTACCCAGGTACGTGGGGAGTCTCTTGCCTTTTGGGAAGTCTGAGGTCTTCTGCCAGCGTTCAGTAGGCGTTCTGTAGGAGCTGTTCCACATGTAGATGTATTTTTGATGTATTTGTGGGGAGGAAGGTGATCTTCATGTCTTACTCCTCCACCATCTTGAAGGTCCTCCTCTATTTATGAGAAACTTTAAAACAGATCTTTCTCTGAAAGATTTTTGGGTTCTGTCTTCTCTGTTCCCTTCATTAGTGTGAATAATAAAGAGCTGACTGCAGTGCTGAGTGTGGGTCTACACAGAGTGAGCCTGTTTATGGGTAGCCATATAAAGCTCATTTTAAAAGCAGGCCACACTTTACTGACTCTGTGTTAACATCTTCTCCACTCTGACTTCCAGTTTTTTCTCTGTGAACTTGTACACTGTAATCCAATATGGGAATGAAAAGTGCTGGTGTGTGCCTTACCAGTTTTACATTTGATAAGAACTACCTTGGAAGAATTGTCCTATTTGCTCATATCCAGTTTCCTCAAATCTTCCCCCTTCAAGTTTACCTACTTTTATAACTGACTGTAACCACCCAGCTCAAAATGATCATTCTATCAGAAAGAGAAGAAGGCTTGGTTCAAGCCCTGGGCAAACTGCAGCATAAGGACAAGGTGTGTTTGTATAAGACAAGCCTTTATTCCCTTTACAAACATGCCAACTTGCCAAAGACAAGCAAATGACAAATACTGGCTATAGTCTGGACCAGGAAGAGTGGCTCCCAGCCTTTACTCAGCCTCACCCCACATTCCCAGAACTCTCACTGAGCCTCAACACCAGGCTGTTCTTGGGACATTTTTCTCCAAGGGATAGGACACATTTTTTTCAGCTAAGGGCTTGATCTTACCTTTCTATGTCAACAGAGGGCAGCAGAGAGCACCACTCTGTAGCCTAACCTGTAGGCCTCAAACTGGGTGAAGCCCAATCCCCTAGTGCCTACAGAGACAAATAACATGGGTGATATTTTTAGCTATGGCTAAGACTAGGGCTGTTACAGGCATGGGGGGGGGGGGGGGGTTGCTAAACATTTTGCATTATGTAGAAAAGTCCCATGCATGGAAGAATATTCCCACCCCCAAATGTTAGTTAACTTCCTTCTGGTATTGTTCTCCAACCTCAAGTAAAGCATTCCTGCCTAACTTAGCACTTTCACCATTTTGTGTTGTTATTCATCTTAGCAAAGCTCCTTGATACTACAAACTGGCCTTTTCATCTTTGCATTTTCACTTTTTAAACTCATTTTAAATTTTAGTCATTGAATGATCGTAGACAGATCTTTAATAGGGGAGGGACAAGAGGTAATGGATAGAATTTAAAAGTATGTCAGTAGGTTACAGAGTTTAGATAGAGCTGGATTAGATGAGCCCATCTTCTTGAACCTTAATTTTCTCACATATAAAATGAGACTAACATATACCCTATTTTAAAATACTCTGTAAATTGTAAAGTGAAGGACAAAATTTTTTACAAAGAATGTCTAGGACCAGATTTGTTCCCAATGATTATTTTTGGAAATTAGATATCCAAACCTCTGAAAGAGGACAACTACGTAAAGAAGATATTTTAGCACAAAAGGCATGGTATATAATATGGGACATAAAAAAATAACAAGAAACAGATATGTATTGTATGTATATATCATTGAATAGTGATTTTTGAAGTTTTTGTACCACAACTCACAGTGGGAAGCATAGCTTTTATAGTGTCCCATTACATATATATAACAAGTTTCTTGAAACAATATACTTAACTTCACCACATGGGATATACTATTTTCTGTTCTATTTCATCTAGTTTTTAAAATGATAGTCATGACCTACTAAATTAATTTTTTATTGAAGTACAGTTGATTTACAATGTTGCATTAATTTCTGCTGTACAGCAAAGTGATTTGGGTATATATATGTTATATTATATATATTCTTTTTCATATTCTTTTCCATTATGACTTATCACAGGATGTTGAAAATAGTTCCCTGTGCTATACAGTAGGACCTCGTTGTTTATCCATCCTGTATATAATAGTTTGCATCTGCTGACCCCAACCTCCCAATCCATCTCTCTCCCACCCCCTCCCCCTTGGCAGCCATAGGTCTGTTCTCTATGTCTGTGAGTCTGTTCTGTTTTGTAGGTAGGTTTATTTGTGTCATATTTTAGATCATATACATATATATATGTATATATGAGACCTGTTAAATTATTTTCCCAACAACAACTTTGATTCTTTAAAACAAATATGTCAAATATCTGAGTCCATCAAAAATAAATATTTCGGGGCTTCCCTGGTGGCGCAGTGGTTGAGAGTCTGCCTGCCGATGCAGGGGACACGGGTTCGTGCCCCCGTCTGGGAAGATCCCACATGCCGCGAAGCGGCTGGGCCCGTGAGCCATGGCCGCTGAGTCTGCGCGTCCGAAGCCTGTGCTCTGCAACGGGAGAGGCCACAACAGTGAGAGGCTCACGTACCGAAAAAATAATAATAAATAAATAAATAAATAAATAAATAAATATTTCGGGTGCCTCTTTTCCTAGGCCTCTGTGCATATAGTCTGCCTGGGTGGTCCTGAACAATTCATTTCATGAAATAAATTCTAACAGCTTCTTTTTCATTTGCCTATTATTGCTCTTACCACTGTCACAGATCAGGCTGCCAGGCCATGGATTATTCACAGGCCTGTGGATCATACCCTTAAAATGGACTTCTTCAATAACTACTGTAGCATAACTTTTAAAATGGTTGATTATACATATTCCTCTGAAAACATATCCAGTTGTTTGGATGCTTTTTGTTTGAGACTCCCAGTCAAGTTATTTTTCTCTTACAAACAGACTAGTATAATGAGAGCATAGGTTCTGGAAACTGCTGCCCTTTTTTTTTTTTAAACTGGCTTTGTGATTTCAAATTATTTAGCTTTTCTGTGTCTCACGTTCCAAATCTTAAAACGGGGATCAAAATACCTACTCAAATCATTGTATTAATTGAGGTATTTATATGGGGCCCTTAGCATAATAGTTGATATATAGTAAAAATTGATAAAAGTCACTGACTTTATTTTTTTTTTAATTTATTTTTATTGAAATATAGTTGATTTACAATGTTGTGTTAGTTTCAGGTCCCCCCCCCCTTTTCCCTTTGGTAACCATAAGTTTGTTTTCTATGTCTGTGGGGTCTGTTTCTGTTTTACGTATAAGTTCATTTGTATCTTTTTTTTTTTTTTTTTTAGATTCTACATATAAGCGATATCATTTGATATTTGTCTTTCTCTGTCTGGCTTACTTCACTTAGTATGATAATCTTTTTTTTTTAAATAAATTTATTTATTTATTTTTTGGCTGCGTTGGGTCTTTGTTGTTGTGGTGCACAGGCTTCTCATTGCGGTGGCTTCTCTTGTTGCAGAGCACGGGCTCTAGGCATGTGGGCTTCAGTAGTTGTGGCACGCAGGCTCAGTAGTTGTGGCACACGGGCTTAGTTGCTCCGCAGCATGTGCGATCTTCCTGGACCAGGGATCGAACCCATGTGTCCTGCATTGGCAGGCAGATTCTTAACCACTGCGCCACCAGGGAAGTCCCTGTACTGAAGTTTTTACATGTGCTATTTTACTTAACTTTCACGTAATAGGCTTAGCCTATTATCCCCACTTTATTTTTCCTCTTCCAGTTTTATTGAGATAATTGACATACAACACTGTATGAATTTAAGGTGTACAACATAATGATTTGACTTACATACATTATGAAATGACTACCACATAAGTTTAGTAAATATCTATCATCTTATATACATACAAAAGAAAAAAAAGAAAAAACATTTTTCCCCTGTGATGAGATCTCTTAGGATTTACTCTCTTAACTTTCATATATAACATACAGCAGTGTTAATTATATTAATCATGTTGTACATTACATCCTTAGTACCTATTTATCATATAACTGGAAGTTCGTACCTTTTGACCACCTTTGTCACCATACAAAGATGTTACATTATTAATGACTATATTCCCCACACTGTACATTTCATCCTCCCTCTAATAATGAGAAACTGACACTCAGGTTTACCTGAACTTACATAACTAATAAATAACAGAGTCAGGATTTGAACCCAGATCTCTTTACTAGCTTCTAACCACATTGGTGCCTGTGAAGGAAATCTGAATCTTCATGCATTAGCACTGAGGTCATCATACTCTTTCTTTTTCTTGGTGTTTATGACAAAAATTGTCACTGGATCATAATACTTTAACTTCTCTTAGGTTCTGGCTTAACTGAGTCATTTTCCTTTAAAAAAAACACATTTTTTTTTCTCAAGAACAAAACCAACTCTAGAATAGCTCATATTTTTATGCCAGAATAATTGTACCTTAACTTCTATTCTTAAATTTTTTCCTAATAATGAGTTTTGAATATCTTCTTGGGAAAGGAGACCAGTCATCTTCTAGTCATTATTGAAATTTGAAGAGGTTTATTTGGTTCTTTAAAGAGCTTACTCACCTTGATAATGGCTTTGTAGTACTCCACACTTAGTATGCCCACGTGCTGAAATAAAAAATTACTTGTGACTATGGGACTTGGCTTAATATCTCTAGAGGTGCAATGTCCCATTCAGTAGCCACTAGCCACATGTGACTATTTATTTTTCAATTTAAATTAAATAAAATTTAAAATTCAGTTCCTCAGTCATACTAGCCACATTTCAAATGCTAATGTATGAGACAGTGCAAATTATAGAACATTTCTATCATCACAAGAAGTTCTCAGGAAGTATTGCTCTAGGATGTACATTTTTCATGGCCCCCTTTCCCTACCTTCCAAATTCTGTCCCTAAAACAACATTGGCCTCCTTGAAGAATAACCTGTGCAGTTTCTGTAATTTGGGGATACAGCTTATCCTCCCAATGATTTCCCACGATGTTTGACATAGAGAAGTTTTTATTGGCCCAGTTGGTATTTCTGTGCTCTACGGAGGCATGCTAACCCAGACTAAGTTCATCTTACTAAAATGGCAAGTCTGTAGAGCCAGCTAATTTTTATTTGCCAGATTACATATTAAACCAATATCTTAGGTGGCTGTTATTAGAAGCATTTATATACTCTGTTTTGTTGAATTGCTTCAGAGACCTACCCTGATCCTTGATTGAGTAGTGATGTTGCTCTCAAACCTTACAGGCAACATGTTAGCTTCTGTAACAGATTTGGCCATCTTATTGACATGTTCCACAAAGAGGTTGCCTGTATTAGTTAGTCTGTATTATTTGGAAGTGTTTGTTTGTTCTTTGTTTTTTTTAATAAATCCAATTCTTCCAGTGTATCCTGGTTGGCTTTGATTGCTGTTGAAGGAAACAGAGATGTGTATTCATCTTCTTTCCATTTGTGGGTTCTAAAATAATCCTGGTACATGGACATATTGATTGATATAGATTAGTGTGGTGCACTCAGACCTACTAGGAATGTACCAGTACTACATTGGTCCTGAGCACACCCATCTCGCATGGGTAAATTTCTTTGGTCTATCTTTTCCATAGTGACATACCACAATAAGCTCCTTTAGAGAAATTTGTTGAATATGTTGTTTGCCAGTGATATTTTATTGCTTGAATATATAGAACAATATACTGAACATCTTTCCTGTGTATAAAATAGTCCTGGGAAGTTGGGTGTTTTTTTCCCCCAAGTGGGGTAAGCAGTGAGCAGTGCTTACTAGTGTCAGGTTTGAACCCTTTATAACCACATAGAAACAGGCAACTGCTCTCCTTCTCTCAGCTGTACAAATAATCTGATTGAGAGAGAGAGCAGATATCTGTTCAGAATGTTCTTGGTCACTGGACACCTTATAACCAAGGCCTTATATTAACCACCTTGTTCCAGTTTCAAGGTCATTCCCCAAGTTCAAAAAAGTTATGATCAGTATTAGTAAAGTATTGGTAATTGTGAAGTGAAATGATGGGATACAGGGCAATAAATTATATTAATCTCCATTTCTGTGTAACTTTGAAAAAATTTAAAATGAAGAGTAAAAAATGAACTCTTCTCAATAACTCTGTAATGACCTATATGGGAAAAGAATCTAAAATAAAGAGTGGATATATGTATATGTATAACTGATTCACTTTGCTGTACAGCAGAAACTAACACAACATTGTAAATCAACTATACTCCAATAAAATTTTAAAAATTTTGTTGACGATACTAAGCTAAAAAAAAAAAGTAAACAATGTCACAAGTTTTTTTGTTGTTTTTTTGGGGAGGGTTGTTTTGTTTTGTTTTTGCTCCTGAGTTGTATGAGTTCCTTGTATTTTTTGGAAATTAACCCATTATCAGACAATCTATCTGGTTTACAAATATTTTCTTTTACTCTGTAGGTTGCCTTGTCATTCTGTTGACTGGAGCTTTTTAGTTTGATATAGTCCCACTTGTCTATTTTTGCTCTTGTTGCCTCTGCTTTTGGTGTCATTTCAAGAAATTATTGCCAAGACTGATGTCAAGAATGAGTAAGGAACTTGAACAGACAGTTCTCCAAAGAAGACATACAAATGGCCAATAGGTATATGAAAAGGTGCTTACCATCATTAATTATCAGGGAAATGCAAATCAAAACCACAATGAGATATCACCTCACACCTCTTAGGATGGTTTATTATTTTTTAAAAAGATAACAAGTGTTGGGAAGGTTGTGGAGAAATTGGAACCCTTGTACACTTTTGATGGGAATGTAAAATAGTGCAGCAGCTATGAAAAACAGTATGTAGATTTATCATAAAATTAAAAATGGAACTACCATAGGATCCAGCAATCTCACTTCTGGGTATATATCCAAAAGAATTGAAATCAGGATCTCAAGGAGATATCTGCACTCCCATATTTATTGCAGCACTATTCACAGTAGCCAACATATGGAAACAACCCAAGTGTCCATTGACAGATGAATGGATAAAGAAAATGTATATACTGTATGTACAATGGAATATTGTTCAGCCTTTAAAAAGGAAATTCTGCCATTTGCAACAACATGGATGAACCTGGAGGACATTAAGCTAAGTAAAATAAGCCAGTCACAAAAAAGACAAATACTGCTTGATTCCACTTATACGAGTTATCCAAAATAGTCAAACTCATGAAAGCAGAGAATACAATAGTGGTTTCCAGGGCCTGAGGGGAGAGGGAAATGGGGACTTGTTATTCAATGGGTATAAAGTTTCAGTTATACTAGATGAATAAGTTCTAGAGGTCTGCTGTACAATATAGTGCCTATAGCTAACAATACGGTATTTTATTGTGCATTTCAAAATTTGCTGAAAGTAGGTCTCATGTTAAATGTTCTTGCCAGAAAAACTAACAAAAATATCAGCAATAACAAAAAACCCAAAGGAACATGAGGAACTCTGGGAAATAGATATTTCTACTACCTTGACTGTGATTATGGTATCATGGGTATTTGCACAGTTCCAAGCTTATCAAATTGTACACATTAAATATAGTAGTTCTTTGTATAGCAATTACACCTCAATAAAGCTGTTAAAATTTTTTAAATAAGAAAAATTTTTTTAATATCATGAGCTCTTTGGGTGAATTTAATTATAGCTGTTTTGTTATTAGTAATAAGACATCTTACTAAAACAAAAATTAGCTCAAAGAAACATTAACAGCTCTTTTGGAGCTGCATCTTAATTGAATGTCAGAAGTTTAATAAACCAATGAGGAAATGTCCTACCTTATTTAAATGTAGCAGTAAATTACCCTTCCACACCCACTTTTGATTCATCGCAAATGTCAGCAAGGTGATATTGTTCTACCAAACAATTACACTTATGTAATATTTTCTTACCTATTTCCTTAATCGCTAGGTTGTTATTCCCATTATTATTTCTCTACTATTTTGCTTTTACAAGTCTTGGTGTGCAGGGCATGCTTGTCTACTGGACATCAGTTTTAGAAACTCTGTGACTTTGATTTGTTTTTATCACATCAGATCAGGCACATTGTTGAACAGCAAGAAAAGGGTTAAAGAAAATAGCTCTAATGAATAAAAGATCGTGATATCTTCTATATGCATGCACTGAGTTCACCAAAATTCTGATTCCCTCATTCAGTAGTAATAATAATGTTTTCAGGACTATTGCAGCGCTTGCACACACACGCACACACACACACACACACACACACACCCTCCCTCCTCAGGCTGCCAGTCTGCCCTCATTCAGTAGCAATAATAATGTTTTCATGACTATTGCAGCGCTTGCACACACACACACATATGCGCGCGCGCGCGCGCGCACACACACACACACACACACACACACACACACACACACCCTCCCTCCTCAGGCTGCCAGTCTGTCCTAAGGCATTGGCAGACGCCCTGATTGGTGGGCTCTGTTTATTCTGTGACCAGATTCCTTCTGAAAGAAGGCAGGCCATGACTGCCTGAAGTCTATTGGCCGGGGCTGCTCTGGACCCTCCCTTTCTTTTTCACAGCACACACCACAGCGAAGTCTGTGCGGAATCCTAAACCAGCCCAATTTACATCCATTCATGAATCTGTGACGTCAGCAAGCCTTCGGGCTCCTTTGCGGTGGGAGGGAGGATTGTGTGGGTAGAATCCCCCTCCCCCTTATTTTTCTAATTCTGCAAGGCTTTTTAAATTAACCTTACATCTTTTTAAAGCAAGAAAATGGAACGGCATGTGTAGGAATTCTTCATTGTTGTGAGTATCGCACTGTTTTTCTGTTTCATCAGCATTTATTTCACAAGGACAGATGGAGAATGTATTTGTGATTTGAGGTGATTAGAAAACTGATATTATTGAAGGAGACACGATGAGAGAGACAGACAGAAGCAAAGAGAAACCTGAAACCCCGTTACAGCTAGGAGCCTCTGAAACTGACAGCTGATTTTCCTTTGCTTGTCTGCCTGCTAGACGTGGACATTTTTCATTTACGGTTCTGCACGTTACCTCTGGATGCTGGCTTGGCTTTCCTTAAAGGGAGATTCATCCCTCTGAGCGATGATGTGAATTGTATTACAGGAGAAGCCCAGAACTGGTACCAGAAAGGTGCTGGAGAAAGCCGGGCCAGCTAGACAGAGCAGGTTCTAGCCTGATGAGCACTTGTCTTCCTTTCTGCCGTCCTTTCTGTTGTTTCTCACCCTTGACCTTGCCTTTGTTTCATAATTGTATAACAGTCAATATCTTGGGATTGCAGTTTGGGGAAGATGAATACCAGTTCAATCTTTTTTTTTCTTCCCAAAAGCTTTTATTATGGGAGCTGTAGTCGTATATGTATACATATTTATAGCTCTTTATGTCACTCTGTACATTTTATTTACGTTTTCAAAAACCTAAAGCCTGCACCAGAGGCAAAAGGGGAATTATCCTTAAATTCTGATTTGTTAAATATCCCCTAATGAAAACTAAGAAGTGGTTTCTTAGTATATCCCATAATTATATGCCTAGAAATGCTCATGAGCATTTTTCTAAGATGAACTTCCCACTGAAAATCGTTTATTCCACTGTGTCTGGGGAACACAGAAAACTTCTGATATGTTCCAGGTATTAAGTTGGTTTGATAGTTTGCTTGGAGTTTTAACAGAAAGTTAGTCTTTGTGACTGAATTTGTTTTCCAAGGCTCTGGTTGATTCTGGTGAAAGTTGTGGTAGTAAAGAAGAGGGATGTGACATTGTGACATGTTCTACCCCTGGGGCAGCTCCTCAACCCATATAATCTAATAGCATTTTCCAACTGCCTCACTTAGAGCAGTTTATAGTCTAGCAGCAGCATGTACCCGGTTGTTCTTTCTAGTGAGAGAGAACACAAAATGTCTTGTTATTTTTTTATCATTTAGCCTTGTCTTGTTTACCTTGTATAATCAATTCTTAGTTTTGAGATTTTCAGATTATAATCTCCTCATGAAACAAGACTTCTAAATTATGGTCCTAATGCTATCTTTTGAATTATTCTTATTAATGAATCTTCCAACTGTAAACTCATTTCATTTCAAAATTACCTGAGGATTTAGAATTTTCTTTTTATTTCTCATCTGACATTCCCCTCATTCATTTTGTTTTCCTGAGTACATTTGAACTCACTAGAGTTATAGAAGGGAAAACTTCTGCCTGATTGTAAACCAGATTTTTGTCCTATGCTCAGATAACTATGGTGTCATATTTTGCTACTTTTTAATCTGCTGGGTTGAATAAATGACAAAATTCCCTATATTTGTAAACATCTAGACTTATTTCAGCATTTTTTGTGTATGTACCTTCAGAGCCTCTATTGAAAGTAGCAATTTCGAAGTTAGTTTAAATTATTAAAGTCTACTAGGTCACTGCTAGATCAAAAGACTGAATCCTTATGACTTTTTAAAAAATGTGTTTCCATAATTAAACTCATCTTAGGAAATGTTCATCAGACTCTTTTATATACATTTTGCCAAAGAGAGCTTAATTTCCATGAAAGAAATACAGTTTGCCTTTTGGTTTTATTAAAGTAAAGCTATCCCTTTAAGGCACAGAGTGGATATAGAATCTCCCCCTCTCTCCACTCCTAGTGGCTGTATTCTAGATTATATTTATTTTCATGTATGGTGTACTTGTAGGGAAAAAAACAATAACTCTTAATTGTTTAATATCAAACAATAAAATCCTGTGTATCAGTGACTGTCAATAGATGGCTTTCTGTTTAAAAATTGAAGCTACTCCAGAAGTAGGAATTAATTTATTTAGTAAACAAAGTCAGTCAAACCAGAGCTGTGTCCTGTGGAGCTGTCAAAAGAATAGTTCCTAAGGGCCAGCGGCCACATCCACTGTTATATGGTGAAACAACCATACTTTGAATGGCAGAACCGGTCAGTTTGGTTTGCACTGTCTGCTTACCATCTCTCTATGTGCTATAGCTGAATTAATTGCTTGGGGCATTTAAATGAATCAAGATAGCCAAGATGATCAGTTCTGCCAGGTGGCAGCCTGACTCCTTACAATTTTGATTAAAATTTTAAAAAAACCATTCACCAAGAACACTCTTTTACTTAAAAAAAGTCATTTAAAAGATATCATACTCCTGCTCTGTGTCCATTATTATTCCTTAAGGATATGGGAGAGAGAAAGAATTGGAAGATGCCATCTTTACCCCTAAGGAATCTAGAAGGTAAAATACCATATACACTTTGAGTGTTGTGGTTCAGAAATTGGTTTCTGTAAATAGACATTAAGATTAGAATTACCTGGGGAACTTTCTGTCTCTCTTTCCTAGCCAGTGGTTTTTCATATGTTCATGGAGTTGTTCAACCATCACCACAATCAATTTTAGAACATTTTCATCATTGCAAAAAGAAACCCCACACCTATTAGCAGTCACTCCTCATTTCCCCTCAACTATCAGCCCTAGGCAACCACTAATCTACTTTCTCTACACATAGACTTGCCTATTCTGACCACTTCTTATAAATGAAATTATACAGTGTATGGTCTTTTGTGACTACAGTTGACCCTTGAACAATGTGTGAGGGGGGGGTTAATCTGAGTGTAATTTATACTCATCCTCTGTATCTGCAGTTCTTCCACATACTTGGATTCAACCAACCACAGACTGTATAGTACTATGGTAGTTACTATTGAAAAAAATCTGAGTATATGTGGACCTGCACAGTTCAAACTCATGTTGTTCGAGGGGCAACTGTAGCTTTTTTCACTTAGTACAAGGTTTTCAAAGTTTATCCATGTTGTAGCATGTATCAGTGCTTCGTTCCTTTTTATCGCCGAATAATATTCCATTGAATAGCTATACCACATGCTACTTATCCATTCATTGGTTGATGGACATTTGGGTTTTTTCCACTTTTTGTCTACTGTATGAATAATACTTCTATGTACATTTGTGTACAAGTTTTTGTGTAAACATATGTTTTCATTTCTTTTGGGTATATACCTAGGAGTGAAATTGCTAGGTCATATGATAACTATATGTTTAATATTTTCAGACTTTTCCAATAACCATTTTCCAAAGCAGCTGCACCATTTTGCATTCCCACTAGCAATGTATGAGGGTTTCAGTTTCTCCACATCTTCGTCAACAACTATTATTATCCATTTTTCTGGTAAGAGCAATCTTAATGAGTTTAAAGTGGAATTTCATTGTGGTTTTGGAGAAATATCTATTCAGATCCTTTGCTCATTTAAAAAAGTAGGTTATTCATCCTTTTATTATTGAGTTTAAGAGTCCTTTATATATTCTGGATACAAGTTCTTTATCAGGTATATGGTTTGTGATTTTTTTGTTGTTGGTCTGTGCGTTGTCTTTTTCACTTTCTTTATGATATTGTTTGCAGCACCAAATGTTTTAATTTCGATAAAGTTCAGTTTATCTATTTTTTGTCATTGTTGCTTGTGCTTTTGGTGTCATATCTAAGAAGGCTTTGCCTAACCCAAGGTTATGAAGATTTACTCTTATGTTTTCTTGTAAGAGTTTTAAAATTTTAGCTATTACATTTAGGTCTGTGATCCATTTTGAGTTAATTTTTGTCTATGGTATAAGGAAGGGTTCAACTTCATTCTTTTGAATGAGGATATCTAGTTCCAGCAATATTTGTTGAAAAGATTGTTCTTTCCCCCACTGACTTGTCTTGGCACACTACCAGGGAACTTAAAAAAAAAATTGATGCCATGCTCCCGCCTCCAGAGATTCATATTTAATTGGTCTGTGGTGGGGGCCAGACATCTGCATTTTTCAAAAGCTCCGCAGATGATTCTAATGTGCAGCCAGGGATGAAAACTATTGGTATGGATAGAGGGTTAGTCTTACAAAAGAAGAGGGACATTATTTCTGAATCGGGAGACAGGATGAGTGAAGACATAGAATTCTGATATGGAAAGGAGAGAAAAGAAGAAAATTAAGATTCATACCAGAAAGTTTTGATTTTCTTGCTAAGTAGATGTTAGTCATTTTCAAAGAGTGGGGGCATCATCAGAGGTTAGTGAAATATGTTAAATTAAAGGAAGAGAAGGAGCTAACACTTACTAAGCAACTTTTACATGCCTGTAAATCTGCTAGGAGCTTTCACGTACATTATTTCATTTCAAATATAATCCTCAAGATATGAAGTGAATACTACTACTCCCATTTTACAGATGAGAAAACAGCCTCATAAAGGTTGCTGACTCAGCCAGACACCAGGTAGTGTACATTATACGCAATTTTTAAACCCAGCTCTAATTCTTATTTTTTTTAATTAATGCTCCCCCTTTTTTTTCTTCTAATTTTACACATTTTTTGGCTGTGTTGGGTCTTTGTTGCTGCGAGCGGACTTTCTCTAGTTGCGGCGAGCGGGGGCTACTCTTCGTTGCGGTGCGCGGGCTTCTCATTGCGGTGACTTCTCTTGTCGTGGAGCACAGGCTCTAGGTGCACGGGCTCCAGTAGTTGTGGCTCGCGGGCTCTAGAGCGCAGGCTCAGCAGCTGTGGTGCACGGGCTTAGTTGCTCCGCAGCATGTGCTATCTTCCCAGACCAGGGCTCGAACCCGTGTCCCCTGCATTGGCAGGCGGATTCTTAACCACGGCGCCACCAGGGAAGTCCCCCCAGTTCTAATTCTTAATCCCATTCTCTTTCTTCTGTATACCATGAATTTTGAGCATTGAGTCCTACCATGCATTGAGATTGGTCCAGTCTAGCATGAATCTAAATCTTCTCTAGCAATGCTCTGGACTGGACAAACAGTAAGATAAGTTGGACAATGGGAGTAATATAGGGTTAAGTGTTGGTGCAGCAGGTGCAGTGGAAGATAAGAGGGTGAGGTGAATGAAAATCATCATGTGTTAGCTAATCATGGTGCCCAGGCTAGCTGTACTTTGCCTAGATGTAGCTGACAGGAAGGACCTGTAGAGGTCCTCTGTCCTCTGTAGAGGACAGAGGCCAATATACTGGACATGGGAGAATGATTGAAGGGAATGGTGGGGAGACCAGGGTAGAAGCGAGGATATATCAAATGCACTTGGCAGGTGTAGAAGTGTTGGCATTCATTTAATCAACAAATACTTATTGAGCATTTACTATACTTCTAGGTACTGGGGACCCAGCAAGAGAAAAAATAGACAAAAATTCTTGCTCTCTTGAAGGCTTATTTTATTGGGGCTGACAAACAATGAATAAGTAAATTATGTTTATTATTAACTTAATAAATGTTAAGGAGAAAAATAAAGATAGGGGAGCAGAGAGTAGGGGTGGGGTAAAATCAAAAAGGGACCTTTTCATCATTTGGTTTATGTGCAGATATAGATTCCTCAAGGAGATTAAGGAGCCATCAAACTGAGGGGATGGTGGCTGACCATGCCAGGCACTTTGGGTATATAAAGACAGCAGCTTCTAAGTACTAAAACTCAGAGTGAGTATTTAGTATTAACTCGATACGTGGGCCTCTCACTGTTGTGGCCTCTCCCGTTGCGGAGTACAGGCTCCGGACGCGCAGGCTCAGCGGCCATGGCTCACGGGCCCAGCCGCTCCACGGCATGTGGGATCTTCCTGGACCGGCGCACGAAACCGTGTCCCCTGCATCGGCAGGCGGACTCTCAACCACTGCGCCACCAGGGAAGCCCTAGTGTTAACTCTTGTTAAGCACTTTATACCCTGTTCGTGGCACAGGGTAGACACTTCATAAACGTTTGTTTATTGGATGAGTACTTTTTTTTTTTTGGATTAGTGATTTTTCCACTGGATGGAGGCCAGGGCAGGGATGGTGCTTGGGAAACTTTTTCAAACTTTGCTTGCTGCCCTATTAGGATAGATCCTTCTAAGTATGTGTGTTTATGTATAGTGGGGGTAAGGGGTTGTGTCCTTCCATAATGTCACAACTGAGAATCACTACGTGATGAGGGATAGTTAACAAGGAGGATGTGTTCATTCAGATGAAATGGGCAGAGAACCATCAGTGTAGGGAATACTGCAGACTCCTTTTGCTTTTTACACTTTAGCAGGAGATTCTCATGCACCTCCTTGAACAGAGGGCGAATTGAACCCTTAGTGTATAGTAAAGTTTTTAATGAGGATCTGTTATGCATTCACCTGCCTTCTTTCTTTATCTAAAAGGTTACTTATATTAAAATGGATAAAATCAACATGTTTTCTATTTACCTGCTGTAAGAGACAATGATGCAATGGAAGAAGAATTGTACTAAGACTGTAAGGGCCAGTGTAGCAGTTTCAGATCATCCTTGGCAAGATTCCAATTCTCTCAGCTTTTTGAAATTTTCCCTCAGCTTTGGTTTTAATAGATGAGATGAAGAAATTGTTCTTAGTGATCTCAAATGTCCTTTCTAACCCTAACATTGTTAAGATTCTTAAAATCTGGTTATTACCTACATCAGATGGGCAAGTGACAGTTTGTAAGGCAATCTGGTTAATCTACCTTTATTCCAATTTTTTCATAGTACTTTTATAGAAGTTTAACCCCCATGGGATGCTGCTACAGTGGAGGAGGAGAAAGCGTCAAAAGTGTTTCAGGTGGAGATATCTGGGTGCGACATAGAAAGGTTAAATCACTTTCAGATTTTCCTCTGTATGAGGAAGTTGTCTTGACCATTGTTCTTTGTAGTTAAGAGAAATCTTCCATTAGACTAGTGATTTGGTGGTCTGGGCTAATAGGGCATGTGGCAACAGATAATCTAATAACCTCAGGCTGGTTGTGTTTTGTAGACTTTTCCTTAATCTGACTTTTATTAGTGCTCTTAAGAAGCAAAACTTGGGGCTTCCCTGGTGGCACAGTGGTTAAGAATCTGCCTGCCAGTGCAGGGGACATGGGTTCGAGCCCTGGTCCGGGAAGATCGCACATGCTGTGGAGCAACTAAGCCCATGCGCCACAACTACTGAGCCTGTGCTCTAGAGCCCACAAGACACAACTACTGAGCCTGCGTGCCAAAACTACTGAAGCCCATGCACCTAGAGCCCGTGCTCCGCAACAAGAGAAGCCACCACGATGAGAAGCCCACGTACCACAATGAAGAGTAGCCTCCGCTCGCCGCAACTAGAGAAAGCCCGCACAGCAACGAAGACCCAACGCAGCCAAAAATAAATAAATAAAATAAATAAATTAAGAAAAAAAAGAAGAAGCAAAACTTATCATATTGGCTCTTTCTGTCCATCTCTCACTACCTCCTATGATTCTCTAATTCAGGCTGAAGTGTGATGAAGAATGAAAGACTGCAGTGAATAAGAAAATGAAGACCCACTAAATTCATAATTGGTATATCTAGGCTTTGAAAAAATAAGATTTGGTTATTTTGTATGAGAGTTGCTAGCCTTTGAAAATTATTCTTTTCACAGTTCTCCAAATAACAAGTTGTTTGATGGATTGGTGTTTTGAATTTGCAGATTTTGTCAGAGAAAATTTTTTCAATTATAAAACAGAAAACCCCCTTTTCATTTTTATGCTCATTTCTTTCAGTCTAAATTTTTTCTTATATCCTTTTTCATTTGTATAATAGTCAAGCAGAGAGGCCTAATGTCTAGTCCTAACAGCTACAATAATTTCATATAGTGGTTCCATTTAGTAACAATACTTATATGTGTAGCAGTGTGGTTAAAAACATCTTACAAAAAGCAATCATGTATTTCAGGGAAACCCTAAGAGAATGTGTAGTAACTGCAATTTTAATTATTTAAAAAATTTAAGGAAAGGCAATGTAGGACTTCCCACTGACCAATAGTAATTGTCTTCAATATGCTAATTTATACTCTGAGTTCCTGGGCTGGGGGTCATATCTGAATTGAGCAGTACTAGGAGGACATTTTCATGAAATTCTGGATTCCAAAAGGCCAGAGAAGTGAAAAAATGAGTTGATAAAAAGTGAACGGCTTGGGACTTCCCTGGGGGCGCAGTGGTTAAGAATCCACCTGCCAATGTAGGAGACATGGGCTCCATCCCTGGTCCAGGATGATCCCACATGCCACGGAGCAACTAAGCCTGTGTGCCACAACTACTGAGCCTGCGCTTTAGAGCCCGCGGGCCACAACTACTGAAGCCCGCGCGTCTAGAGCCCATGCTCTGCAACAAGAGAAGCCACCGCAGTGAGAAGCCTGCGCACCACAACAAAGAGTAGCCCCCGCTCACCACAACTAGAGAAAACCTGCATGCAGCAACAGACCCAACACAGCCAAAAATAAAAATAAATTAAAAATAAAAAAGTGAATGGCTTAGGAAATAGCCAAAGACAAAGGAGTGGAGAAAGGTGATGGAGAAAAAGGGAGGCAGAGCCCAGGGAGACTGTGGCTGTGCTGATGGCTCACCTGCCCAGGCAGGTGGCAGCCAGGCCAGCAGTTTTCACCTTAAACCAAAGAGAATGGATCTGAGACCCAGACTGAAACAGACTCTTAGTGTCCTAAAGAGGGCTGTCACAGTTGCTATAACTAAAGAGGGCTCAATTTACCAAACAAGCCCTCCGAGGCTTCTTATTACCCCTGAGGCACTGTGCCTGCATTTCTAGTAGCTCTCCCTCCTGCCTTTAATGGGACGCATTAGGCTATCTGCAAACATGCATAACCGTGGAGAATTGGGAGATTTGAGATTAGTGAGATGAAGCCCACCAAAACACAAAGCCATGATTGCTTTTTCCAGAGAAAATAATCTTTTGATTAAAGTGAGATTAAGCATTTTACTAATTACTCACCAATTATTTCCTCTCACATAACAAATTCAAATATATATGCATGCTAAGAAGAAACAGATGCAACATACCTTTGGATATTTCCAGTCACTGCTAGACCTAAATTACAGACTCATTTTAAACCTTTGCTAAGCATAAAAACTCCTGGGAAATACCCACCTGATATTGCAGCTGCTGGGGCTCAAGAGCCAATTTGAAAGGAAATTTTACTGTTTTGCCAGGTTCTCCCTCCTTCCTCCTCATCCTCCCCCTCCTATGTATGGCCGTTTTTGAACAGAACCCCTTCCGTCTGTTTGTCTAATCAAAAATAACTGAACGTTTGCTTTATACTGCTTGTGTTAATCATCAAAGCTAGGTCCTAATCTAATCCTTATGTGTTCTCAGAGACCTGGAGACCAGAGTAGATTTCTTGGAGAAAGAAAATTAATCACATAATACTTTATGTTTTCTTAATCCTTTATATGATCTTTTCTCCATTCAGGGCTTCTACCATAACGCATCGAAACAGCACTCACTTCCCATCACCTGCTCCCCTTTGATCAAAAGGTTATCTTCATTGATAAGGATATCTTTTAACTGAATCTTACACCTTTGAGTATAAGATTAAGCATTTTACTAATTACTCACCAATTATTTCCTGGTTCTAGAACCACACTTTGAGAACCACTTCATTAGCTGGTTTATGAGTAGATCTCCAGCAGGATTAATGGGGTTTTTTGGGGGTTTTTTTTGTTTTTTTTTTTTCCGGTACGCGGGCCTCTCACTGTTGTGGCCTCTCCCGTTGCGAACCACAGGCCCTGGTCGCGCAGGCTCAGCGACCATGGCTCATGGGCCCAGCTGCTCCGTGGCATGTGGGATCTTCCCGGATGGGGGCACAAACCCGCGTCCCCTGCATCAGCAGGCGGACTCTCAACCACTACGCCACCAGGGAAGCCCAGGATTAATGTTTTTAACTGTTAGTGTCAACTGCTTTTGTCACAGATTGTCTTTGTCTTTTTCCTACTAACTATTTAAAAGGACTTGGAATGGTTTTAAAAACAAAGAGCTGCTAGCCACCCAGTTTCTAATAGCCTTGGACCAGGCCTGGAAAGTAAAGACGAATGACCAAGAGAACCTCACTATTAAGGTAGGGCAAAGGGGTCCCAGGTTAAGGAAAAGGAAGGCACTCCAAGGAAGTACCTATCTAGGAGACTGTACTGCCTTAAAACTTTGCCAAGTTCATAAGCAATATGAAATGGTAATCGTGATTTACCTGAAATGCATATGGCTTGTTCCCAAAAACGTGTTTATGCTGGAGAATAATTATGTGTTTGAATTGACTGGGCTGGACATGAAGATTCAGGGTGAGGAAACTGTAGTCTCAAGTCTTCTATCTTCTAAAAAGAAATCTCCAGTGTATTCCTGAGTCATAGCCAAAGATTTGCCAAAGACTAAAAACACTAAGCTTTGGGACCTTGTTTTGGGACCTATCCTTTCATTGCTGTACACATATTATTTTTCACCACAGGAAACTCGAAGTAAAAAAAAAAAATCTCTTTGACACTTTTTACCATATTCTCTTATTTGGGGATGTAATTAATAAAATATAATTTATGAAAAACTATTCATTAGGAATTTTTCCAGGTACTTAAATTATAGATTCTTTTATAGGGAGGTGCCTAAATAAGAAGAGAAAAAACTTTTTCTTGTTTTTCTGTTTCTCAGTTGATCCATCCACAGTAGCCTTCCCCCACCAACCATGACTAGGTCTAACCATCCTGGCTGGCTTACCTGCCTCCACAAACCCTGGCCCTATACAGTGAGAAGGATTTTTTTTTTTTTTTGATGAGCTATAAATTGATTCTATTTTCCCTCCCTTCTACAAAAATAAGATGCATTAGCAATTTAAAAACATTAATCCTGCCGGAGAGCTACTCATGAACCAGCTAGTGCAGTGGTTCTCAAAGTGTGGTCTTAGAACCAGGAGCATAGGATTACCTGGAAATGTGTCAGAAATGCACTGTTTCAGGTCCCTCCCCAGATGTTCCAAATCAGAAATGCTGGGGGTGGAGTCAGACATCTGTTTTAAGAAGCTGGCTAGGTGACGCTAATGTATAGTAAAGTTTGAGAATCCTTGATTTATAGGAGAGCTTCTCAGAATTTTAATGTGCATGGGAATCACCTGAGGATTTTGTTAAACACCAGATTCTGATTCACTTAGTCTGGGGTGATTTTGTCAGCATTTCTAATCAGCTCCCAGGTGATGCTGGTGCTCCTGGTCCTAGGACAACACTTTGTATTGAAGAATTGGCACGAGCTACTCCAAGAGCTACTGCAATAAGCAGGATCTATCAAAATTGTAACTAGCCCTGTTCCTAAGGAAGTACTCCTAAAAGAAGTTTTATGCATAAACTAATCACAGCATTATTTTCATAGAAAGAGAAAGAAATAGCCTAACTGTTCAATAATAGGGAAATACAGTTGATACTCATTATTCACAGATTCCATATTTGTGAACTCACCTGCTCACTAAAATTTATTTTTAACCCCCAAATCAATACTTGCAGCACTTTTACAAAAGGTCATTTGCAAACATGTGTAGAGCAGTGAAAAATGTGAGTGGTCTGAAGTACACACTCCCAGCTGAGGTGGAATAAGGTGACTGTCTCTGCCTGCTTGTTTCAGAGCTCATACTGTAAACAAGTGTCTTTCTTGAAGTCGATTTAGTGCCCTGGTTTTTGCATTTGTGTGCTTTTTGTTGGTGATTTCTCTATTTAAAAGAGCCCCCAAGCATAGTGTTGAAGTGCTGCCTGGAGTTCTTATGAAGGCCATGATGTGCTAAGAAAATCAGCTTCATTTAGGCATGAATTATTGTGCTGTTGGCTGTGAGTTCAATGTCAATGAATCAACAATGTATATCAATAAAGTGTCTTTAAACAGACACACACATAAAGCAAAGTTGTGTATTGATCAGTTAATGAAAATGTTGTGTCCAGAGGCTCACAGAAACCTAACCCTATATTTCTCCAAGAAGCAACGGTTCAGTATTCACTAATTCATTGTTCATGGTGACTTTATATAGAACATAACTATCACGAATAACAAGAGTAACTACAGTTAATAATCAACTGACAGAATATATGCTGCCTTTTAAAAATGATGGTGATGAAATCTCTTTGATCAATATGAAAAATATATATGATGTAGTTGTAAGAGAAAAGAAACAGGAGACAAAGTTTCAAGTACAGCACAATTCGAGTTATGTTTAAAATTTTTCGAGGGAAAAATTGAAGGAAGTACACCAACCTTTTTTGAGTTAAGGTGGAAGAGTAATTTTTTCTTTATTTCTCCAATTTTTATAATATTGTTATGTTAGGTTTATAATGTTACACTTTAAAATTTGTGTCTTACTAGTTCTTTCAGAGACATAAGGTACTAAGAGGTACCACCTATTCACCTCCTTAAGAGACAGAGGCAATACATTCTGGTTGAGGAGCTGACCTTCTTAGGAAAGATCTTATTAACTTTAGTATAAGAGAGTATGCTCTCTGTGTTAAACCAAATAAAAATTGTTCCAAGTCACAATGTGAATATCCAGGAGAAAACCAGACTTACAAACCCCTTGCAAAGGTAAACTAGCTACTTGATAGAGACTACTGGAACCATGCTTTGTAAATAATTTGTCTTGCCTAACTATAGCTTTTCTAATTTCTCTGCATTTTTCCACCCTTTTGACATGGTTAAGAGCTTGGCTTCTAAAGTCAGAGAGTTGAGTCCTGGCAGGTCCATTTATTAGCTATCTATGCCTTTAAGTTATTTAATGTCTCTAAGTTTCCACCATGTATATAATAGGGGTAATTCTAGAACCTAATGAGTGTTAAATGAAAGGCTGAGCACGGCGCGTAAGAAACACTAAGCCCCAAATAAATGGTAGCTGCTACTATATGTTAGCTTCATTCGCTTTGCTGATGGTCTGACATATAAAAATAAAAAGGCTGTCAGTCAATACCTGGGGAAATTTTTTTTTTTCTTGCGGTACGCGGGCCTCTCACTGTTGTGGCCTCTCCCGTTGCGGAGCACAGGCTCCGGACGCACAGGCTCAGCGGCCATGGCTCACGGGCCCAGCCGCTCCACGGCATGTGGGATCTTCCCGGACCGGGGCACGAACGCGTGTCCCCTGCATCGGCAGGCATACTCTCAACCACTGCGCCACCAGGGAAGCCCCTGGGAAATTTTTTATAAAGAAAAAGAAAGAAGAGAAAAAGAAAGAAAGAAAAATTGTATTGCTGTCCACAAATACAGTCTACTTGAAGAGACTGACACATACACTGTAATATATAATAGAACAGTGGTTCTCAAACTTATTTGGCTCAGGACCAAGAAAATTATTGAGATTCTCAAAGGGCTTTTGTTTATGTGAGTTGTATCTTCTATATTTACTATAGTAGAAATTAAAACTGAGAAAAATTTTAATACTAATTTATTTTTTTAAAACCATTACACATTCACATAACTTTTTTTATGAAAAGTAACTGTAATTTCCATACCACCAACAGTTTTGTGAGGAAAGTGGCATTATGAGAAGAGACTTTTGCAAATCTTTTAATGTCTGACTTCGTAGATGGTAGTTGGATTCTCATCTTAGCTTCTGCTTTCAATCTATTATAATATCAAATGGCATATAGTAGCCACTGGGAAATTCCACTATAAGAATTTATGGAATTGTGAGAGAGTGTGACTGAAAAAGGAAAATAATATCTCATTATTATGAAAATAGTTCTGACCTCACAGCCCCCCTGAGGTCTCAGGGATCCCCAGAAGGTCCCAGAGCCCACCGTGAGCACCACTGCACACAGGATGTGAGTGTGACAATGGAACAAGAACCATAGTGAACATCAATATTGTGCTCCCCATGTGCCAGAAACTGTACTTTACATAGTTAAACCTCACACCGGCTCTCTGAGGTAGGTGCTATTATTGCTGTCCCTAATTTCCAGATGAAACCAAAGCAAAAAGATGGTAAATTCCTCAAAGTGGAGCCACCATTCAGTTTCAGATAGTCAGGCTCCAGCATCCAAACTCTTTTCTATGCCTCTGTACTGCTTCCTTACTTGGGAATTGAGTAAGATTTCATAGTGAAGACATTTTTCTTAAAGGATATGTAAGAATGGGTGTTCTTATAGACAATCTTAAGAGAACACTTCATTGTTACTAAATACAGAGCAGGATTTTATTCTTGTGAAAGGTTTTAGCCTTCAGCTTTAACTAATAAGTTTCTTCTAAATCACTTTACACTTTTTTTCTTTTTTGCAACTTCATTAACAGTGCTATTCTACATACCCTAGTCTGTCCAGGGTTCCTACTAGTAGCTGCCAGTTACTTCAGTTTCAAGGTTACAGACAGGATATATTCCCCCTTCTTTATTTCTTTTTATTGTGATAAATTTACATTTTAACCATTTTAAAATATACAATTCAGTGGCATTACGTAAATTCATATTGTTATACAACTGTTATCACCATCCGTCTCCAGAACTTTTTCGTGTTCCGAAACTGAACTGCTGTACCCATTAAAGAATAACTCCCCATTTCCCTCCCTCCCCAGTGCCTGTCAACCAGCATCCTACTTTCTACCTCTATGAGTCTGACTACTCTACTTACGTCATATACGTGAAATCATACAATATTTGTCCTCTGTGACTGGCTTATTTTACTCAGCATAATGTCTTCAAAGTTCATCCATGTTGTAGCATGTGTCAGAATTTCTTTCTTTTTAAGGTGGAATAATAAATTCAGGGCTTTGTTTAAGAATAAATCAAACGCAGGACCTAAAGAAACATCAGTTAACAAAGAAGAAAAAGAATGTAAAATACTACAGGACATAAACCTATATTATGCTGCTTCTATGCCTTATTACAAAGTTACTATTTTCAAAATTTATCCTGTAACTTTTAATATTGCTTGGATAAGAAGAATTCAGGAGATTTAAAAAAAAAGAATGGCTGGGCAATAGGTAGGACCCATCAGTGTATACTGTAGCCAATTCTCGTGATTCTGGTCTTTTCTCTTTCTCATGCTTTTTTTCTACTCCCATTCCCTTTTTTCTGTCATAGAAGAAGTAAAACAAAACCCTCTTTCATCGCCTCTAGGCATGGCCATTTTATGGAACCGTTTCACATTTAAAAAGCCAATGAGTTAAAAATTTTACTCTGACTTTACAAAATAAAAGCCTAAATAAACTGAAGTGCATTCTATCTGAGCATAACCGGTCCTTTTTTCATTGGGAACGTGGGGGCAAGAGGAGTCATGGTCCTTGAGAAGGCTTTGTATAGGGAAGTTTGTTATCCTGGGACCATACAGAGAACTCAGCTTTCAGAATACGTTCTTGAATGACTACTACATGCTGGTTGCTATGCCATGTACTGGGGATATAGTGTGAACAACCTAGTCATGTCACCTGCCCTCACAGAATTTACAGACTAGCAGAGGAGATAGTTAAAGAGCAATTATAATACAGTGGTATGTGCTATTAGGGGAGAGGTAAAGAGGTGAAGGCATACAGGCTGCTAGTGGAGGACAAAAGTGGAGCATCAACCCAGACTTGGGATTCAGGAAGGAAGTGATGACAGACATGAACCCTAAAGAACAAGCAAGAGTTGGGTGGAGACAGGTGTACAGAATGTGTTGCATGCAAAGCAGACTGCAAGTGCTAGATTCCAGAGGTGAGAGAGAAGGCAGTGAATTCAGAGAACTGAATTGAGTCTGGCTGGTGAATTGCAGGGCTCTGCCAAACCTGAGGCTAGAGAAGCAAATCATGCCAAGAGGGTTGAACTTTATGCTAGGAGCCGGAGATTTTACAAAGTTGAGAAATATGTTCAGCATTACAGTCTAGAAAAAGCACTCTGGCTATGG